>NC_026001.2:32203366-32457176 GCF_000442705.2 Elaeis guineensis
CCCTCCTCCTGAGGGGTGCCACTGGTCAGATGGGGAGTGCTACCATCCCATGGTTGTGATGTCTCTCTTGCAATTCCTTGAGTAGTTCTTGTCATTCTACGGGGAGGCATGATAACCTTGTAGTAGTAAAACCTTTATTAGATTCATTTATCTATTGGTTAGGATGGATTTATTTTGATGCTCATACTTTAACGTCCCAATATTCCCAATGTTTACCCACCTACACTCATACTATGTCAAATTCTATGTGTCATAATTTATCCACTTATGCTCTGATACCATAATAATTGTCATGCCCCCGACCCGAGATTGTGAATCGAGGGTCGCGACAACCGCCGCATACTTATGAAGAACTCTCTCCATAAGCATGCAAGGCATCTCATCACGATATCAATGCATTATAGCGGAATAAATTCAAATAATTATTATTCAATTGTAATTCAAGTAATTAAATCAAATGTCTTACATCCAATAAAATTTTACTAAAACAATAGATCTAAGTTCAATGAAGTTGACAATGCTAATCTCGTTTCTAAAAGCTCTGTCCCAATATTTCGTCCCACGTCGAAATTAATTATCTGAATCTGAAAAATAGAAAGAAAGGTAATGAGCTAGACAGCCCAGTAAGTAACAAGTATCTCTACCAGATATTTCAGATATTATATAATTTTCAAGAATAATGCTGCAAATAAACATAAGAGTATATTTCATGCTGATTTAATACAAATCAAATATTTTCAAATATTCACATATAATATAATCATAAATTTGATTCGATTCAAAACACTCATAACTCAACAGCCTTGACTATGACCAACGTTTAACCCCCATTGACGGGGTCCACAGAATACCAGCGCACAACCCCCACTGGCAGGGTCCACAAATACCAGCGCACAACCCCCACTGACAGGGTCCACAAACACCAGCACACAACCCCCATGGCAGGGTCCACTGAGTACCAACGTATAATCTCCATTGGTGGGGCCCATTGAAACATAGTTAGGCTGAGAAAATAAATCCGATCTGTATCAAAATTCTTTGTATCATAATATATCATAATTTTTCTCACTGAACGTGTGCATAATCAACGTACCATAATATTTCAAACATACTTTTCTTTCAAAATATAATTTCATAAATCATGCATAATTTCAAAGAATAATTATTTATTTTCAGAATAAATATGAAATATCTCGAGAAGATGATTCATTACTTACCTTTCACGGAGCACTGAAATGAACAGATCGACTAACTTCTAGGAGATTCTTTCGTGCCTATTATCCAAAATTATATTTTTACATTAATTTTAATTCAAAATTAAATCTAACAAATCTCAAAATCAAAACCTCACTTAAAATCAAACTCTTCCCTAAACTCGATCAAAATCATCAGATGAAGCCTTCCACTATGCTAATCCTAGAGGAATAACTTTAGAGAGAGAGAAATCCATCAAGAGAGAGAAACAATCTAGAGAGAGAAAATTTTAGAGAGAGAAAGTAGAGAGAGAGTTCAATTTCAGAGAGAGAAAGTCAGGGTTCAGACTGAAAGAAGAGAGAGAAGACAGAGAAACTCTCTCTCTTATCATTTTTTTATTTATTTATTTACTTATTTATTTATATATATATATAAGTATATATATATATTGTTATTATTATTATTATTATATTTATTTCTTTTCTTTTCTTTCTTTTTTTTTTCTTTTTCTTCTTTTTCTTTTTTTTTTCTTTTTCTTCTTTTTTCTTTTCTTTTCTTTTCTTCTTTTTCTTCTTTTCTTTTCTTTTTTTCTTTTCTTTTCTTTTTCTTCTTCTTCTTCTTCTTGGCTCTTCCCGCATCGGAACATAGGACCGGCGTCCCCTCCTTATGCCGGGCCGTTCAGGCCACGGCCGCCGCGACGGAGGCTGGCGGCAGACGGGGGCCACTCCCCCGGTCACAGAGGAACATGGCCGGCGGTCGATTACGATCGTCGGCACCGGAAAATCAAGGAAAAAGAGGCTCAAAAATAGGGTCTCTTTCCCTACCGAAAATCGGCGATGCTCATCGCCGGCCGTCACGCGTAAAGGTATGGGAGGAAGGAGGAGAAAGAGGGAAAGAAGAAGGAGACTCACCTTGGCCTCCGGTGACCTCGTCGGCGGGCAATCACGATGAGAAATCGAACGGTGTCCGCAGCTTTGATCGAGAAAGATGGAGAGAAAGAGAGGGAAAAGAGGCCGATGTTCGGTCTCAAGGGAGAGGGGGTCTTCTTATAGAGGACCCTAGGACTCCGAGGGATCCTAGGATTCCCGATCTCGCCCGGATCTCGTCGGAGAAGAAGACTCCAATCGGGAGTCTTCTTCCCAATTTTGATTCCCCTGTTTTTTTTTTTTTTTGGGCTTAGGTCTGCTGGGCTGGCTTGGTTGGGCTGGTTTTGGGCTATAACAGAAGAACTTTTCTTTTCTGATTTTCTATGATGAAAATCAGATCTAATCTAATTTTTTATACTAAAAATTATATAAAATCTTAAGATTTAAAAAATTTAAAAGAGAGATCCAAGAGAAGAACCGTTCTTCTTTCTTCTTCTCCCTTTTTCTTCTTAATCTAGAACTCAAGGAAGCCCCAAATGCCCAACCAAATTTTTTTGATATTTTTTTTCTAAATTTTTATATTAAAAATTAGATCTAATCTAATTTTTATATTAAAAAATAGAAAAAAAATTTAGAAGAAGAACTCCTTCTTCAAGGTTGCGCACAAGAAAGAAGATCTATCTTCTTCCTTGATCTAAAACTTCAAGAAGCCCCAAACCTCAACTAAATTTTTTCTAATATTTTTTCTCTAAATCTATATATTAAAAATTAGATTTAATTTAATTTTTATCTTAAAAAAAATAAAAAAAATTAGAAAGAAGAACTCCTTCTTCAAGGCTACAGCAAGAAAGAAGATCCTTCTTCTTCCTTGATCTTTCTCTCCTTGGAAAGAACTTTTTAAAGGGAAAAACTATCTTTTTCCTTGTAGGATCTTTCAGATCTAATGAGATCTGAGGTGGAATATTTTTAAAAAAATTATCCTACTTTATTTTAGATCTAAGGTCTATTAGATCTGATTCTTATTATCTGATATTTAATCTAAAATTAAATCTAAAACTTGAGGATTAGAGGAATACCTCTAGGGTTACTAGATTACCCTGTAGATGATCGCAACAACGTCCGAGGTTCTAAAAAGCCATGCAGTCGCCTGGCCTCTACCAGTATCCACTCAAGCAAGATCTGGATCATCTTCTCCTCATGAATCTTTGCTCCAAAAATCAGATCTGGAAGATCTTCTGAAGCTGGAGCAGCAGCTTCTCGACAAATTCCTGCAGCCTTCTGATTAGGGAGCCACCACGTCTTGGACAAGCACCAGATGGATGCCCAACTTCTTGGATGTGAAGAGGGGAGAGAGAGGAGTAGAGGGGGCATAGAGAAGTGGAGGGGTTTCACATTTTTGTAAGGTATTGAGCAGATTCTATAAACCTTAGGTGCAGACAGGGTTTAAATAGACCCTACTGCGCCATGTAGTGCCACATCATTCGACCAATCAGAAAATTCTAATTAATTCTGAAAAAATTTTGATTGATGGAGTGATGTCATCTAATCATATCAGATAAGAACCCCACCAAACCCTCCTACTGTTGGTGCCAACACTGAATAAATACAGTGAGATTGGCGCCCAACAATTTGAGTCGATCAAGGCATAGAGTCCTCATCACATGGGACTCTATCCTTATCCACTTGGGGTGCACGCCCAATCTGATCTTGGCACCCACTTTGAGGCCTAATTTAGTAGGTGGATACTCCACAAAAACTCTCCAATGACCTCTTGCCAAGTGACCTTCAGTTCAAGATCCATAAGTCAATGTTTGACCGATGTCCTAAAATGAAAATGGCAGGTGACAGGAATTGGCAGGTATTGTCTTAAATTTATCTCATGAATTAAGACAAGACTTTTTTGAGCTGGATTGGCTCCAGTCAGACTGTGAGAAACCTTCTCAAGGTTCTCTGGGTGAGTCAAATCATATTTGGCTTAGTCGAGATAGAAAAGATTACACGAGGAGAAAGTTAGGCTCAATCGTGTGCTAGCACAATTTCCTTGAACCTAATTGGATCTAATCTAAATCAATCGAATTAGGCTAACTCAATTGATGACATCCAGATCCTAACTCTTGTTTGTGTGATCCAGTTAGGTTCATTTTCGTATGGTAATGAGACATGTCATGATCTCATCATCGACATCATTGAAACTCCTTTCGATGGATCAGAACTCTTCTGATTCAGACAATTAGAATGATCGATCATCAAGATCATTCTAATTGCTCTTAAAATCTATCAGTGACACCTATTAGTATATGGTGGCAACCCATCAGAAATGAAGATGAACCTCTCGGTGCAGCTACCTGTGTGATTGAGTTCTTCTATCATGAGTCCCGACTGAATTAGGGTTAAGGTGAACTTGTTAAACCCAACATCAGTCATATGAATCAATCGATCGATCTGAGTCTGATGTGAAACCCCAATGAAAAACTTTTTTCCATTATTTCACTCTGCCATGGCCATGGGCTTAAAGACTCGATCTTTCAATCATCATAGGACTACTCCTCTCATCTATCGAGATTGATAGATCCCATCTTGGTGCAATCTGGTTCCTACAATGAATATGCTACAGCCAACATACACCTCAGGGTTTCGAATGGCTAAAAGATCGAGTTATGGTGTAGTCAAACTATAACACACTCAAGGTAAACTGTCGATGCACCTCAGGTCAAAGAACTAGACACACAGCTGCAGCATCGAGCTAGTCATCGATGAGAAGGTGACTTCCTTATGACTGCTCGAGGTGGTCACGCTCAGTACTCTTGTTCTCAACGAATACCTATACTCTCGCTCCGGTGTCTCCACACCGTAGACTCAAAATACATCTACCCTAAAGAAGTGATCGTACACCAACCTTCTGGATCGATCACCATCCTCGTGATGATCCTATGGTCAGGAGCTGTTTATGAGTTAGTTATGTAAATTCATGTCTTAAATTTTCAACTCTTGAAAATATGAATTAACATTCCTACTAACTCAAAGGATGTATCACAGACATAATGTATACAATGTGATAGTTGAATAACCCTTTTATTCATTTATAGTCAAAATTATAAATTTGCCCTTATATTTGTACAGAAATGTGTCAGCCAATCTAGCATCTAGGGCACACATCTAACAAACTCTCACTTGACCTAATGCCAATTGGCTACATATCTAAGTCCCATCTTCTCAAGGTGGGCTTCGACCTTCTGCTAGCCTAATGGCTTTATCAGTGGGTCTGCCACATTGTCTGTGGAGTCGACTCACTTAACCTCGACATAATCCTTTTCAAAGTAATCACAGATCAGATGGAATCGCCGCTCGATATGCTTGGACTTCTGGTGAGACCTTGGCTCCTTAGCTAGAGCTATGGCACCATTATTGTCGCAGTAAAGGAGGATGGCATCGATGACATCACTCCAAGCTCTGCGGTAAACTTGTTGTACCAGAATGCCTCCTTCGCAGCTTCCGATGTAGCAATATACTCTGCCTCCATGGTAGAATCAGCAATCACCATCTGCTTGGAACTCTTCCGCTAACTGCACCACCATTGCAAATGAACAAACTCCCAGATGTCGACTTTCGATCATCTATATCAGACATAAAGTCTGAGTCTATAAATCCCTAAACCTGGATTTCTCCATTCCCAAAGACTAGAAACATATCTTTACTCCTTCTCAAGTACTTAAGGATACATTTCACAGAAGTCCAGTGCTCTTCGTCTGGATTCGACTGATATCTGCTTGTGACACTCACAGCATGGGCTATATCAGGTCGTGTACATAGCATGGCATACATGAGGCTTCCTATTGTCGAAGCATAAGGGATCTTGCTCATGCATTCAATCTCCTCAGGTGTGCTAGGGCACATCTTCTTGGAGAGATGAATGCCATGTCTAAAAGGTACTAAACCTCTTTTGAAGTTTTCCATGCTAAACTTTTTTAGCACCTCCTCTATGTACATCTTCTGTGAAAGTCCCAACATCCTATTTGGTCTATCTCTATAGACCTTAATACCCAGTATGAAGGATGCCTCTCCTAGATCTTTCATAGAGAACTCCTTAGACAACCATATTTTGACTGAGGTCAACATGAAAATATTATTCCCAATTAGGAGGATGTCATCTACGTACAGTATGAGGAAGATAACTGCGCTTCCACTGACCTTCTTGAACACACATGGTTCCTCCTCGTTCTTGATGAAACCAAATATTTTGATCACATCATTGAAACAAGTATTCCAGCTCCGAGATGCTTGCTTAAGTCCATAAATGGACCTTTGCAGCTTGCAGATCTTGTGATCATCATCACTGGATGTGAAATCAAGCCGCTGTTCCATATAGATATCTTTCTCAAGATATCCATTTAAGAACGCCATTTTCACATCCATCTGTCATATTTCATAATCGAAATAGGCTGCAACAGCAAGCAATGTGTGGATGGATTTTAGCATGGCTATGGACGAAAAGGTATCCTGATAGTCAATGCCTTCGCACTGACTATAACCTTTCGCTACGAGCCTAGCCTTGAATGTCTCGATATTTCCATCTGTACCTATCTTTCTCTTAAAGATCTATTTACACCTAATAGGTACAATACCTTCAGGTGGATCTACAAAGGTCCAGACTTGGTTTGAGTGCATCGAGTCAATTTTTGATCTCATTGCCTCGTCATAGGTCTTGGGGTCATCACCATGAGTCTCATTTTTCGTGAGGAATATTTTCTCTACTTCCTCTTGTATAGTACCTAAGTACCTTTCAAGAGGATGAAAAACCCTAGTCGATCTACGAGGTGGAAGAGGTTGTGTTAGGATTGGTTCTAATTGATTGGGTTCCTCAGGTTCTTTAGCTCGTTGCTCTTAGGAGACATTCTCCTTGAGTTTAATTATTCTTCCAATGCCATTATTTTGAATAAACTATTTTTCAAGAAAAATAGCATGTCGATTCACAATCACATTGTGATCTTCTAGAATATAGAAATAGTATCCTAATGACTCTTTAGGATATCCTATGAACTGAGCTCTAAAAGACTTAAACTCTAACTTGTCCATCTACTGTCTCTTGACATGAGCCGGACAACCCCAAATTCTAAGATGACTCAGACTTGGCTTCTTACCATGCCATATCTCATACGGTGTGGTAGGAACAGTTTTAGAGGGAATCTTATTTAATATATATATTGCTGTCATGAGACAATGTCCCCAAAGAAACTCAGGGAGGTCCGTGAAGCTCATCATGGAACGGACCATACCTAATAGGGTCCAGTTCCTCCATTCTAAAACCCCATTGAATTGTGGCGTTCCAGATGGAGTCCATTGAGAGACTATGCCATTATCCTTAAGATAGTCTAGAAACTCCCGACTAAGGTATTCACCTCCTCGATCTGATCGAAGAACCTTAATGGGCTTTTCTATTTATTTTTCTACCTCATGCCTGAATTCTTTGAGCTTTTCAAAGGCTTCAGACTTATGTTTCATTAGAAACACATATCCGTACCTAGACATATCATCGGTAAAGGTAATGAAGTAGACATAGTTGCTTCTAGCTGGCACATCAAATGGGCCGCACACATCCGTATGTACTAGGGCAAGTAGGTCTGTGGCCCTTTCCCCATGTCCCACAAAAGGGAGCTTGGTCATTTTGCCTTGAAGGCATGATTCACAAACTGGATATAACTCGAAAGTCAACGGACTCAATAGCCCAGATTTCTCCAATTTGTTAACCCTGTCTTTCGCTATATGATCTAGCCTTAGGTGCCACAGATACCTATCATTTAGACTATCTCTAGGTCTTTTAATTCCTATGACATTCACATTTTTCTCGATATTAAATACAGATACATCAATATGTAGCTGATAGAGATCATTAATAAGAAAATTATTTGCAACTTTATTATTTTCATAAAATATATTATAATGGTCCTTATGAAAGCTAATCACATAGCCTTCTTGTGCTAAACATGAAACAGAAATCAAATTTCTGCTTGCTGCAGGCACATAATAACAGTCTCTAAGAACTAAATCTAATCCTAACGATAATCACAGAGGGTAGGTTCCCACGGCCACAGCAGCAACTCTTGCTCCGTTCCCGACGCGTAGGATCATATCTCCATCCCTCAGCCTCCTACTCTCCTCAAGATCCTGCATAGAAGTACACAAATGAGCACTAGAACCAGAGTCAAGTATCCAACTGGATGCAGAGAAAATCATAAGATTAGATTATATAACGAGCATACTTCCAGAAAGACCATCCTTCTTGTTCTTTAGGGTGGCCAGGTACTAAGGACAGTTTCATTTCCAATGACCATCTGAATTGCAGTGGAAACATTTTCCCTTTTCAGTAGCCTTCTTCTTCGGTTCCGTCTTCTTCCTTTTCCCATCCGTCTTCTGCTTCTTCGCAGACTTTTTCTTCTTTCCAAAAGATTTTCTCTTGAAAGAAGTCTGCTCCACAGTAAGGACTGAGCCTTTTGAACCCTTCACAGAAAGCTCAGCCGTAACCAACATGTTTATTAACTCAGCCAAGGTACACTGCATCTTATGCATATGGAAGTTCATGATGAACTAACCATATGCATCAGACAAGGACTGAAGGATCACGTCAATTTGAAAATTCTTGTCTAAGATGATACCGAGCTTCTCAAGCTCCTTAAGGTCTTTGATCATTGTCAAACAATGATCTTGGATTGACTGCCCATCACGCATTTTAGCCTTAAAAAGTCTTTGGCAGACTTGATGCTTGGCTGCGCGACTTTATTCACCAAACAACTCTTGTAGGTGAGCTAACATTTGGTGGGTAGTCATAATATTCTCATGCTAGCACTGCAAGTCATCAGACATTGCACCCAACATGTAGTACCTGGCTTTGTTATCTTCATCCATCCACTTTTTCAAAGACGCTCTCTGTTCAGCAGTGAGACATGCTGGCATGGCAAGTGGGTCCTGGTCCAAGACAGAGTCAGTTTCTTGAAATCCAGAATAATTTTGTAGTTCCTCAACTATTCTTTGAAATTTGGTCCAGTCAATCTGTGGGTGTCTAGTATTTTGGTCAGGGGGTTGGACGCAGACATGTTTCCTGTAGAGAGTCAAAAGTTTCTAGTTAGATTTTGTAATCAGACTTAACCAATTTGTTTAGGAGTTTTATTTTTAAACAAATTAGGCTCCCACTATTTTCTCAGATCCCTACACTCCCTAGGTAGAGATGTGAAAATCTCCGTGATTAGTGATTTCTAGTGAGGGGTGCAGTCTCACCGACCGGCTCATCACCTCACCTAACAGTTATTGGTGATGGGTCAACCGATGAGTGGACAACTCTTGTCCAATGATTCTCTAATCATGGTGCATCCAAAACTTGGTCTCTAATTCATGAAGCTCACCATGTCTGGAATATTACTCAAATCCTTAGTTAAGTCAGACTCACCATTTGCACAAACTAGATTCCTGATTGAGTCCCTTACCGTATCTGAAATATTGAGCACAACCTATCCTCTAATCCATAGCATCCAATGCCTAATGGATATGGTTGCGTCTTCCCAGTGCAACTGAACCACTGTAACCAACCGAGAAAAATCAACCCCAGGAAGGACCCGCACATCCACAATGGTGGAAGACCTTAGACTTAATGTTTTCTTAGAGAGATTTGATTTAGGTCTCATTAAACTTGACTTGACATAGTCATAACAATTATGACTAACCTTGTAACATGGGTTGGCTCGAATTGTTAGCCATCTCAAATCAGAATTGGGTTGACACATATGGCCAGATAAGTGAGACCGGTGGAAGGGCTATGCCATTAACTCGATAAGAATGCATTCGAGTCGAGTAGCTCCCAATTAAAAACTATTCGGTCGCATCTACCCAACTTACCTTAGACACCAAATTGTCGAACCAGAACCAATTGGGTTAGCCTACAATCCAGGCTCTAACCACTAAGCCAAATTAGGTCTTAACTTGATCGAGTCACATATGAATGTGATTCGACCTTGACCTAGACTTAATCCTATTAGGCTGGTCAATTATTAGCTTTCATGATCCCACCTAACCAACTTTTGATTCGGTTTGATCAACCGCTAGACCTAATTGAGCTACCCAAGTCCGAACCCAATTTTATGAAAATGACTTAGATCTGAAATTTTTAATTTTAGACCTAATTTAATTTCATAAGCTTAATTCATTAATTAAGTCTTGGGTTTATAAACAAAATAAAAATAATAAATCCTAAGATTTCAGGATCTAGGGTTTTGCAGAAAAGTAAGTTTGATTTCTGATTAAGGATGAATGCGCAGCACTCCTACACGCCATAAGAACATCCCATTGAATGGGAGGAGAGGGTCTTAAATCTTACTTTGTTCTTATGACCAGATGGCCATAAGGAACACCTTAATCAAAAATATTGATTTAACTATAAAACTAGTTAGATCTAAGTTACATATCATATATATAATTTTAGATCTAACTTATACATGCTTTGCATACATCTCATGTATTAAAATCTGATCTAATTAGCATACTTTCAGATTTGATACATCACATGTAATATCTAAAAAATAAGATTTAAATTAAACTATTCAATATAAAATCTATTCTAGACAGTTACTAGAATAATTCTACAACTAGTCTAGGCATACAACAGATCAATCTTATGAATTAATTAAATTTTATTTTTTATTTTTTAATCTAAATATAATATTTATAACATCAAAAAATTAGAGAATAAATTAGATCTAATTTATATTTTAATCATATTAAAATATAAAACTTCAAGACTATTCATAGTTTAAACTATTTCTAGTCTAGTCATGCATCTCGTACATGTTAGATCTACTTAGATTTAATTTTAAATTTTTTAATTTCAGATCCAATCATATCTGATATGACATCTAAAATCTATTAATATTAGATAAATAAAAATAAAAATTAGATCTAAATTAGATCTGAAATAGAACCATCAACCTAGCTCTGATCCCAGTTGAAGGAAAAAATCACCTTTTTTCTTGTAGGATCTTTCAGATCTAATGAGATCTGGGGCAGAATATTTAAAAAAAAATTATCTTACTTTATTTTAAATCTAAGGTCTATTAGATTAATTCTTATTATTTGATATTTAATCTAAAATTAAATCTAAAACTTGAGGATTAGAGGAATACCTCTAGGGTAACTAGATTACCCTGTAGATGATCGCAGCAACGCCCGAGGTTCTAAAAAGGCCACACAGTCGCCTGACCTTTACCGGTATCCACTCGAGCAGGATCTGGATTGTCTTCTCCTCATGAATCTTTGCTCCAAAAATCAGATCTGGCTCTGATATGGAAGATCTTCAAAAGATCTTCTGAAGCTGGAGTAGTAGCTTCTCAACAAATCCCTGTAGCCTTCTGATCAGGGAGCCACCACGCCTTGGACAAGCACCAGATGGATGCCCAACTTCTTGGACATGAAGAGGGGAGAGAGAGGAGCAGAGGGGACATAGAGAAGTGGAGGGGTTTCATATTTTTACTGGGTATTGAGTAGATTCTATAAACTCTAGGCACAGACAGGGTTTAATTAGACCCTGCTGCGCCATGCAGTGCCACATCATTCGACCAATCAGAAAATTTCAATTAATTCTGAAAAAATATCCTTATCTACTTGGGGCACACACCCAATCTAATCTTGACACCCACTTTGAGGCCTAATTTAGCAGGTGAACACTCCATAAAAACTCTCCAGTGACCTCTTGCCAAGTGGCCTTTAGTTTAAGATCCATAAGTCAACGTTTGACCGATGTTCTAAAATAAAAATGGCAGGTGACAGGAATTGGCAGGTGTTGTCTTAACTTCATCTCATAAATTAAGATAAGACTTTTCTGAGCTGGACTGACTCCAGTCAAACTGTGAGAAACCTTCTCAAGGTTCTCTGGGTGAGTCAAATCATATTTGGCTCAGTCGAGATAGAAAAGATTACACGAGGAGAAAGTTAGGCTCAATCGTGTGCTAGCACGATTTTCTTGAACCTAATTGGATCTAATCTAAATCAATTGAACTGGGCTAACTAAATTGATGACATCTAGATCCTAACTCTTGTTTGTGTGAACTAGTTAGATTCATTTTTGTATGTTAATGAGACATGTCGTGATCTCATCATCGACATCATCGAAACTCCTTTCGATAGATCAGAACTCTTCTGATTCAGACAATTAGAATGATCGATCATCAAGATCATTCTAATTGCTCCCAAAATCCACCAGTGACACCTAGCAGTATATGGTGGCAATCCATCAGAAATGAAGATGAATCTCTTAGTGTAGCTACCTGTGTGATTGAGTTCTTCTATCATGAGTCCCGACTGAATTAGGATTAAGATGAACTCGTCAAACCCAACATCAGTCATAAGAATCAATCGATGGATCTGAGTCCGATGTGAAATCTCAATGGAAAACTCTTTTCTATTATTTCACTCTGTCATGGCCATGGGCTTAAGGACTCGATCTTTTGATCATCATAGGACTACTCTCTCATCTACCAAGGTTGATAGATCTCATCTTGGTGTAATCTGGTTCCTACAATGAATACGCTACAGCCAACATACACCTCAGAGTTTCAAATAGCTAGGAGATTGAGTTATAGTGTAGTCAAACTATAACACACTTAAGGTGAACTGTCGATGCACCTTAGGTCAAAGAACTAGACACATAGCTGCAGCATCGAGCTAGTCATCGATGAGAAGGTAGACTTCCTTATGACTGCTCGAGGTGGTCACGCTCAGTACTCTCATTCTCAGCGAATACCTATACTCTCACTCCAATGTCTCCACACCATAGACTCAAAACACATCTACCCTAAGGAAGCGATCGTACACCAACCTTCGGGATCGATCACCATCCTCATGATGATCCTATGGTCTGGAGCTGTTTATGAGTTAGTTATGTAAATTCATGCCATAAATTTTCAACTCTTGAAAATATGAATTAACATTCCTACTAACTCAAAGAATGTATCACAGACATAATGTACACAATGTGATAGTTGAATAACCCTTTTATTCATTTATAGTCAAAATTACAAATTTGCCCTTACATTTGTACAGGAATGTGTCAGCCAATCTGGCATCTGGGGCACACATCTAACACTTTTCTTCTCCAATTTTCTGCGGTATAACCAATAGAGAAAAGATCTCTTTGATGCTCAAAAATCAACAAAAAAAGATCAAGAAAACATACAAGAAGAAGAGGAGAAAGTGGATGTTGCGAGAGGGATCTTGGGGCGTCCAACTCTTGGACGCCCCCTCCTTATTTTGGGCGACAAGAAAAGAAGGGGAGATGCCCTTCTTTCTCATGAAAGAAAAATAAAGAGGCGCACAAAAAAAATGTGGTGTGGGGTTTCTTCTCAATGTGAAGAAATGTGGTGCACAGAGATCTTATATCGCATGGAGTGGTTTCAAGTTGGTTAAGTCTTATTCCAAATAAGACTCAAGATCTTTTTCAACTTCTAACTAATTCTTGGACCCAATCCTAACTAACTTAAGAATTAGTTATAACCAACTAACTAATAGGATCCTAACCCAATTATTAAGCTCCAACATAATTTGTAATTAGCCAGATTAAAACCCCATCAATCCAGAAATTGATTCTTGATGGATTCAGGAAAGCTATTTGATAATAGGGCTTGATCCAATCAAGTCAATTATCCAATAGGATTTGATCCAATCAAAGCCTATATCAAATTAATCTTATTAATTTAATTTTGTATCCCTGAGATTAATTGAAATAAGTTCTGTCATTTAATAGGGCTACATCCAATCAATCCAAAGCCAATCTAATTGAATCAAATTCAATTAGATCTAATCCAATCTTCATTATTCAATCAAATTGAGCTAATTAACAATCATATTGTTAACTAATTATTCTTCTAATTTACCAACCATTAGTAAATAATTTATTACAACCTTTGCAAAAGATTAATCATCAATGAAATTGATAATTAAATCCTTCAATAATTCATAATCATCGATCAGCCATTTGATCAAACAGATACTTCTATGTGTGTGACCCTATAGATTCGAACCTAAGCTGGTAGCACAAGAATAATATTTGTACTAATCAATGTAACTATCTAGCAATGAAACTCGATGTTCGGATAGGCCGAATGTATGTTGAGCAACACTCTAAAACTTATATAGATATAGTTACCGTATAACTCATCTCTTTGATACTTGATGCTCAAGGATGACTTTAGATTAAACTATCAACCCAAAAAGAGTGGTCCATATCAAAAATCTTGTGACTCCTCACTAAGACTACTTTGGCCAAAGTTTTGCTGAATTGAAACACAATGATGCATCATCTCCAATTTTACTTGGAGCGGCTAATCCTATTTTGACTCACACACAGACTTTACAAGTACTTGACTGTACCTAAAAATTTTTCATCATCGAATTAAAAATTTGGATAATCTAGCACTAAAGCATAATGAGTTGCTTGCAAGTCATCGAGACAGTTTGAGGTCCGAGAGACATATATATCCATATCCTATTAGAGTAACCCTTGACAGCAAAGTACTCCAGAAGTGGCCATGCTCAGTGAACTGTACTCCTACATATCATCCGTATGCCATACCTGTATCACCACATGTCTTGATTTAGAAGATAACCAACTAATATAGCATACAATGACCTATACTTGATATAATTATCATCCTTGTAATAATTGTATCATTTGATCATGAGTAGGATTTAAGAACAACATGATAAATTCTCCTTTATCATTTTGAAAGTAGTTCTAAAGACTTCATCAAAATATATGAGTTCTATTTTAGAAGATATATTCCTTATGATGAATCTGCCACATAACATTTATCATTTTATAATTCATATACTTGTATGGAACACAATTATCTACAACCTAGATGATTGGCTTTAGGACATATTTTTCAACAACTCCCACTTGGACTAAAGCCAATCAGATCGATATTAATTACCTATCTTTCATTTTAAATCATTGAACTCTTTAGATCCGATTGCTCTAGTCAATGGATCGGTCAAGTTCTCCTCTCGATCGATCTTCTTAAAGTCGGCTTTATTTTGATCTTATCAAAAAAGTTGATTATAATGCAGAAAGTATTTGATTCACAGATGGAGCATCAATTCTTCAGCTTGAGCTATGGCTCCAGTACTGCTGTCAATACAGCAAAATAGGACCATAAATGGAGAGTGCCTCTCCAAACTCGCTAATGAACTTCCATAACCAAATAACTTTTTTACCAGCATTAAATGCCGCAAAGAACTCAGTATCACAAATAAAATTTACTACTGATTATTGTATGGAACCTTTCCAGCATGTTGCTCCCCTTTTAGGATAAAAATACAATCTAACATAATTTTGTTATTTCGATCTGACTAAAAATTAGAATCAATATTCCATACATTTTAAGTCAGACTCTCCATAAATGAGTTATTGGTCCTTAGTATTTTATAAATACTTAAGGATGGTTCTCATAACCTTTCAAACTTTTATAGAGACCAGAGATGACAACCAAGCTTTTACTCTCGGTAATGTAGGGATGTCATTCTTGACTTAGAGAATTTCATCTTAAACAACACAAAGAATAATTTTATAGAACTATTAGCCTATTTGTACATACAGGATTCTATTTCATTCTCAACGAAGCCATATGTTTAAAATATAAATTCCAACTTCGAGAGATTTGATACAATCCAAATGGACTTGAAAACTGCCACAAAGAAAACTTCTCATTATAGTCAACCCTACAACTTTGATGAAATTCTTTGGCAATCAGACAAAATTAATAGGTCTCTATCTTTCCGTCTGTATCTCTAATCCATCTGGTGTCCACTCACACCCTATGGATCTTACCCCTTTAGGTGAATCAATGAATGTCCATACATCGTTAATCTTTATGGACCTCATTTCAGATTTAATGGCTCTGAGCCACTTCTCAAAGTTAGATCCCTATATAGCATCCTTATGAAAGATCAAATCTCCTTTTCAAACTTAAAAATTGAAGTATCTATTCGACTGATATGGTGCTCTACCGTATCTACTCAAGGATGCCTTTACATCGAGCTCCAGATTTGATCTAATCAACTACAGTTCTGTTGGTTTGTATCAGAATTGGTTCCCCTACCTATCAAGCTTCACCAAGCTTGATCTTATCGACATCAGTTCCTTCATCAAGAAACTTATTTTCCAAAAAGAATGTCTTAAGATTTATGAACATCTCATATCCATCAGGAAGGTAGAAGAAATATCCTTATTATAATATTTATTAGATCAAAATCCAAGCCAGTCGGTTTGTGAATATTTCACATAAGTTCGACATTCCAAACCCTAAAATAAGAGAGTATCGAATTGTCCAAATCCATAACTCATATGGAGTTTTGGTGATCGATTTACTCAAAATATTCTCGAGCACATATCAAGTAGTCTCTAAAATATGACCTCAGGCAGACCAGCAAACCCCATAGTCGATCGAACCATGTCTAACAAGATTTAATTCTCTTTTTCAGACATCCTTTTAAATAGTGATGTCCTAGGAGAGATCCATTAAGAGAGAATCTAATTTTCTCCAAGATATGTCAAAACTTACTGTAAAAGTATTCACATCATCAGACAAACCGATGAATTCTAATATTCTTTGTAGTTCATTTTCCTACCTCATTATAGAAGCTTTTGAATATTTCAATTGATTCAAATTTATACTTCATAAGCAAGATACACCCATGTCAAGATAGGTCATCAGAGATTTAATGAAGTACTAAAGTCCTCTTCTAGCACTTATGTTCATGAGTGCAAATACATCAATATGTATCAAACTCAGAACATCACTAGCTCATTCATCCTTTCCAATAAAAGATGAATAAGTCAACTATACCAAAAGCAGGCTTCAATGACATTATCTAATCTAGGATGCTAATTAGATGTGTATTTTATACTAACAGGCTATAGTAATGAGTTTATGTCATTTTCAATTATCCACTCATTATTGTAGTATCATTCATAATGATATTACAACAATTATACTTATTGACACCATCAATAAGATTGGATAATAGAGACAATCACTTAAAATGACATCTTCAGGATTGAGAACAAGCTCGATGATTTTTAATGTTAAGATTGGAACAGACTTTCATTTCTTGCATTCAGGACTCTTTTGCCATTTTCAAACCTTATACTATCTTGAAGTCTTTTGTAACTATTTGCAAACATGACTTAACTGTCTGTATCCTATACCCTGATAGTAGGATTATAAATAAAAAAACTTCAAAGAGTTATCACATAACATCTTGACCAACAATAATTTGTTGATTTCTCTTTTAAGCTTGTTTGGATTAGCCTGAGACTTCTTGATTAATTCTCTCAAAAACTATATTCAACTTTCAATATTGGCTATCAAAGTTAGGTCTGATAACTTTTTCACTGTCTAGCAGTGAAGAGAGTGACTATTTTTTAGTCATTTCTAAAAAGAGAATAATTGACCTATTAGTATATAAATTATTTTAAGTCTAAAGACTTGGACTTTAGTTTAAAGGTTCTCCCACTATTTTATACGAATTGATAGCCTTTACCTCCAATCTGAGAAATTACTTTAATTCCTTAACGGATGCTAGAATCCATACAGATTGCATTCAGACCCGAGTATGGCTCGGCCAATCCTAGTGCATCCATGGGTAGCTTCACAACCAATTGTTTCTCTAAATAATTTTTAGCAATCAAATTTTGCCCCAGACATCCCTTCAGCAGGTGTGTGGCACCTCCATTAGTTAGGTCCAACCATTAACATGACAATATCAAGTGCATCCAACAAAATAGATGTTCAGGTTTGAGTGTGGCTCGACTAACTTGAGCATTGATTTGAAGATACAACAAGATGGTCATATAATGAATGATAATTTCAATACGTAATAGACTCCAAACGTGTGGTGTCTCCAATACATATTTGAGATATTGGACTCATTATCCTGTACCTTAATCATAGGCTATGATCAAACTATCCCCATAACTAGCTCATTTTACGGACCTAATAATTTAGAAGATTTGGTTAATATATCTTAGAGGACTTCAGTCGATCTACAAGTCATAATCCTTCCACTGATTTTACCAAATCATGAGAAGGATTAGTGACTAATGGGTCCAACCGGCATGTCGTAAATCGTCCCATTGACTTTACCAAGTCATGAGAAGGATTAGAGATAAATCGGTCTAGAACATCTAAATCAGTCATACTGATTAACCTTAAAAACATGGGTCAACTCGGTGAAGCATATCATAGACCACACCATATCCATTAAAGTGTGATTTTTCTTTTCTGCTACACCATTTAACTGAAGTGTATAAAGAGGGGTCCATTTAGAGAGAATACCTTTACTTTTAAGATGATCAAAAAATTTATTAGGTAAGTACTCTCCTCTTCGATCATATCGAAGAATTTTGATACTTTTTTCAGTTTGTTTCTCGACCATACCTTGATGCTCCTTGAACTTATCAAAAATTTTAAATTTATGTTTCATAAGATACAGATATCCGAACTTTAATAAATCGTCTATAAAAGTAATAAAATAGGAGTATTTTCTTCTGGCTTGAGTTGTTATCAGTCCATATATATCTATATGTACTAGAGCTAACAACTCACTTGTCCTCTCTCCATATTAAGAAAATAGAGTCTTATTCATCTTACCCACGAGATAAGATTTATAAGTCCCCAATGGTTCATAATCATTTGGATCAAAGAATTCTTCTTGGTATAACTTATTTATCCTTGACTCACTAATATGATCAAGACGACAATGCCAGAGATATGAGACATTCATATTTTTTCTCTTTTTTTTATTTTTTTTTAATATAAAAAATATTTTTATTGAGTACAAGAATTAAAAGATTATTATCAATATAACCACTATCATAAAATTTATTAAAAAAAAATGGAGCATCCATTTTCCATTAGCCTTATTTCATAACCTTGTTTTAACAACAAAGGTATAGAAATAATATTTCTAATGACCTTTGGCATGTAATAGCAGTCTTTTAATTCTAAAGTTTTATCCAAAGATAAATCAAGCATATAGATTCTCACAATCTTTGCACTAATAGACTCTCCACTTGCATTATAAAGCTCGAGGTCACCTCTTTTCAGACTTTTGATATTCTATAGTCACTGTAATGAATTACAAATATGTGATCCACAGATGGTATCTAATACCCAAATATCAGAGTCTGAATCACTCAATAAAAAATAAGTCTGTATCATATACATATCTTTTGGTGTTACACTTGCACCCTGCTTCAATCTTGCAAGATAATTCTTGTAATTATACTCTCAATGTCTAAATTTTTTATAAATAATATTCATACAGATATCATTACCTTCTCATTATTACTGACCAATCTAGAGTCAGAAATATTCAGAACATCGGAGTTCTTTTTCGATATAAACCTAATTTGTAAGTTTCTCAACTAATCCACATAGTTATATCGGTCAACATAGTTTTATTTATGATATCATGGGGTGAAAATAAAGAAGCCATAATGTAGACTTAAATCTACATAAAATAATAGTATAAGCAAACTACTCATGTTTGACATGCATAACTAGATGAGGATTTTTAAAACTAGTTATGTCTCTCACTATTTTATCAGATACCATAGCCCTCTCCTATAGTAAATGAGATATATTTTATATTTATCTTTGTGGGATTGAGATCCTAATTTCTCATAACGATCTTATGTTAACACAATAAATCCTTATGAGTTCATAGGTAGGAAACTCTTTCCAATTACATCTTATGCAATTCTCAATATTTTATCTTGGCCTCTAAAATATTATTAGCTTTGTGTTAACACAACAATCTATAATATTTTAGTTAAGTAAGACCCTTCATTTCAATACAGTCAAAATTGAATATAATTGCTCTTGTGTTAGCATAACAAAGCAATATATCAAAAATTGCCGTAAGCATCTTTTATGCACCAGGATTATGTTATATCAATCCTTATGACAAACCTTATGGTAACACAACAAACTAGCCATAGTTCATGATGTAACATTAACCTAGCATGAAGGAAGGCCCTCAATAGTGTTTAAAATACTAAGCTACCTTCATTCAAGATTCGAACTAATCTAATTGGCCAGAAAAGTATTAAGATTGGTGGGGGTCCCCCCATTACTTTTCTTAGACACCAATAAAATTGGCCAGGCCAGCAATAGAATCAATAAAATAACCACCGTACTTGAAACACTCCTTAGATATCAATTAATTAATCGATTCAAGAAAATAGGTCAGCTTCTGGTTCACAACACTACGACTTAATATGATTTTTATGAGGACTTTAATGATCTCAAACATATCCTAATTCAATCTATCATAAGAATGCACTATAATAGTTATATTTTAATAATCATAATAACTAATTATAGTATCTTATCGTATCTCTAAGATATGGAAGCAGAATCATACAATATGATTATAACTAAACATCTTAAGCATATTATATATGCATGAAGTTCTAATAACATGCATGAATATAAAATACTCTTTTCATGATTCTTCTTCTTGGAATATTACAGTGGCACTCCTACATGCCATAAAGTACCCTATTGAATAGGAAGAGAGGATATCTGAATCCAACTTGCTCTTATGATCGGATGGCTTGGTGATGAACTCCAATTAGATTACTAAGCTACTAAAAAAAATTTACACATACATCATGCATTTTATATTTAAAACATATCTCTAAGACATGATAGGGTTTGGATGTTCAATCGGGTTCAACCCTTGACCCGACTTGAACCAAACCAAAAACTCATGCTTGATCACAATCAAGATAATAATTTAACCTTTGATTACATAAATCAAGATACACTCTAATACCACTGTTGGGCTCTGATGGCACAGTAGAAGGGTTAGGTGTTTAAAATTTTTATTCAAAACACCCAATATCTTATCAAGTGAAAAATATCAAAACCAAAAATAATTCCAATCTGAATGCATTTGGTTAGGATAAGGACTCTCCAAATCATGGAGAGACGCAATGCTTCTGCGCATGCGCACGAGACATCCTTCTTTTTTTAATTTTTTCTCTACCACATAAATTTTAAAAAAAATATATCTCATACTTTGAGATATGCACCAGAGGATGGAGAATGATGTGACCTACCACACATAATTTAATCCCATAAAAAAATAAATTTTTTCTTCTGCCCATGCCAACACTTGTAGGCAGAACCTGTTTTACACCAAGAGTCCACCACAACTTGGACTCTTCATATTTGGCGTTAACATGGGATGTGGTGCCCCAATTTGGGCTGCTTCTAGGTATCACAACCTGATCTAAATATCTACCAAATTGGGCTAGCTAATTAGCAAGGGATGGGACCAAATTGGTCTCCAAAAGAGCAAGGATTTCCACACGTGCTAGAGTACTTACCAGAACCCTGATTGAATCCAAAACTCCAATCAATCTTTTTCAAAATGGATCCTTGACCAATTTTCATATGTGTGTGACCCATTGGATTCCACATCTAGTTGGCAGTAGGTCTGGATATAAGTTGACCAAATTTGATTAGATTTCAATCCAATTGATTTAGGTCCAATCGAGCTAACCCGAGCTCAATAATTAGAATCATTTCTAATTGGCAATCGAATTAAACTCTTTAATTCGGTCAAAAATCTATAAGTCAAGATTGACGTCTAGCAACGTATCATGACTATCCAAAAGATATGAAATTTGATAGAAATACCAAATCTACCCTTCAGTGATAAATTACCGTGCAATTCAATCCTTCGATCATTCTTGCACCCTGAATATGTTCATGAGTATGGAATTATGTCAAACTCAAACACATATTCATATCGATTCTCAATTAACCAATGATGACTCTAATGAAGAAGCTTAGAAACTCTTTCTAATCTCCTTCCTGCTTTTGGCTAAAAGACTTTTCTCGAGTCATCTAGGATTGAGAATACACAGGATGCGATCTCCTCTTATTAGGAGTGATTGATTTCATGTTGACCTACTCACAATCTCCATACACACTCCATCGTATCCAGAACACCCCGTGCATGCCTTAATGCCATGCCTGGGTATGAACCAAAATATGGATTCATGTGCACAAGATTCTATGGTGATCTCAGATCTAAGGATCACTTGCATAACTCCCACTTAGAGAACCATCTTTGACATGCAAATAAGGCTTCCATAAGATGTTCTCTTTCATTGAGTCAATTCAATGGACTTATTTCTCAAATGAGTACCCACATCCTTGTATTAGTGTCTCACACAAGTGGTTAGTGAGATCTGCCATCCTCTCCATTGAGCATACATAGGATGTACCAGTCTATCCGAAATATTGATCCCCGACTCAATGCTCCTACGATCAGAAATTTTTAATATTAAGATTTTAAGATTTTAGATCTCACTAGCATGACCAATTCATGTCTCTTAAAATCATTATCCTAATCTTTGAAGTTCATCATAATCTTAGACATAATAAGATGCAGCTAATATGATGAATCAATGCCTCAAATAATAATAAATGTCATTTCATGAGTTGGAAAATTGTAAAGAAAGTCCCATCGCAACACATTTGCGATTGGCTTATAGGGTACTTTTTTTTCAATCTTCCACTTGCACTAAAGTCAATCGCCTTTGTATCTCATACAATCATGATGATAATCATATAGCTGCTGTGGTATGGTCTTAGTGAATGGGTCTGCTGTATTGTTCTTTCTGTCTACTCGTTTAAGGATAACATCTTGTCTCTAATGAGATAGAAACATCTGAGGATGTGCTTGGATCTATAATGAGACCTAGGTTCCTTATCTTGAATAACGGCCCCAGTGTTATTACTCTAAAGTGACACCGATCCTTCAATCTTAGATAGTAGCTGAGTCAGCTAGTAGTTGAGTCAGCTACTTTCCAAGCAGTAGATAGTAGCTGACTCAACTACTGAGCCAGAGTATGTTGCGGCTAGTGAAGCCATTAAGGAAGCTGTCTAGATGAAGAAACTCATCTTAGGAATGACTCTTAAATCCATGATGAGTTTCTTCATCCAGACAGCTTCCTTAATGGCTTTACTAGCAGCAACATACTCTGATATTGACTTGCTACTATCCCATCATTTAAGATAGATACATACCCTGATATTGACTTGCTATCATCTGCTTTCCAATGATTCTTCTTGGATCAGCCTGAAATCTACTAGCTATGCCCAAAGCATAAGCTACATCAGGCTTGGTACATAGCATGGCATACATAATTGATCCCACAGCTGAAACATAAGAGATTTCATTCATCCTTTTCCTTTTTTTTTGGTGTCTTAGGACATATGCTCTTAGAGAGATGTATACCATGACTTGCAGGCAGGTAACCTATTATTTGCCTCCATATTAAATCTCTTTAATATGAGATCTATGTACCATGATTGGGATAAGCTTAACATCCTTTTAGATTTATCTCTATAGATCTTTATATCCAGTATATAGGATGCTTCACCCAAGTCTTTCATGAAAAATTTATTTGATAGCTATGTCTTGATCGATTGCATCATTGGGATATCATTTTCAATGAGCAGTATGTCACCAACATACAAAATTAAGAAGATAATAACACTCCCACTTGTCTTCTTGTATACACATAGTTCATCCGTATTTTTGATAAAGCCAAACTCTTTGACTATCATATCAAATCGGATATTCCAGCTCTTCGAAACCTGTTTCGATCCATAGATGGATCTCATTAGCTTGCATACTTAATTTGCTCTCTCACTTGAGATAAATCCCTCTAGCTGAGTCATATAGACCTCTTTCTCTAGATTACTATTAACAAAAATGATCTTGATATCCATCCATCAGATTTCATAATCATAGTATACCGCTATTATAAGTAAAATCTGGACGGACTTGAGCATAGCCACTGGTGAGAAGGTTTCATCATAGTCAATTCCTTGCCTTTGACTGAAATCTTTCACCACTAACCTAGCTTTGTAGGTTTCTACTTGGCCATCTACTCTGATTTTCCTTTTGAAGATCCACTTGCACCCTATATTAGGGTCACATCCTCAGGTGCATCAACCAAGGTCTACACTGTTGGGAAATGTGTCCCAAAAAGTCAATCGTCAAGCTGTTGACGGTTGAGCAACCAAGTATTGTAATTGATTTGTTAATAAATAAAATATATTTGGCATCTTCATCATAAGCTTTCATCTTCTAATAAACTCCGTTGTTATGATGAAGTCCTTAGGACTATTTAGGTTCGATAAAGAGAGATTTATCGATTAGTCCTTAAAACTGTTCACGACCAAATGATAGGAAGTTAATACCAATCTGATCACGACCGATGGTTTTTAACTAGGAGTAGTGAGTAGATACCAATCTGATCCTGGAGAAAATCACTGGAAAGTGTTTAAAGCCATCCTTAAGTATTTGAGAAATACTAAGGACCAATGGTTGGTTTATGGCGAGTCAGATCTGAAACTTGTGGGGTTCACAGACTCCAGCTTCCAATCTGACCATGATGACAGCAGGAGTGTGTCGGGTTATATCTTTACTCTGAATGGTGGAGCCATCTGCTGGAAGAGTTCCAAGCAGCATACTGTGGCAGACTCTGTTTGTGAAGCGGAGTATATCGCAGCATCAGATGCCGCGAAGGAAGCTGTGTCGCTGAGGAAATTCATCAACGAGCTCGGAGTAGCACCCTCCCTCGATGGTCTAGTCCTGCTCTATTGCGACAGCACTGGTGCCATAGCTCAGATCAAGGAACCCAAAGCACATCAGCGGATGAAGCACATCTTGCACCGCTTCCACCTGATCAGGGAGATCGTGGATCGAGGTGATGTCGACCTTCAGAAGATCGACGGAAAGGAGAACCTGGCCGACCCCTTAACTAAAGCCCTGACAATAAAGGAGTTCGACAACCACAAGTCGAAGATGGGTATTAGATACTGTGCCGAGTGGCTTTAAGACAAGTGGGAGTTGTTGGGAAATGTATCCCAAAAAGCCAATCGTCAAGCTGTTGACGGTTGAGCAACCAAGTATTGTAATTGATTTGTTAATAAATAAAATATATTTGGCATCTTCATCATAAGCTTTCATCTTCTAATAAACTCCGTTGTTATGATGAAGTCCTTAGGACTATTTAGGTTCGATAAAGAGAGGATTTATCGATTAGTCCTTAAAACTGTTCACGACCAAATGATAGGCTGTTAATAAGGACGACAGCTTCTATCGAGCATAGGTCGCTGTAGGCCATATGGGTTGGTTGTCCTCTTAACCAAGGAGTGTGGAGACACCGGTATGGCATACAGGTGAGATGTAAGGGTACATCATCATTGAACGTGACCAACTCCAGAGTATTCTACTGTCGAGAATATCTCTGATGGGATATAGGTATAAGTGTCCCTTAGACCTGAGATCGCCTCAGTGACTTGCAAGCAACTCACTGTGCTTTGGTACTAGACTAACTGAATTTCTAATTCAGGGACGGAAGGCTTCTGGGCACAGTCAAGTACTTGCGAAGTCAGAGTGTGATCGAGATGGGATTGACCACTCCAAGAGTTGGAGAAGAATGAGTCGCTGTATTTCAATTTAGCAAAACCTTGGCCAGGGTAATCCATCAGATGGATTTGATATTTTGAAATACAATGTGGACAACCTGATCAGAGTTGACAGTTAAACTCTGGGGTGTTCTATGATCATTTTGGTCAAGGGGATGAATTATATGAAAACTATATCCGCATGGGTTCTAAGGATGTTGTTCTACACATTCGACCTATCCGGTCGTCGGGTACCATTGCTAGATGGTCACTTCGATTGGTATAGAAATTTATTCCTATGCTACCGGCTTAGGTTCGAACCTATGAGGTCACACACATTAGAGTTCATGATCCGATCAGATGGTTGATCAACGATTAAGAATCGTTCTAGGGTTAAATGATCAATACGATTGACATTTAACCCAGTGCAAGTGTTGCAGGAGGATCGATTAGCAATTCGATTGCTAATTGGCTTAATTTGATTAAGCTAATGGGCTGAAATTAAGTCTAATTAAATATGATTTAATTAGATTTATTTTGGGCTTGATTGGATCAAGTCCAATTGGTTTATTGGATAAGCCAAGTGCAAGGAAAAACTAGTCCTAGTTCAACTAGGACTTGGGTCAATCTAATTTCTAATTTGATTAAAAAATTAAATCAGATTTAAATCTAATTTAATCTGATTAAATTAAGTTCTTAATTGGGTTAAAACCTATTTTAATTGATTGATCTAATTTTGATTTGATTTGATTTGGGAAACCAAATTAAAACAAGTCATAAGACAGAATCCTAGTAAGACTAGGATTCCACCTTGCGCCACATAAGCCTTCTCCACGCCTCTCTCTTATTCAACGCCAATCTCTACTTATTTTGTGTGACAAAAGCCCTCTCTCAGATCTCTCCCATGTTCACAAAAGGTCTCCTCTCTTCTTTCTTACATGGAAGGTGGTTTGGATCAAATCTAAAAGCCATAAGTTTGGATTTCGAATTCTATGAGATAGAGTTTTAGAAATCCAAAACTCTTTCAATTTTGCATCGAATTTATCCAAATTTTTTTTTGGAATTTTTGTGGCTTTTAGGGTATATATTGTGCACCCTTTTCTATTGATCCATACAGGAAAATATGAAGGAGGTGCTCAAGAGTTGGGCATCCCTTAACTTGCCATGTTTGGATAAGCCTTGACTAGGTGTTTGACCTAGACAAGGACTCTATCATATCTCTCTATATAAGATGAGTTTCTTATGAAAGTTTATAGAAAATTAGAGATTTGAGAGATCTTTGTGCCATCCAAAAATTAGAGAGAAATACCTTTGGGTCATAGAGATATAAAAGACGCAAGTTTGGGTGTCTAGAGAGAAAAACGTGAAGAAGAAGAGGGTCTTCTTCTTGGGTTTTTGTTTTCATATCTTTCCTCCCTCCATCTTGAGTTTTCTGAGAGTGTCTCAGATCTGAAACTCCTCCTTCTACTTTTCATCTTTGGAAGAGTCCAAATCAAGAAAAAGGAGGTACCTGATCAACCATCAAAGAAGGATCAGCGCAGTACTAGCATACTGTGCTGATTTCCTGAAGCAGGACTTCTGATCGAGATTCGTGGGCTCGTGTGGATGACTCCTAGAGGCCAGACGCGTGTGCAGCTTGCAACATCATCCTCAAGCCCAGATCAACAAGGTTAGAACATCTAACTTGCAAGGTAATAGATCTGATCTATTGTTTAATACATACATTAGATGTAGTATAGAAATATGTTGATATGATCAACATGTAGTTCATGCTATATTTATATATTTTAATTTTTGATTTAATATCATGTAATAATTATGTAATAGATCTTAGATCTAGGGATTTTTTGATCTTAGAAAATAAATTTTGATTTATTTTAGTCTTCCGCTGTATGATCCTAAAAAAGTTTCAAGATCTAACCCTCTTTTTCAAGATCTAACCCTGAAACCCTAGATCTGGTTCCAACAATTGGTATCAGAGCCTAGGTTCTTTATTACATGATTATTTATATATGCTTAGATTATTTTTTAGATTAGATCTAATTTATAATCTGATTATTAAATCTAAAATTAAAATTTTAGATCAATCACAAACTGCAAGGTTGTCCTGCTGTAAGGTTTACCCCTTACAGTGCAAAGGTTGTCCTAGTTTGTGTAGATCTATCTTTAATCATAAATTTATTAGATATGATCTAGATTAAATTTATGATTTATTAGATTTAAAAGATGTTTAAATCTGAAATAAAATCTCTTTGTTAATAATTTTTGTACAAAGAAATTATTTAAAGTTGAAATTGTTTCAATTACATGAACCTGTTTAGATTAGATCTAAAGTAGTTTCATGTTTATTTCACTTGCATCTTGATTATGAATCAAACATGCAATATGGTTGGTAGAATCATATTGTAAAATTATTTTACAAATATAAAAATTATTTTGAAAAGCCAAACCCAACCCTCAGCCCAAAACTTAATTAAGAATTAAAAAGTTGTTTGATTAGGTTCTAGGATTGTGAATTGAAGAACCTAAGACACAAATCATAACACATTGGGTTAATGGGTTAGTGAGAATTAGGTCCATTAATTGGGTTAGACCTATGGTTAGATTGAAGATGGACTTAATTAGAGAATTGACTAAATCTAATCAATTGTTGTCTTAGATTAGGTCAAGGATTCTCTAGATCAATTACAATAGTTATAGTTGATCAAGCCATGTCTTTAACGAGAACCAAATGGACTTGATTCTTGGCTAAGCGGTCTAGCACGAACTGTTAGGTTGATCTAATCGAAACTAATTAAACCAGTTGGTGTCTAAGGTAAACCAGACCGATGGTTTTTAATTGGGAGCCCGCTTACCTGGTCATTTCTGATGGTGTCTAAGGCAAGCTTTGGCAGACCCTCTCACTGATCGAACTTACCTGGCCTCTTGATGAAATTATGTTTTGATCGGATCACTTGACTATTCAAGCTGACCCATGTCAGCTAGGTAAATCAGTGTGACTGATTTAGGTGCTCCTAGACCAGCCCTGGTCTCCCTTAAGCTGACTTGGTGAAGCCAGTGGGAGGATCATGATAAGCTGGTTCATCTGACCTCATCCTCTAAATTATTTAAATCTTCTAAAATTATTAGGTCCTTAAAATGATAAAGTTCAGCCCTGGTCTCCCTTAAGATGGGTTTCTTCATGAAAGTTTAGAGGAAATTAGAGATTTGAGAGATCTTTGTGCCATCCAAAAATCAGAGAGAAATACCTTTGGGTCGTAGAGATATAAAAGATGCAAGTTTGGGTGTCTAGAGAGAAAAACGTGAAGAAGAAGAGGGTCTTCTTCTTGGGTTTTTGTTTTCATATCTTTCCTCCCTCCATCTTGAGTTTTCTGAGAGTGTCTCAGATCTGAAACTCCTCCTTCTACTTTTCATCTTTGGAAGAGTCCAAATCAAGAAGAAGGAGGCACCTGATCAACCATCAAAGAAGGATCAGCGCAGTACTAGCATACTATGCTGATTTCCTAAAGCAGGACTTCTGATCGAGATTCATGGGCTCGTGTGGACGACTCCTAGAGGCCGGACGCGTGTGCGGCTTGCAACATCATCCTCAAGCCCAGATCAACAAGGTTAGAACGTCTAACTTGCAAGGTAATAGATCTAATCTATTGTTTAATACATACATTAGATGTAGTATAGAAACATGTTGATATGATCAACATGTAGTTCATGCTATATTTATATATTTTAATTTCTATTTAATGCCATGTAATAATCATGTAATAGGATCTTAGATCTAGGGATTTTTTGATCTTAGAAAATAAATTTTGATTTATTTTAGTCTTCCGCTGTATGATCTTGAAAAAGTTTCAAAATCTAACCCTCTTTTTCAAGATCTAACCCTGAAACCCTAGATCTGGTTCCAACATACACTTGGTTGGTATTCATCAAGTCCATCTCAGATTTCATAGCTTCCAGCTATTTTTCTGAGTCCTTACTCATGATAGCTTCCGAATAGGTCAGTGGATCAACATCCTGAATGATGTTGATAGAATTGTTATTCTCAATGATAAAATTATATCTCAGAGATACTTGATGCACTCTATCTGACCTTCAGAGAGGAGGTGTGTATAGTGGATGTACCTCATCTTTGGATACTTTTGATTGAGGATCTTCTTGTGGTCCAACCACTGGTATTTCTGGATCGATTTGTAGATCATGAACTTTCATAAATTCAAAATTCCTCCCACTACCTCCTTCTTGGATAAATTCATGTTTTAAAAAAGTAGCATGCCTACTAACAAATACCTTTTGTTCAGTAGGATGGTTGAAATAATATTCATTAATTTTATTAAGATACTCTACAAACCTATACTTGTCTGATCTAGCATTATGCTTATGTCCAAAAATATTTTTGACATAAGTAGGACAGCCCAAAGTCTTAAGATGTTTAAGATTAGACTTCCTTCCATTTTATATCTCATATGGAGTGCTTGCAACAGACTTTGAAAGCATTTTGTTTAATATATATGTGACAGTCTCTAAGGCATTATTCCTAGAAAGATATTAGGAGATCGGTGAAACATATCATAGACCGCACCATATCCATTAAAGTATGATTCCTTCTTTCTACTACACCATTTAACTGAGGTGTATAAGGAGAGATCTATTCAGAGAGAATACCTTTACTTTTAAGATGATCAAAAAATTCACTGGATAAGTACTCTCCTCTTCGATCAGATCGAAGAACTTTGATACTTTTTTCAGTTTATTTCTCGACCATACCTTGATACTTCTTGAACTTATCAAAAGCTTCGAATTTATATTTTATAAGATATACATATCCGAACCTTAATAAATCATCTGTAAAAGTAATAAAATAGGAGTATCTTCTTCTGGCCTGAGTTGTTATCAGTCCATATCATCTATATGTACTAGAGCTAACAACTCACTTGTCCTCTCTCCATATTAAAAAATGGAGTCTTGGTCATCTTACCCATGAGACAAGATTTATAAGTCCCAAATGGTTCATAATCATTTGGATCAAAGAATTCTTCTTTGTATAACTTATTTATCCTTGACTCACTAATATGACCAAGGTGACAATGTCAGAGATATGTGACGTTCATATTTTGTTTCTTTATTTTCATATATCTTTTAATATAAAAAATATTTTTATTGAGTGTAAGAATTAAAAGATTGTTATCAATATAACCACTGTCATAAAATTTATTTAAAAAAAATAGAGCATCCATTTTCCATTAGCCTTATTTCATAATCTTGTTTTAACAACAAAGGTATAGAAATAATATTTCTAATGACCTTTGGCATGTAATAACAGTCTTTTAATTCTAAAATTTTATCCGAAGATAAATCAAGCATATAGGTTCCCACAGTCTTTGCGCTAATAGACTCTCCACTTGTGCTATAAAGCTCGAGGTCACCTCTTTTCAGACCTTTGATATTCTATAGTTGCTGTAATGAATTATAAATATGCGATCCACAGATGGTATCCAATACCCAAATATCAGAGTCTGAATCACTCAATGAAAAATAGGTCTGTATCATATACATATCTTTTGGTGTTACACTTGCGCCCTGCTTTAATCTTGCAAAATAATTCTTGCAATTATACTCCCAATGTCTAAATTTTCCATAAATAATATCCATACGGACATCATTATCTTCTCATTATTACTGATCAATCTAGGGTCAGAAATATTTAGAACATCAGAGTTCTTTTTCGATATAAACCTAATTTGCAAGTTTCTCAACCAATCCACATAGTTGTATCGGTCAATATAGTTTTATTTATGGTATCATGGGGTGAAAATAAAGAAGCCATAATGTAGACTTAAATCTACATAAAATAATAGTATAAGAAAACCACTCATGTTTGACATGCATAACTAGATGAAGATTTTTAAAACTAGTTATATCTCTCACTATTTTATCAGATACCATAGCCCTCTCCTATGATAAACGAGATATATTTTATATTTATCTTAGTGGGATTGAGACCCTAATTTTTCATAACGATCTTGTGTTAACACAACAAACTCTTATGAGTTCATAAGTAGGAAACTCTTTCTAATTAATTCTCATGCAATTCTCAAGGATGCCTTTACATCGAGCTCCAGATTTGATCTAATCAACTGCAGTTTTGTTGGTTTGTATCAGAGTTGGTTCCCCTACCTATCAAGCTTCACCAAGCTTGATCTTATCGACATCAGTTCTTTCATCAAGAAACTTATTTTTCAAAAAGAATGCTTTAAGATTCATGAACATCTCATGTCCATCAGGAAGGTAGAAGAAATATCTTTATTATAATATTTATTAGACCAAGATCCAAGCTAGTCGATTTGTGAATATTTTACATAAGTTCGACATTCCAAACCCTAAAATAAGAAAATATTGAATTATCCAAGTCCATAACTCATATGGAGTTTTGGTGATCGATTTGCTCGAAATATTCTCGAGCACATATCAAGTAGTCTCTAAAATATGACCTCAGGTAGACCAGCAAACCCCATAGTGGACCGAACCATGTCTAACAAGATTTAATTCTCCTTTTCAGACATCCTTTTAAATAGTGATGTCCCAGAAGAGGTCCACTAAGAGAAAATCTAATTTTCTCCAAGATATGTCAAAATTTACTGTAAAAGTATTCATGTCATCAGACAAACCGATGAATTCTAATACTCTTTGCAGTTCATTTTCCTACCTCATTACAGAAGCTTTTGAACATATCAATTGATTCGAATTTATACTTCATAAGCAAGATGCACCCATGTCAAGATAGGTCATTAGAGATTTAATGAAGCAGTAAAACCCTCTTCTGGCACTTATGTTCATGAGTACAAATACATCAATATGTATCAAACTCAGAACATCACTGGCTCATTCATCCTTTCCAATAAAAGATGAATAAGTCAACTATACCAAAAGCAGGCTTCAATGACATTATCTAATCTAGGATGCTAGTTAGATGTGTATTTTATACTAACAGGCTATAGTAATGAGTTTATGTCATTTTCAATTATCCACTCATTATTGTAATATCATTCATAATGATATTACAACAATTATACTTATTGACACCATCAATAAGATTGGATAATAGAGACAATCACTTAAAATGATATCTTCAGGATTGAGAACAAGCTCGATGATTTCTAATGTTAAGACTGGAACAGACTTTCATTTCTTGCATTTAGGATTCTTTTGCCGTTTTCAAACCTTATACTATCTTGAAGTCTTTTGTAACTATTTGCAAACATGATTTAACTGTCTGTATCCTATACCCTGATAGTAGGATTACAAATAAAGAAACTTCAAGGAGTTATCATATAACATCTTGACCAGCAATAATTTGTTGATTTCTCTTTTAAGCCTGTTTGGGTTAGCCTGAGACTTCTTGATTAATTCTCTCAAAAATTATATTCAACTTTCAATATTGGCTATCAAAGTTAGGTCTGATAACTTTTTCACTGTTTAGCAGTAAAGAGAGCGACTATTTTCTAACCATTTCTGAAAAGAGAACAATCGACCTATTAATATATAAATTATTTTAAGCGTAAAGACTTGGACTTTAGTCTAAAGGTTCTCCCACTATTTTATATGAATTGATAGCCTTTACCTCCAATCTGAGAAATTACTTTAATTTCTTAATGGATGCTAGAATCTATACAGACTGCATTCAGATCCGAGTGTGGCTCGGCCAATCCTAGTGCATCCATGGGTAGGTTTACAATCAATTATTTTTTCAAATAATTTTTAGCAATCAAATTTTGCCCCAGACATTCCTTCAGCAGGCGTGTGGCACCTCCACTAAAAATCTTAGTAAGGTCCAACCATTAACATGAAAACATCAAGTGCATCCAACAAAATAGATGTTCAGGTCCGAGTGTGGCTCGACCAACCTGAGCATTGATTTGAACATACAACATGATGGTCATATAATGAATGATAATTTTAATACGTAATAGACACCAGGCATGTGGTGTCTCCAATGCATATTTGAGATATTGGACTCATTATCATGCACCTTAATAGGAGGCTATGATCTAATTATCTCCATAACTAGCTCATTTTACGGATCTAATAATTTAAAAAATTTGGTTAATATATCTTAGAGGACTTCAGTCGATCTATAAGTCATAATCCTTCCACTGATTTTATCAAATCATGAGAAGGATTAGTGACTAATGGGTCTAACCGGCATGTCGTAAATCCTCCCATTGACTTTACCAAGTCATGAGAAGGATTAGAGATAAATCAATCCAGAACATCTAAATCAGTCATACTGATTAATCTTAACAACATGGGTCAACTCGGTGAAGCATATCATAGATCGCACCATATCCATTAAAGTGTGATTCCTCCTTTCTGCTACACCATTTAACTGAAGTATATAAAGAGGGATCCATTCAGAGAGAATATCTTTACTTTTAAGGTGATCAAAAAATTCATTGGGTAAGTACTTGTTGCTCCTTGGATTGATTTTGATGATTACAAAAGCATTTGAAGGGGTACTAATAATTTTTGATTGAAAAAGACTTATTACTTTTCAGGGGCAAAATCATAATTTCACCAAACTCTGATTTGAAAGCATCAAATGATAGAACAAAAGATTTGTGATCCATTGATGAAAATTTTATAGTTTTTGGACATGTATTTTGAAAGATATTCATGATTGAAAAATATGAGTCGACCCCATGAGTCGACTCATGGCGCAATGAGCTGTTTGGCACGTGATTTTTTGGTTGGCACAGACTTGGCACACCCTGTGAGTCGACCCCATGGGTCGACCCCCAGGCATGAGTCGATCCATGAGTCGATCTCTGCTGTTTTTAGGCCAAAAATTATAGAACCTTGTCTTCTGGTTGTTTTCTATTGTTTTTCCACAGAGATCGACCCATGAGTCGACCCACGAGCATGAGTCGACCCATGAGTCGACCCTTGTGATGGGAATATTCTGCAATGGCTAGTTTTTAACCCATTTTAAGTACTTTTAATGCTCATTTAATGTGGTCTAACGGCTCTATTTCAGCCCAGATTGTTCTTCACCATTCCTTAAAGCTATAAAAGAGACAAAAAGGTGGGAATCATCAAGTAGAATCAAGAGGAGAGATTTTTGAAAAGAGGATTTCAATCAAACTTTTCAGCCCTAAGCAAGAGCTCACTCAAAGCATTCAAGAAGCCTTTAATTCAAGCTCATCAACTCCTCAAGTGCACATTTAAGTCTCCAACCACCTTGAGGAAATCAAAAAGAGCCTTCTTCTCCTTGAGTAAAGTGTATTTAAAGTCTCATTCTCTCATTAAAGGAGCTTCTTTTATATTTACTGTGCTATTGATTGTTATACTCTGTTTGAGTTGTTGTTTTTATTTTGGAAGGATTCCAAAACAAGAGAAGGTTGATCTGAACCTTGAATTAGAGTGTATTGGGTTGGCTTGTACTGAGAAATAAGTGGACTAGCTTGGGATAGCTAGAGTCGGAGTTTTCGATATTTGTATTCAGGTTGAATACAAGTTAGTGGATTGAAATTCTCAAGTAGGAGCTTGGGGAGTGGATGTAGGTGCAAGGTTGGCACCGAACCACTATAAATCTTTTTGTTTGTGTTGTGCCTAATTGCTCTTCTTTAGAATTTCTTTATTCTCTTGCATTCTTGCATTCAACCATTAGCCTTGAATCAACTATACTCTTCTCATTTATTTAGCTATTGTTAAACATTTGTTGTACGTCATAAGTTAAGTTTAAAATTTTTAGAAACTCAATTCACCCCCCCTCTTGGGTTGCATAGCTGGGCAACAAGTGGTATCAGAGCCCGGTGCTCAAGCCCTACTTTGATCTAACCAATCAAAGAGCTAAAGATCTATGGCAACTCAAGTTGGCACTTCTCTAGCCGAGGGGCAGTCCACTAACCGACCTCCACTTTTCAATGGATCCAATTATACCTATTGGAAAGATCGGATGAAAATCTTCATTCAAGCACTCGACTATGATATGTGGAGTATCATAGTGAACGACCCTCACACACCCACTAAAATTATTGATGGTGTGGAATCAGCCAAATCTGAAAAAGAGTGGGATGAGGTTGATAAGAAAATGGCCCAACTAAATGCTAAAGCTATGAATGTTCTATATTATGCTCTTGATGCTAACGAATTTAATCACATTTTAACTTGCTTATCTGTTAAAGAAATATGGGATAGATTAGAAGTAACCCATGAAGGAACTAATCAAGTAAAGGAGTCCAAAATTAACACGCTCATGCATAAATATGAATTGTTTAAAATAGAGCATGATGAGTCTATAACTGAAATATTTACTCACTTTACTGATATTATAAATGGTTTAAAGAGTCTTGGTAAGTCCTATTCTAACAGTGAGCTTGTAAGAAAGATTCTCAGGTCCTTACCAAGAGCTTGGAAAGCCAAAGTGACCGCCATCCAAGAAGCCAAGGATTTGAACATTCTACCCTTGGAAGAGCTTCTTGGATCATTGATGACACATGAGCTGAGCATGAAACAACATCAAGAGGAAGAAGTCAAAAAGAAGAGAACAATCATCCTCAAATCCACAGCTCCACCAGATGAAGAAACTGATGACACTGAAAATGAAAAGCAGGATGAAGAGATGGCACTCATTACCTGAAGGTTCAAGAAGTTTTTGAGAAAAAGGAAACAAGGAATGAGGAAGAGGCCATTCACAAAAGGGGAACAGAGCAAAGAAAATGATAAAGACCAACCCCTTATCTGCTATGAATGTAAGAAATCGGGACACTTCAAGTCCGAATGCCCACAACTGAAGAAGGGTCCCAAGAAGTACAAGAAGAAGGCCATGATGGCCACTTGGAGTGAGAGTGATGACTCAAGCTCCAAGAGGAAGACTCAACTGAATAAGCCAACTTGTGCCTTATGGCACATGAGAATGAGATAAATTTCGAAACTCCTAGTGACTTTACATTTGAAAAATTGCATGAAGTTTTTTATGATTTAATTGATGAACTAAAGAAACTAGGGATAAAGAACAAAGATCTAAAATCAAAAAATCAATCTTTACTGAAACAAAATGAGAGCATTTCAATTGAAAAGTCTACCCTGGTTCAAGAAAATCAAAATTTAAAGAATAAAATTGTCAAGCTAAAACTAATAGTTGAAAAATTCACCTTGAGTTCTAATAAACTTAATATGATTCTTGAAAATCAAAAGGCCATGTATGATAAGGCTGGACTTGGCTATAAACCCTTGAAGAAACAAAAGTATCTGAAAAATATCTATGTAAACTCTTCAAGTAACAAGTTTTCTAATATTACTTGCTTCAAATATGGTAGAGTAGGACACAAGTCATATACTTGCTTCTCTAACAAATATGTAAACTCAAATGTAAAGAAAATATGGGTTCCAAAAGGAACCATTATGACTAACCAAAAAGGACCCAAGAAAGCTTGGGTATCTAAAACAAAAACTTGACTTTTGCCTGCAGGTGTGTCTAGCATCCCAAGGAGAAAACAGGAAATGGTATCTTGATAGTGGATGCTCGAGACACATGACTGGTGATGAATCCCAATTCATCACACTTGATGCTAAGAATGGAGGGATGGTCACCTTTGGAGAAAATGGCAAAGGAAAGATCATCGGTATAGGTAACATTGGCATCACTCCCTCCAAATACATTAAAAATATTTTGTTAGTAGATGGTTTAAAGCATAATTTACTAAGTATTAGTCAATTCTGTGATAAAGGATATAAAGTTATTTTTGAATCTTCTGTTTGCATTGTAACTAGTCCTATTAATGAAGGCATTAAATTTGTTGGACATAGACATGGTAATGTTTATATGGTAGATTTGAATGATCTATCCAAGATAAACATGCAATGCCTAGTATCCTTGAATGCCAAGATTAATGAGACTAGTTGGCTTTGGCATCGTAGGCTTGCACATATTAGCATGCATTCACTTTCAAAATTAATTAAGAAAGAATTGATTCTTGGTTTGCCAAAATTGAATTTTGAAAAGGATAGAATTTGTGATGCATGCCAACTAGGTAAACAAATAAGAGTTTTATTTAAATCTAAAAATCTTGTTTCAACCTCTAGACCTTTAGAGCTATTGCACATGGATTTCTCTTATTTTATTAAGGTTGCCGATGTTTTGTATTAAATAATGGTAAAGAAAGACTTGAAAAATTTGATGCAAAATCAGATGAAGCAATCTTTCTTGGTTACTCCACTAGTAAAGCTTTTAGGATTTTTAACAAAAGAACCTTAGTAGTGGAGGAGTCAATACATGTTGTCTTTGATGAATCTAACGATCTTCCTTCAAGGAAGAATGAAGGTGTTGATGATGCAGATCCTCTTATAGAAGGAATGAAGGAGATCACTCTGAAAGATTCTACAATTCAAGATGATGAGGAACATGAAGACAAACAGGATGAGGAAGGTGAAGAACATCAAGAACAACCTCAAGGTACAAATGACCTACCTAAAGAATGAAGGTATGTTCACAATCACCCTAAGGAGCTAATTATTGGTGATCCTATGCATGGGGTAAGAACTCATTCTTCACTTAAAGATGCATTCAATCATTTTGCCTTTGTCTCTCATCTTGAACCTAAAACTATTGAAGAAGCTGAAAAAGATTATAACTGGATTAATGCAATGCAAGAAGAACTTAATCAATTTGAAAGAAATAATGTATGGACTTTAGTATCAAGACCTAAAAATTATTCAATAATTGGCACAAAATAGATTTTTAGGAATAAATTAGATGAACATAGAAATATAATAAGAAATAAAGCAAGATTGATTGCTAAAGGTTATAATCAAGAAGAAGGAATTGATTTTGATGAGACTTTTGCACCTGTTGCTAGATTAGAGGCAATTAGACTTCTACTTGCATATGCTTACTTTATGAAATTTAAATTATTTTAAATGGATGTCAAAAGTATATTTTTAAATGGATACATTACTGAAGAAGTCTATGTAGAACAATCTCCAGGTTTTGAAAATCAAGCTTTTTCTAATCATGTTTTTAAATTAAATAAAGCTTTATATGGTTTGAAACAAGCACCCAGGGCTTGGTATGATAGGCTAAGCAAATTTTTACTTAATAATGGTTTTTCAAGAGGCAATGTAGACACAACCCTTTTCATTAAAAAAAATCAAGATGATATATTAGTTATACAAATATATGTTGATGACATTATCTTTGGGTCTACTAATGAATTTCTTTGTCAAGACTTTGCTAAGCTCATGCAGGGGGAGTTCGAGATGAGCATGATAGGAGAACTTACATTCTTCCTCGGACTCCAAATCAAACAAACAAAGAAAGAAATCTCCATCACCCAAAGCAAGTACACAAGGGAATTACTCAAAAGATTTGGAATGGAGAACTCCAAAGCAATTGGCACACCCATGAGCCCTTCATGTAAGCTTGACAAGGATGAAGAAGGTAAAAGTAGACTTAAAATATTATAGAGGTATGATTGGCTCTCTACTATATTTAACTGTAAGTAGACCTAATATCATGTTTAGTATCTGTCTTTGTGCTCGATTTCAATCTAATCCTAAAGAATCTCACTTGAATGCTGTTAAAAGAATCCTTAGATATTTGAATGGAACTCAAACTCTAGGTTTTTGGTACTCTAAGGACTCATTAATTGATTTAATAGGATATTCAGATGCTAATTTTACTGGATGTAGATTAGACAGAAAAAGCACTAGTGAACTTGCCAATTTCTTGGAGTTAACCTAATCTCCTGGTTTAGCAAGAAACAAAATTCGGTAGCACTGTCTACGGTCGAGGCCGAATACATTGCAGTCGGAAGTTGTTGTGCTCAAATCTTGTGGATTAAGCAACAACTCAAAGATTTTGGTATCAAACTTAATGAAACACCCATAAGATGTGATAACACTAGTGCCATAAATCTTACTAAAAATCCAATTCAGCATTCTAGGTCTAAACATATTGAAATCAGGCATCATTTTATAAGAGAACATGTTCAAAATAAAGACATAATTCTTGACTATGTTTGTACTGAAAAATAATTAGCCGATATCTTTACAAAAGCCCTAAGTGAAGATAGATTCTGTGAAATTAGGAGAGAACTAGGAATCCTTGATCCATCTGCTTAAATGTCTCTCCAATCACAAGGGATCAATGTCAAAAACTCCTTAAACTTAATTCTCATCATTTTTCTTGATCTTAAAAGCTCAAATTTATCATTCTTATAATTGATCATTGAGCAAATATCCTTCTCCTAAAGTTTTGAATTTTTCAAAAATTGTTCATCATTTTTTTAAATTTTGTGAACCATGAGTCGACCCCCTAAGGTCGACCCAATGGCAAACTTGCAGTTTTGGCCAAAATCCCACGGGCTCTTCTTATTTTGTTGAAATTCTACTCCTTTGAGCCGACTCATTTCACCATCTTCTTCCTCCCTCCAAAACCATAGGTCCTCTTCTTCTTCCTCTCCAAATCCAAGGCCTACCCCCTAGATTCTTCTCCCATCACCCCTTCCACCTCAAATCGTCCATTAGGAACCGAGCTCTTCCCATTTTCCTCCCTTGATTGGAGCGGTTGGAGCGTGCCCTAGCTTCCACCTTTCTTTTCCAAATTATGGTTTTACTCCTCCAAAAATCTCTATCCTTCCCCTAAAATCCCTCTATCTCTTCACACATTTGACCTCCTAAGACCCTTGCTTGCTCTGGTGGTGGAAATGGCTCCAAAAATGAAGCTCCCACAAAGAAGGAAGTCAGTCTGCGAGTTGGAAGAAGGCGTGCACAGGAAGAGATAGGCTTCTCAGACCTCATCAGCTTCCATCCCAGTTTCGGCATCTGCTCCAGGTTCTTCTCGATCTCCATTGAGTCCCAGTAAAATTTTCTTATCTGTTAGAAAGGTAGAACCCGGAAAAAATGTAGATTTCAGATTTTTTGAAAAAGAGGGGTTCTCCATTGGTTCAAAAATCAAAGATCAAGGTTGAAGATTTTACTGCTCACTTAAAAAAATTACCTATGTGGATTTGGTTAGGAAATTTTATCTGAACTTGAGCTATGGCAATGGAATAGTAATATCCACTGTTAAGGGTATAGAAATCTGTTTAGATCCTATACTTTTGGGAGAGATTCTTTATTTACCCTGTGAGGGATACTCAAACATGGAACTCCCAGTAAAGGAAGAAGGAATTAATGTGATTTTAGGAGGAACCTTCTTGGAAAGCCTAAACAAACTAGAAGCTAAGATCCTTTCCATTGAGATGAGGATACTACATCAACTGGTAACAAAGCTTTTCTTCCCAAGAAGTGGTAGACATGACCTCCTCTCAGGCCGAGACATCTGCATCATGTTTCATGTGATTACCCAAACCCCCCTAAACCTCTCAGCATTAATGATAGAAGCCATGAGGGAAACACTGAATAGATCCAAGGCACATCTGCCTTTCGGTATGGCCCTCACTTTGGTATTCAGGAGGTTTGGAGTTAGTTTTGAGGGGGAGGCAGCAGCTAGGCTCTCTCACTCTGATACCATCAACCAACATACTTTGCACCGCATGGAATTTACTAGGACTGATGGTGGTTGGATTAAAGGTGTAGAAGAGAGAGTTGAGGACAGAGCTGAGGAAGAAGGTCCTTCATCACCTCTCCATGATATCAGGGCAGCATCTCCAGACATTCAGTTCATTTCAGATCCCGAGGCTGGCCCATCAGAGTCTACTAGGAGGTACACTCCAGTCCAGCAGCTAGACAGTAGAGCACATCCCTCAGAGATTAGATTGGCTGATGACCAGATTGAGATGATCTCTCAGCGTGTGGCTTCCTTACTTTCTCGATAGTGGGGCACTTCAGCTTTTGCACAGGGATCCACATCACATGATGTATCTGATCAGACTTTGATCCCTCACATCTCCATTATCTTCCAGATGATTTCAGATCGGTCAGTTCACATTCAGCAGCTTGAGGGTTATATATTGAGACTGATTGGGAGAGTACTTGACTTGTAGGGGCAAGTGTTAGCTCTGGCATATCCACAGCCACAAGAGTGCACCACTGAGGTCTCAGACCTATCTATGGAGGCAGCCAGACTTAGAGGAGCATTGGAGAGTGGATTTGATTTTCTGAGGAGAGAGATCAGAGGCTCTAGTGAGCATGCATCCACCCAGTTCACTGCACTCCTACAGTCTGTTTCGAGAGCTCTAAACCTTCTGGACACCATCAGACTCTCTCTTGCAGTTTAGTCTATTGCTTCTCAGCCTTCAGGATCATCTCATCCGCCCACTCGTGCCGGCACCTCCACTCGTGGCAGAGGCAGACGGGGTAGAGGTCGAGCCCTTGGTCTTGATCCTTCATCTTCCCACCCCATCTCCGATTCATCTGACTCTGATCCATCCAATCATGATCTCTACTAGATCCTTGTAGTTAGTGTTGTCTTTAGTTTCATTCTAGGATCTATCTTTTGAGCCATGTAATGATGTTGACTGTTTGACTTTTGTATTTTGGAACAACTATATGGTATCAGTCACTTTTTGATTATATATATATATATCTACTCTTTGACTTTCAATGAATGACCTTCAAATTAAGTTGCTTTTAATTATGTGCATGCTTAAAATACTATGAATTGCAATATGCTATCCATGATATTTGGTATATCTTTTATGTTTGCTGTTTTCAGGGGGAGTAAAACAATACGCAACTAAGAAACAAGCAATAAAGAAGGAAGCTAAAGAAGTAACATTAGTAAAAGGGGGAGTAAATAAAAGTAACATTAGTAAAATTAATTCCATCAAAAGAAAGAAATAGAGAAAATATATTCAGAAAAGGGGGAGTAAACAATTTTTGTTGATGCTGTCAAAAAGGGGGAGAAATTAAAGAATCAAAAGCAAATTGATAAAAGAATCAAAAGCAAATTGATAAAAGAATCAAAAGCAAATTGATAAAAGAATCAAAAGCAAAGAGCAAATTTTCAAAATTCTTAGGCAAATTCTGCTTTGCTCTGATACCAAAATCACATAATCAAATGAATAAAATTTCAAATTATTAAGCAATAGGCAAATTGTTAGGCAAATGAGCAACACAAGCAAATGGGTACTTGTATCACGTGCCAAAGAATCAATCTTGTTTTCAAGCAAATGCACTTATAAGTAATTTTCAATTGATAGCAAATTTCTTATTTATCTTCAAACTATCTATGATACATTTCATTCCTTTGAAATTCATGCTCAATGTTTCATATATATGCTTTTGCTCAAGTATTTTGTTATCATCAAAAAGGGAGAGATTGTTTTTGGATTGATTTTGATGATTACAAAAGTATTCGAAGGGGTACTAATGATTTTCGCTTGAAAAAAACTTATTGCTTTTCAGGGGCAAAATCGTAATTTCACCAAATCCTGATTTGAAAGCATTAAGTGATAGAACAAAAGATTTGTGATCCATTGGTAAAAATTTTATAGTTTTTGGACATGTATTTTGAAAGATATTCATGATTGAAAAATATGAGTCGACCCCATGAGTCGACTCATGGCACAATGAGCTGTTTAGCACGTGATTTTTTGGCTGGCACAGACTTGGCACACCCTGTGAGTCGACCCCATGGGTCGACCCCCTAGCATGAGTCGACCCATGAGTCGACCTCTACTGTTTTTAGGCCAAAAATTACATAACCTTATCTTCTGGTTGTTTTCTGTTGTTTTTTTACAGAGGTCGACCCATGAGTCGACCCATGAGCATGAGTCGACCCATGAGTCGACCCCTGTGACGGGAATGTTCCGCAATGACTAGTTTTTAACCCATTTTAAGTGCTTTTATGCTCATTTAATATGGTCTAACGGCTCTATTTCAGCCCAGATTATTCTCCACCATTTTTTAAAGCTATAAAAGGGACAAAAAGGTGGGAATCATCAAGTAGAATCAAGAGGAGAGATTTTTGAAAAGAGGATTTCCAGCAAACTTTTCAGCCCTAAGCAAGAGCTCACTCAAAGTATTCAAGAAGCCTTTAATTCAAGCTCACCAACTCCTCAAGTGCACATTCAAGTCTCCAACCACCTTAAGGAAATCAAAAAGAGCCTTCTTCTCCTTGAATAAAGTGTATTTAAAGTCTCATTCGCTCATTAAAAGAGCTTCTTTTGTATTTACTGTGCTATTGATTGTTATACTCTATTTGAGTTGTTGTTTTTGTTTTGGAAGAATTCCAAAATAAGGGAAGGTTGATCCGAATCTTGAATCGGAGTGTATTGGGTTGGCTTGTACCCGAAAAATAAGTAGACTAGCTTGGGATAGCTAGAGTCAGAGTTTTCGATGTTTATATTCAGGTTGAATACAAGTTAGTGGATTGAAATTCTCAAGTAGGAGCTTGGGGAGTGGATGTAGGTGCAAGGTTGGCACCGAACCACTATAAATCCTTTTGTTTGTATTATGCCTAATTGCTCTTCTTTTGAATTTCTTTATTCTCTTGCATTCTTGCATTCAACCATTAGCCTTAAATCAACTATACTCTCCTCATTTATTTAGCTATTGTTAAACATTTATTGTAAGTCATAAGTTAAGTTTAAAATTTTTAGAAATCCAATTCACCCCCCCTCTTGGGTTGCATAGCTGGGCAACAGTACTCTCTTTTTCGATCATATCGAAGAACTTTGATATATTTTTCAGTTTATTTCTCGACCATACTTTGATACTCCTTGAACTTATCAAAAGCTTCAAATTTATATTTCATAAGATACATATATCTGAACCTTAATAAATCATCTATAAAGATAATAAAATAGGAGTATCTTCTTCTGACCTGAGTTGTTATAAGTCCATATATATCTATATGTACTAGAGCTAACAACTCACTTGTCCTCTCTCCATATTAAGAAAATGGAGACTTGTTCATCTTATCCATGAGACAAGATTTATAAGTCCCCAATGGTTCATAATCATTTGGATCAAAAAATTCTTCTTTGTATAACTTATTTATCCTTGACTCACTAATATGATCAAGATGACAATGCCAGAGATATGTGACATTCATTTTTTTTCATATTTTTTTTATATAAAAAATATTTTTATTGAGTGCAAAAATTAAAAGATTGTTATCAATATAACCACTGTCATAAAATTCATTAAAAAAAAATGGAGCATCCATTTTTCATTAGCCTTATTTCATAACCTTATTTTAACAACAAAGGTATAGAAATAATATTTCTAATGACCTATGGCATGTAATAGTAGTCTTTTAATTCCAAAATTTTATCCAAAGATAAATCAAGCATATAGGTTCCCACAGTCTTTGCGCTAATAGACTCTCTACTTATGCTATAAAGCTCGAGATCACCTCTTTTCAGACCTTTGATATTCTATAGTCGCTGTAATGAATTACAAATGTGTGATCCACAGATGGTATCCAATACCCAAATATCAGAGTCTGAATTACTCAATAAAAAATAGGTCTGTATCATATACATATCTTTTGGTGTTACACTTACACCCTGCTTCAATCTTGCAAGATAATTCTTACAATTATACTCCCAATGTCTAAATTTTTTATAAATAATATCCATACGGATATCATTACTTTCTCATTATTACTGACCAATCTAGGGTCAAAAATATTCAGAACATCAAAGTTCTTTTTCGATATAAACCTAATTTGCAAGTTCCTCAATCAATCCACATAGTTATATCGGTCAACATAGTTTTATTTATGGTATCATGGGGTGAAAATAAAGAAGCCATAATGTAGACTTAAATCTACATAAAATAATAGTATAAGCAAACCACTCATGTTTGACATGCATAACTAGATGAGAACTTTTAAAACTAGTTATGTCTCTCACTATTTTATCAGATACCATAGCCCTCTCCTATGGTAAACGAGATATATTTTATATTTATCTTAGTGGGATTGAGACCCTAATTTTTCATAATGATCTTGTGTTAACACAACAAATCCTTATGAGTTCATAGGTAGAAAATTCTTTCCAATTATATCTCATGCAATTCTCAATATTTTATTTTGGCCTCTAAAATATTATTAGCCTTGTGTTAACACAACAAGCTATAATATTTTAGTTAAGGAAGATCCTTCATTTCAATACGGTCAAAATTGAATATAATTGCTCTTGTATTAGCACAACAAAGCAATATATCCAAAATTACCGTATGCATCTTTTATGCACCAGGATTACGTTATATCAATCCTTATGACACGCCTTATGGTAACACAACAAACTAGTCATAGTTCATGATGTAACATTAACCTAGCATGAAGGAAGGCCCTTAGTAGTGTTTAAAATACTAAGCTACCTTCATTCAAGATTCGAACTAATCTAATTGGCCAGAAAAGTATTAAGATTGGTGGGGTTCCTCTATTGCTTTTCTTAGACACCAATAAAATTGGCTAGACTAGCAATAGAACCAATTAAATAACCACCGCACTTGAAACACTCCTTAGACACTAATTAATTAATCGATTCAAGAAAATAGGTCAACTTCTGGTTGACAACACTACGACTTAATACGATTTTTATGAGGGCTTTAATGATCTCAAACACATCCTAATTCAATCTATCATAAGAATGCACTATAATAGTTGTATTTTAATAATCATAATAACTAATTATGGCATCTTATGATATCTCTAAGATATGGAAGCAGAATCATACAATATGATTATAACTAAACATCTCAAGCATATCATATATGCATGAAGTTCTAATATCATGCATGGATGTAAAACACTCTTTTCACAGTTCTTCTTGGAACATCATAGTGGCACCCCTACACGCCATAAGAGTCCCCTATTGAATAGGAAGAGAGGGTCTCTAAACCCTACTTGCTCTTATGATCGGACAGCCTGATGATGAACTCCATTTAAAGTACTAAACTACTAAGAAAATTTTACACATACATCATGCATTTTATATTTAAAACATATCTCTAAGACATGATATGGTTTGGATGTTCAATCGGGTTCAAGGGTTCAACCCTTGACCTGACTTGAACCAAACCAAAAACTCATACTTGATCACAATCAAGATAATAATTTAATCTTTTATTACATAACTCAAGATACACTTTGATACCATTGTTGGGTTTCGATGGCACAGCAGAAGGGTTAGGTGTTTAAAATTTTCATTCAAAACACCCAATGCACCGAAAGCCCTAATGCCCAGAAACTCTTGACTATAATAATTAAATCATAATAAATATAAATTAGGATAAGAAGAATACCTATAGCACTAATCTTAATTTTCACAAGGCATCCAAGTGTTCGTCCTCCAATGGTGATCCATACGAAAATTGAACCAAAGACAGCGCTCCTTCTTCACTTTGCTTCAAGAGTTTTAGCTCCTAGAACTCGACTAGCCTCGTACCGATCAAGTTTCTTCATGAACCTGACCTCACCCTCTTAGAACCTCCTTTGAACTTCTGATTCTCCTTCTTTAGAACCGTTACAACCCTTGTTAGGATCAGATAAGGCTTTGTCTTAAATCCGAAAGCCTTGTCCTAAAACTAAGATAGGTTGTAAGAAAGAAAGGAGAGCAACAGGAGAGAACTTGGAAATCCCTTTTAGATTCATCGAATACCCAGCACCCAGGTCTATTTATAGCCACCAGAGGGATGCCAAAAGAGAGGGACATGCCTTATCCAAAAGGCATATCTAATCTGATTATCAGAGATAAGAGTTCCTTCAAGCAGAAGGACTCTTATCCATGATACGTCGATCAGCACCTTGGTTTGCATGCGTGCAACCAAAGAAGGAATATTTTCACATCCCTTCTCAAATCAGAAAAATTCTCAAAAATTCACATGGATTGGAGATTCAATCTAGATTCTAAAAAATTAAAAATAGTGATAAAATTCTCATGGAAGGATGCTATCCTCGCACCTCTTCATGTGAGTGCTGATCACCATGCGCAGGCATCAGGACCGACTTATGGCATCCAGATAATGTTAGATGTGTGCCCTAGATGCCAGATTGGCTGACACATTCCTGTACAAATCTAAGGATAAATTTATAATTTTGATTATAAATCAATAAATGAGTTATTCTTCTATCACATTGTGTACATTGTGTCTGTGATACATCCTTTAAGTTAGTAGGAATGTCAATTCATATTTTCAAGAGTTGAAAATTTAAAGTATGAATTTACATAACTAACTCATAAACAGCTCCTGACCATAGGATCATCATGAGGATGGTGATCGATCTGAAAGGTTGGTGTACGATCGCTTTCTTAGGGTAGATGTATCTTGAGTCTACGGTGTGGAGACACCGAAGTGAGAGTATAGATATTTATTGAGAATGAGAGTACTGAGCATGACCATATCGAGTAGTCATAAGGAAGTCTACCTTCTCGTCGATGACTAGCTCGATGCTGCAGTTGTGTGTCTAGTTCTTTGACCTGAGGTGCATCGACAGTTCACCTTGAGTGTGTTATAGTTTGACTACACCATAACTCAGTCTCCTAGCCATTCAAAATCCTAAGGTGTATATTGGATGTAGCATATTCATTGTAGGAACTAGGTCGCACCAAGATGGGATCTATCAACCTCGATAGATGAGAGGAGTAGTCCTATGATGATCGAAAGATCGAGTCCTTAAGCCCATGGCCATGGTAGAGTGAAATAATAGAAAAAGAGTTTTCCATTGGGGTTTCATATTAGACTCGGATTGATCGATTGATTCATATGACTGATGTTGGGTTTGATGAGTTCACCTTAACCCTAATTCAGTTAGGACTCATGATAGAGAAACTCAATCACACAGGTAGCTACATTGAGAAGTTCATCTTCAGTTCTAATGGGTTGCCACCACATACTGCTAGGTATCACTGGTGGATTTTGAAAGCAATTAGAATGATATTAATGATCGATCATTCTAATTGTCTGAATCAGAAGAGTTCTGATCCATCGAAAGAAGTTTCGATGATGTCGATGATAAGATCATGACATGTCTCATTACCATACAAAATTGAACCTAACTAGGTCACACAAACAAGGGTTAGGGTCTGGATGTTATCAATTGGGCTAACCCAATTGATTTAGATTAGATCCAATTAGGTTCAAGGAAATCATGCTAGCACTCGATTGAGCCTAACTTTCTCCTCGTGTAATCTTTTCTGTCTCGACTGAGTCAAATATGATTTGACTTACCCAGAAAACTTTGAGAAGGTTTCTCTCAGTCTAAATAAAGCTTGTTCAGCTCAGAAAAGGCTTGTCTTAATTCATGAGATGAATTTAAGACAAGCACCTGCTAATTCCTGTCACCTGCCAATTTCATTTTAGGACATCTGTCAAATGTTGACATATGGATCTTAAACTAAAGAGAGCTCATTGGAGGATTTTTGTGAAGTGTCTATATGCCAAAACCCAATTGAATTGGATGCCATAATCAGATTATGGCATGAGCCCAATTGGATTAAAGTGGGCGCCCCAAATGGATAAGAATGAAAGAGTCCTGATAAACATGGACTCTTTGGCGCCACCTTGCTTGTGCTTATCTAAAGTTGGTGCCAATATAGGAGAGAGGATGGAGGTTCTTATCTGATATGATCAGATGACATCACTCCATCAATCAAAATTTTTTCAAAATTTATTGGAATTTTTTGATTGGTCGAATGATGTGGCACTGCGCAGCATACAGGGTCTATAAAATCCTTGTCTGTGCCTAGGGTTTGTAAGTTTTTGCTCAATACCTAGCCAAAATGAGAATTCTCTCCTCTTATCTATATCCTCCCTACTCTACTCTCTCCCCTCTTCATGTCCAAAGAGTTGGACATCCATCTGACAAAGATCCAAGGCGTGGTGATGCCTGGAACAGGAAGGCTGCAGGACATCTTTGACAGGCTGCTGCTCCAACTTCAAAAGAAGTTCTGAAGCACTTCCAAATCAGATAGAGCTCTGATTTTTGGAGCATAGATTTATGAGGAGAAGATATTCTAGGTCCTTCCCAAGTGGATACTGGTAGAGGCTAGATGCTTGTGTGGCTACATCAGAACCTCGGACTGTGCAGAGATCATCTATAGGGTAATCAGATTACCCTTGAGGTATTACTTGTTTCCTCATCCCTTTTAGATTTATTTTAGACTTAATATAAGATATAAATATTAGATCTAGAGACTTAGATCTGAAATAAATGTACGATAAATTTTTTTAAATTATTCCACCTCAGATTTGATGAAATCTGGAAGATCCTACAAAGGAAAAAGGCGGTTTTTCCTTCAACTGGTATCAGAGCCAGGTTTTTGGCTCTATTTCAGATCTAATTTATATTTGATTTTAATTTTAATTTATCTAATATTTAATAATTTTAGATATCATATTAGATATGATAAGATCTAAAATCAAAATATTTAAAAATAAATCTAAAAAGATCTAACATGCATGAGATGCATGACTAGACTAGGATTAGTTGAATCTATGAACAGTCTTAAGTTTTATATTTTAATGAGATTAAAATATGAATTAAATTTAATTTATTTTTTATTTTTTTAATATTATAAATATTATAATTAGATTAGAAAATAAAAAATAAAATTTTAATTTTTTCATAAAATTGATCTGTTGCATGCCTAGACTAGTTGTAGAATTGTTCCAGTAACTTGTCTAGAATAGATTTAATTTTGAATAGTTCAATTTAAATCTTATTTTTTAGATATTATATGTGATGTATCAGATCTAAAAGCATGTTAATTAGATCAATTTTTGATACATGAGATGTATGCAAAGCATGTATTAGTTAGATCTTAAATTGTATATATGATATGTTAATTTAGATCTAACTAGTTTTGTAGTTAAATTTATATTTCTGATTAAGGTGTTCCTCAAGGCCGTCTGGTTATAAGAACAAAGTAGAGTTTTAAGACCCTCTCTTCCCATTCAATGAGGTGTTCATATGACGTGTAGGGTTACCGCGCATTCATCCTTAATCAGAAATCAAAACTTACTTTTCTGCAAAATCCTAGATCCTGAAATCCTAAGATTTATTTTACATATTTTATTTATGAATCCAAACTTAATTAATGAATTAAGCTTATGAAATTAAGTTAGGTCTAAAATTAAGAATTTCAGATCTAAGATATTTTCATAAAATTGAGTTCGGGCTTGGGTAGCTCAATTAGGTCTAGCGGTTGATCAAACTAAATCAAGAGTTGGTTAGGTGGGATCATCAAAGCTAATAATTGACCAGCCTAATAGGATTAAGTCTGGATCAAGGTCAATCATATTTAGATGTGACTCGATTAAGTTAAGACCTAATTTGGCTCAGAGGTTAGAGCCTGGATTGTAGGCTAACCCAATTAGTTCTGGTTTGATAATTTGGTGTCTAAGGTAAGTTGGGCAGATGCGATCGATTGGTTTTTAATTAGGAGCTACTCGACTCGAATGCATTCTTGTCGAGTTAATGGCATATCCCTCCCACCGGTCTCACTTACCTGACCATATGTGTCGACTTAGTTCTGATTAGAGGTGGCTAACAATTCGAGCTAACCCATGCCACTAGGTTAGTCATAATTGTTATGACTATGTCAAGTCAAGTTTAATGAGACCTAAATCAAATCTTCTTAAAAAAATATTAAGTCTAGGTCTTCCACCATTGTTGATGTGCGGGCCCTTCTCGGGGTTGATTGTTCTCAGCTAGTTACAGTGGCTCAGTTGCACCAGAAAGACGCAACCATGTCCATTAGGCATTGGATGCTATAGATTAGAGGATGGGTTGGGCTCAATATTTTGGATATGGTGAGGGACCCAATCAGGAATCTAGTTCGTGCAAATGGTAGGTTTGGCTTAACTAAGGATTAGAGCAATATTTTGGATATGGTGAGCTTCATGAATTAGAGATCAAATTTTGGGTGCACCATGATTAGAGAATCATTGGATAAGAGTTGTCCACTCATTGGTTGACCCATCATCAATAACTATTAAGTAAGGTGATGAGCCAGTTGGTGAGACCGCACCACCCACTAAAAATCACTGATCACAAAGATTTTCACATCTCTACCAAAGGAGTGTAGGGATTTGAGAAAATAGTGGGAGTCTAATTTGTTTAAAAATAAAATTTCTAAATAAATTGGTTAAGTTTGATTACAAAATCTAACTAGAAACTTTTGACTCTCTACAGGAAACATGTCTACCTCCAACCCCCTGACCAAAATACTAGACACCCACAGATTGACTGGACCCAATTTCAAAGACTGGTTGAGAAACTACAGAATTATTCTGGGTTTCAAAAAATTAACTCATATCTTAGACCAGGACCCACTTGCTATGCCAGCACGTCTGACTACTGAACAGAGAGCGTCTCTGAAAAAGTGGACAGATGATGATAACAAAGCAAGGTACTACATATTGGGTGCAATGTCTGATGACTTGCAGCACCAACATGAGAATATTTTGACTACCCACCAAATATTGGCTCACCTACAAGAGTTGTTTGGTGAACAGAGTCGCGCGGCCAAGTATCAAGTCTGTTAAAGACTTTTTAAGGCCAAGATGCGTGATGGGCAGTCAGTCCAAGATCATTGTTTGACAATGATCAAGGATCTTGAGGAGCTTGAGAAGCTCGATATCATCTTAGATAAGGATTTTCAGATTGATGTGATCCTTCAATCCTTGTCTGATGCATATGGTCAGTTCATCATGAACTTTCATATGCATAAGATGCAGTGTACCTTGGCTGAGTTAATGAACATGCTGGTTACAGCTGAGCTTTCTATGAAGGGTTCAAAAGGCTCAATTCTTACTGTAGAGCAGACTTCTTCCAAGAGAAAGTTTTTTGGAAAGAAAAAAAAGTCTGCGAAGAAGCAGAAGGTGGATGGCAAGAAGAAGAAGACAGAACCAAAGAAGAAGGCTGCTGATAAGGAAAAATGTTTCCACTGTCAATCAAATGGCCATTGGAAGCGAAACTGTCCTCAGTACCTGGCCCTCCTGAAGAACAAGAAGGATGGTCCTTCTGGAGGTATGCTCATTTTAGAATCTAATCTTATGGTTTCTTTTGCATCCAGTTGGGTGCTTGACTCTGGTTCTAGTGCTCATTTGTGCACTTCCATGTAGGATCTTGAGGAGAGCAGGAAGCTGAGGGATGGGGAGATGATCCTACGCATCGGGAATGGAGCAAGAGTTACTGTCATGGTCGTGGGAACCTACTCTGCAATTACCATTAGGATTAGATTTATTTCTTAGAGACTGTTATTATATACCTGCAGCAAGCAGAAATTTAATTTCTGTTTCATGTTTAGCACAAGAAGGCTATGTGATTAGCTTTCATAAAGACCATTGTAACATATTTTATAAAAATAATAAAGTTACAAATAGTTTTCTTATTAACGGTCTCTATCAGCTACATATTGATGTATCTGTATTTAATATGGAGCAAAATGTGAATGCCATAGGAATTAAAAGGCCTAGAGATAGTCTAAAAGATAGGTATCTATGGTACCTAAGGCTAGGTCATATAGCAGAAGATAGGGTTAATAAATTGGAGAAATCTGGGCTATTGAGTCTGTTGACTTTCGAGTCATATTCAGTTTGTGAATCATACCTTCAAGGCAAAATGACCAAGCTTTCTTTTGTGGGACATGGGGAAAGGGCCACAGACCTACTTTCCCTAGTACATACGGATGTGTGCGGCCCATTTGATGTGCCAGCTAGAGGCAATTACATCTACTTCATTACCATTACCGATGATATGTCTAGGTACGGATATGTATTTCTAATGAAACACAAGTTTGAAGCTTTTGAAAGGTTCAAAGAATTCAGACATGAGGTAGAAAAATAAATAGGAAAGCCCATTAAGGTTCTTCGATCAGATCGAGGAGGTGAATACCTTAGTTGGGATTTCCTAGACTATCTTAAGGACAATAGTATAGTCTCTTAATGGACTCTACCTGGAATGCCTCAACTCAATGGGGTTTTAGAATGGATAAATCGGACCCTATTAGATATGGTCCGTTCCATGATGAGCTTCACAGACCTCCCTGAATTTCTTTGGGGACATTGTCTCATGACAGTAATTTATGTATTGAATAGGGTTCCCTCTAAAACTATTTCTACCACACCGTATGAGATATGGCATGGTAAGAAGCCAAGTCTGAATCATCTCAAAATTTGGGGTTGTCCGGTTCATGTCAAGAGACAGCAGACGGACAAGTTAGAGTTCAGGTCTTTTAGAGCTTGATTCATAGGATATCCTAAAGAGTCATTAGGATACTATTTTTATATTCTGAAAGATCACAATGTGATTATGAGTCGAAATGCTATTTTTCTTAAAAAATAGTTTATTCAAGATGGTGGCATCGGAAGAATAATTAAGCTCAAGGAGAATGTCTCCCAAGAGCAACAAGCTAAAGAACCTGAGGAACCAAATCAATCAGAACCAGTCCTAACACAATCTCTTCCACCTCGTAGATCGACTAGGATATTTTATCCTCCTGAAAGGTACTTAGGTACCATACAAGAGGATTAGAGGAAATATTTCTCATGGAAAATGGAGTTCATGGTGATAATCTCAAGACCTATGATGAGGCGATATCAGATATTGACTCTGAAAAATGGTTAGAGGCAATGAGATCAGAAATTGACTCGATACACTCAAACTAAGTCTGGACCTTGGTAGATCCACCTGAAGGTATTGTACCTATTGGGTGTAAATGGATCTTCAAGAAAAAGATAGGTGCAGATGGGAATGTGGAGACATTCAAGCCTAGGCTCATAGCGAAAGGTTATAGTCAGCACGAAGGCATTGACTATCAGGATACCTTCTCATCCGTAGCCATGCTAAAATCCATCCGCACATTGCTTGCTGTTGCAGCCTATTTCGATTATGAAATATGGCAGATGGATGTGAAAACGGTATTCTTAAATGGACATCTTGAGGAAGATATCTATATGGAACAGCCACTTGGTTTCACATCCAGTGATAATGATCACAGGATCTGCAAGCTGCAAAGGTCCATTTATGGACTTAAGCAAGCATCTCGGAGTTGGAATACTCATTTCAATGATGTGATCAAAATGTTTGGTTTCATCAAAAATGAGGAGGAACCATGTGTGTTCAAAAAGATCAATGGGAGCATAGTTGTCTTCCTCGTATTGTACGTAGATGACATTCTCCTAATTGGGAATGACATTCCCATGTTGACCTCAGTCAAAGTATGGTTATCTAAGGAGTTCTTTATGAAAGATCTAGGAGAGGCATCCTTTATACTAGGTATTAAGGTCTATAGAGATAGACCAAAAAGGATGCTCGGACTTTCACAGAATATGTACATAGAAAAGGTGCTAAAAAGGTTTAGCATGGAAAACTCCAAAAGTGGTTTATTACCTTTTAGACATGACATTCATCTCTCCAAGAAGATGTGCCCTAGCACACTTGAGGAGATTGAATGCATGAGCAAGATCCCTTATGCTTCGGCAATAGGGAGCCTCATGTATGCCATGCTATACACACGACCTGATATAGCCCATGCTGTGAGTGTCACAAGCAGATATCAATCAAATCCAGGCGAAGAGCACTGGACTTCTATGAAATGTATCCTTAAGTACTTGAAAAGGACTAAAGATATGTTTTTAGTCATTGGGAATGGAGAACTCTAGATTCAGGGATATACAGACTCAGACTTTATGTCTGATATAGATGATCGAAAGTCGACATCTGGGAGTTTGTTCATTTACAATGGTGGTGCAGTCAGCTGGAAGAGTTCCAAGCAGATGGTGATTGCTGATTCCACCATGGAGATAGAGTACATTGCTGCATCGGAAGCTGCGAAGGAGATATTCTGGTATAAGAAGTTTGCCACAGAGCTTGGAGTGATGTCATCGGATGTCATACCTCTTTACTGCAACAATAATGGTGCCATATCCCTAGCTAAGGAGCCAAGGTCTCACCAGAAGTTCAAGCACATCGAGCGATGATTCCATCTGATCTGTGATTACCTCGAAAAAGATTATGTCGAGGTCAAGAGAGTCGACTCCACAGACAATGTGGCAGACCCGCTGACAAAGCCATTAGGCCAGCAGAAGATCGAAGTCCACCTTGAGAAGATGGGACTTAGATATGTAGCCAATTGGCATTAGGTCAAGTGGGAGTTTGTTAGATGTGTGCCCTAGATGCCTGATTGGCTGATACATTTCTGTACAAATCTAAGGGCAAATTTATAGTTTTGACTATAAATCAATAAATGGGTTATTCTTGTTGGGAATAGTGTCCCAAAGCCAATCGTCAGTCTGTTGACGATTGTGCTCATTCTTTGTATTTGTAAATGAATTATGAATTAATAAAAATTATTTTGATATTTTTCATCACAAAATGTTTCATCTTCTAATGAACTCCTATGTTGTGGTGAAGTCCTTAGGACTATTTAGACTCGACAAAGGAGGATTTGTCATTTAGTCCTTAAATTTGTTCACGACCAAATGATACGTTGTTACCAAGGATGACAACGTTTATCAAGCATAGGTCGTTTGTGCCATATAGGTTGGTTGTCCTCTTAACCAATGAGTGTGGAGACACTGGTATGGCATACAGGTGAGATGTAAGGGTACATCTGCACCGAACGTGACCAACTTCGGAGCTATTTCTGCTGTCAAGATTTACTCGATGGAATATGAGTATAAATATCCCTCCGATCTAAGACCACCACGGTGACTTGCAAGCAACTCACTGTACTTAGGCACTAGACTACCTGAATTTTTAATTCAGTGATGGAAGGCTGCTGGGTGTAGTCAAGTACTTGACTTGTCGGTGCATGTATCAAGATGGGATTGACCACTCCAGTTTAGGAGCTGTGTACAGTCGTATTTCAATTTAGCAAAACCTTGGCCAGGGTAGTCCTTGTGAGGAGTCACAGGACTGTTTGAGTTGAGCATGATTCGGATGATCTGATCAGGGTTGACAGTTTCACCCTGAGTCATCCTAAACACAGGGGTCAAAAGGATGAATTATACAGTAACCATATTCATGTAGGTTCTGAGTGTTATGATTGCGACTCTTCGACCTATCCGAACATCGGGTACCATTGCAAAATGGTCACTTCGATTAGTACAGGAATTGGTTCCTATGCTACTGGCTTAGGTTCGAACCTGAGGGGTCACACACATTAGAGGTTCCTATCTGATCTGATGGCTGATGAAGAGTCCTAATGCTCATGGACTATGAGTCCTACGTGTCTGGGACTCTATGATCGAGAATCAGGATTCTCTGATCATGAGTCCCACACATTTTGGGTACCGGGGTCAAGAGTCCCATTGGTTTAGGACTCTTCGATCAGGGTTACATATCGATGAATTCTGATGCCCGATTATCCATCGGATTTGGACTCAATATTTATGAGAAGTTTTATTAGTAATTTGATCGTTAATTAACTCAATTTGATTGAGTAATTATTTTTGGATCAAGTCCAATTGAATTGGATTCAGTTGGGTTTGACCCGATTAGGTTAAGAGTTGACCTAATCGTCGAGATGGTTTGGTCCCTGATTTGATCAGGGGTTGGGCTTAGTCAATTTCTGATTTGATTAGAATTTTATTGAGCCTAATTAAGCCTAATTAAGTTGGATTTAAATTATTCTAATTGGACTTAACTTATTTGGTTCAATTAGGTTGGTTTAAATATTGAAACCACCTTGACCCAATCTCCATGCGCCACCTCACTTTCATTGCACCCATTTGAATTCATGAGAAGGAACTTCTCATGAATTTTTTCCTCATGCCAAGCCCTCTCCATGCCCCACTTTAATGTGGCTATTGAATGGATAAGGATGATTGGTTGGCCATTCAAATTCAAAATAAAGTTTGAATTTGAATGGGCAATCAATCTTTACGCCTTATCCCTTTATTAACGCCCCATTTATTACATGAGAAAAATGTTTCTCATGAAATCACTCCATGCACAATTTAAGCCATGCCTCACGCCTTTAGTGGATAAGGGATGAGTTGGTATCCATTTGAATTCAAAATTTGATTTGAATTCAAATATGTAATTACTCATCTTTATCCTTTCTTTTGGATAAGACGTTTGACATTGTTATAAAAGGAGGAGAAGAGTGGGGCGTGTAGGAAGAAGATTTTTGAAGAAAAATTCTAGGGTGTGAGGAAGTCTTGTGCGTGAGAAGAAAGTCCATATCCTTCCAAGAGAAAAAGAAAGAAAAGAAAGAAAAGTGAGTGCAAGATTTCTGGTGAGTTTCCTAGAGTTTTAGCTTGGGGTTCGGGAAGTGAGAAAGTGAGCTACGAGTATCGTGAGCCCATAAAATCTCAAGGAGATCTTCAACATCCTCTCAAACATGTCTGTTGATAATTCGGAGCATTCAAAGAATCGACAGACATCGATTGAAGGAGTTCGATCAGCATCGGCCGTCAAAAAGGCTCTACAACGAGCTAGCACTCGTGAGGAGTCGATCAGATCGGAAGCTTCGTGTGGATGATCTGTAGAGGCCAGACACACTGTGTGGCTGTATCGTGACGATCAGACTCTTCCAACGATGATCAGATTACGGCGATCTACTACCCGCACAAACGTATTGTGTTCTGAACACATTACAATAAAGTGTTTACTGTTCTAATTTGAATTTCAAATTTAAATGAATACATGCTATATATCATATTTAGATTCTAGTGTAGGATAAATTTATGTTAATTAATTAGATTAATTAATATTTTTCACTATAAAATCATAATTTTGAAAAAGTTTTAAAATTACCATTTTACCCCTGCACTGATTTTTTTCACAAATGGTATCAGAGCGGATTCTTAGATATGATATATATATTTACATAGTAGATTAAGTAGTAATCTAAAAGTTTAAATTTAAAATTTGAAATTTAAAATTTGAAATTTGAATTTTGAAAGTTGTTCGAAATTCAAAATTCAAAAATTTGAAATTCAAAATTTAAAATTTAAACTTTGAAATTTGAAATTCGAAATTCAAAATTCAAAATTTTGAAATTCAAAATTTGAAATTTAAAATTTGATTGAAATTTCAAATTTGAAATTCAAAATTTAAAATTTAAAATTTGAAATTCAAAATTTGAAATTCAAAATTTTGAAATTTGAAATTTGAAATTCAAAATTTGAAATTTAAAATTTGAAATTTAAATTTTAAAATTGATATATTTAGATATACTTGATCCAAGTAGCAAGTAATCGAATTGGGTTGGTTGCCATGGTCATCCGGTCATAGGAGAAAAGCAGGGTTTAAAGGCCCTCTCCTCCCATTCGATGGGATCTCCTATGGCGGTAGGGGTGCCGCTGCAATTATATCCCATGCAGATGAAGCAGCGAAAAAAATTAATTGTAAAGATTCAATTATGAAATTTATCATGAATATGTTAGAATAGATTTAAAGGAATATTAATGATTTATTTTGATTGAGTTATTTTCTATTATGTAATTAACAATAGGATTGTTATTTATGAAATATGCTGATCTATTTGTGAAATGAGTCAACATATTTGGTGAACAGAAAATAAAACCTTTCAAAATTTGAAAATTATTTTCGAAATACCAAACCCTGACCCATCAGCCCAAATACTTAATTAAAAGAATTAAGTGTTGTCTAGTAGGTCTAGAATTGTGAATTAAGATCTAAGACAATTGCATAAATTTGTAGGTCAATGGGTTAGATGGATTAGGTCCATGATTGGGTTAGACCTAAGGTTAGCTTAAAGAAATGGATTAAATTAGAGTAATTGGTCAAATCTAATCAAAAATTGAATTAGATTAGGTCAAGGATACTCTAGACTCAACTCCAATAGTTGTAGTTGAATGGGTCCATGTCTTTAACTAGACCAAGATGGACTTAATTCATGGCTACGCAGTGGAACCCAATTTACTAAGTTGATCAAATTAAAACTAATGAACTGGTTGGTGTCTAAGGTAAGTTTGGCAGTTTGACCAGTGGTTTTTAAGTGGGAGCTACTCGCAGTGATTCGATCTCTGACGAGTTAATGGCATATCCCCACCACTGATCTCACTTACCTGGCCAACTTGGTGAATTAGATTTTGATTAGATCACTTGGTGATTAGGGCTCACCTATGTCATTAGGTAAATCAGTTTGATTGATTTAGGTGCTCCTAATGCTGGCTTAACTAAATCCTTTTTAATCTGACTTGGTGAAGTCAGTGGGAGGATTGAAATTGATTGATAATTTATCTTCTCATCTATTCTTTAATAAAATCCTCAAAAATTATTAGGTCCTAAAAGTGATTAAGTTATATTGATAACTAAGTCATAGCCTCCCATTAAGTGAGTGATAATGAGTCCATTAGTTTAATAATCATTGGAAGCCCAAAGGCCTGGTGCTTATTGACTGATGGAATTATCATTCATAATATGATAATTTGGTTTGAGTCTTTCTGATGGTGGTCAGGTTGGCCGGCCAAAGTCGGGCCTGATCATTTATTGGTCCGATTCACCAAATCAAATCATGTTAATGGTTGGACCTAACCAGATCTTTTCAGTGGAGGCCAAAGCCTACTGATTAGGTTCTGGGGCAAAATCAATTACTAGAAGTTGTTTAGAGAAACAACTGGTTATGAACCTACCCATAGATGCACATGGATTGACCAACCAAAGTTGGGCTCGTGTGTAGTCTGTGTGGATTCTAGTACCCACTAAGAAATTAAAGTAATTCTTCGAATTAGAGGTTGAGGCTACCAGTTCGTAAAAATACTGGAAGAAACTTTAGACTAAAGTCCAAGTCTTTAGTATTTATAATTTATATACTAATAGAGATCTGGTTTTTCTTTATGCAGCTATGGCCACTACCCTGTCGCTTCGATCATTATTAGATAATGACAAGCTCATGGGACCTAATTTCGATAGCTGGTATCAAAAATTAAAAATCATCCTTGAGCATGAGCGGATCCTTTATGTAGTAACGGATCCGGCACTTGAGAAACCAGCCTCGAACGTTAGAGGGACGGTCCGAGACACTTATCAGAAGTGGCTCAACGACCGCACCACCGTTCGGTGCATTATGCTGGCAGCAATGAATGATGAGTTCAGCCGCAGGTTTGAGAATGCCCAGCCATAGGAGATGCTTCAAATATTGAACGACTCCTTTGGCATGCCTGATGATGTTGAAAGGCACAAAACTAGTTGTGCCATTTTCAATGCTCGGATGAGGGATGGAGCCTCTGTCACTGATCATGTACTGTACATGATCGAAATGATTGAGCGCCTAAGTAAACTGGACTTTCCCCTGCATGAGCAGCTCGGTAAGGATGCGATCCTTAATTCATTGCCCAAGTCCTTCCTCCCCTTCCTTACTCATTTTTGGATGACAAAGCCTGCAGTGAACTGAGGACACGTAGAACTACCACGGCTTGTTGGGGTTGCTGTAGAACTTTGAGAAAGATCACCAGCTCCATAAGGAGTCGGTGAATGTTGTGGGAGGATCTTCTTCTGATCGTCGACCCTTTAAGAAAGGGAAGAAGAAGAACAAGAAGAAGAAGAATAAGAAGGTGCAACTGCATGCTAGGACGTCTGCACAGAGTCAGACTAAGAAATGCAAGCCCGACTAGAGCCAGGTGGAGTGCTTCTTTTGCAAGAAGTAGGGGCACTGGAAGAGGAATTGTCCTCTATACATTGCCTCCCTGGACTCGAACAGGCCGAAGAAGAAGCAAGGTACTTATATGATAACATCTTGCAACTTTTTTATTTGTGATACTACTGTCTGGGTATTGGATACCGAAAGCCCTTATCATATTTGCAATTCGATGCAGGGTCTGCAGGTCAGTAGGAGATTTGATGAAGGCGAGAGATTTCTGAACATTGGAGATGGAAGCAAAGTTTCAGTTCTAGCATTAGGAATCATGAACCTTGTAATCAATTCTCGAAACGTAATTCTGAGTGAATGTCACTATTGTCCAAGCTTTTTATTAAATATTATTTCTGTAGGCCTTTTGGCCATGAACGGTTATCAATTTTTAATAAAAGGAATCGTTTGCAATATCATTTTGAATGGTGTTACAATGTTTGTTGGACAACTTAATAATGGAATTTACTTTCTATCACAACCTGTTAATGTGGTTCAAACCTCTGGTAAACATCCTAGAATAGATAATGTATCAGAAGTCTATCTTTGGCACTGTAGGCTAGGTCATATCAATAAGAACAGGATAAACAGATTGGCTCAAGAAGGAATTCTTGAAGTAGGTGATTGTGAATCACTTCCAACCTGTGAGTCCTGTCTTCTTAATAAAATGATCAAATCACCTTTTACTGAAAAAGGTGAGCGAGCCAATGAACTCTTAGGTCTGGTACATTCTGATGTATGTGGATCCATGAGCTCAAGTGCAAGAGGTGGATATTTCTACTTCATAACCTTTCCAGACGACCTATCGAGGTATGGGTATGTCTATTTAATGAAGCATAAATCAGAGTCGTTTGAAATGTTCAAACTATTTTAAAATGAGGTAGAAAAATAAACTGAGAAGTGTATTAAAACTCTTTAATCTGATCGAGGAGGTAAATACCTTTCCAATGATTTTCTGACATATCTTGGAGAGAATGAGATTCTCTCTCAATGGACTCCTCCTGGAACACCATAGCATAATGGTGTATCTGAAAGGAAGAATCGGACCTTGTTAGACATGGTTCGATCCATGATGGGGTTTGCTGGTTTGTCGATCTCCCTCTGGGGATATGCACTTGAATCAACTTGTTACCTTCTAAATAGAGTTCTGAGTAAGTCTGTAACCAAAACGCCATATGAGATATGGATAGGACGTAAGCTAGTACTCTCGCACCTTAGGGTTTGGGGGTGTCCGGCTTATGTTAAACGTTTAATTACGGACAAGCTAGGACCTAGGTCTGACAAGTATAATTTTATAGGATACCCAAAAGAGACCAAAGGGTATTATTTCTACCTGGTTGATGAGCAAAAGGTATGTGTCAGCCTTAAGGCAATCTTTTTAGAAAAAGAGCTCCTTGGTGAAGGGATTGTTGCCTCTAAGGTCGAACTTGACGAAGTTCGGCAGGTGGAAAAACCGACACAAGTTGCTGAACCTGAACCAAATTTGGTTGGATCAGATCCGGAGCCCATTGTTCAAGCACCCTTAAGACGATCTGGTAGAGTACCACGTCAACCGGACAGATACTATAGTTTCTTGGTCCGAAACGATGATCCTATCAAACTTGATGAAAGTGATGAGGATCCGATCATCTACATGGATGCAATGCAGAGACCTGACTCTGAAAAATGGCTAGAGGCCATGAAATCCGAAATGGAGTCCATGAAGGTCAACGATGTGTGGACATTGGTTGACCCACCTGAAGGAGTAAAACCCATAGGGTGTAAATGGGTCTTCAAGAGAAGAGAGGCACAGACGGAATGGTGGAAACCTATAAAGTCCGTTTGGTTGCCAAGGGATATCATCAACATTATGGTATAGACTATGACGAGATGTTTTCTCCTGTGGCAATGCTCAAATCTATTCGGATTATGCTTGCGATAGCTGCCCATCTGGACTATGAAATCTGGCAGATGGATGTGAAGACAGCTTTCCTAAACGGAGAGCTGGATGAAGAGGTGTATATGATACAACCTGAAGGATTCACATCCATAGATGAGTCTAAGGTGTGTAGGCTACAGAGGTCTATTTATGGACTTAAGCAGGCATCATGGAGTTGGAACATACATTTTGATAAGACGATCAAGATGTATGGCTTCGTTAAGAATGGAGAAGAGCCCTGCATTTATAAGTGGGCTAATGGTTCAGTAGTAGTATTTCTTGTATTGTATGTGGATGACATTCTCTTAATCAGGAATGATGTCCCTGCATTACAGGGAATAAAGATTTGGCTGTCGTCACAGTTCTCCATGAAGGATCTGGGAGAAGCTTCCTATATCCTAGGGATGAGGATCTATAGGGATAGATCTAAAAGGTTGCTTGATTTATCTCAGTCCACGTACATTGATACTATGTTGAAGAGATTCAACATGTAGAATTTCAAGAAAGGCTATCTTCCGATAGGCCATGAAATTTCTCTCTCGAAGAGGGATTGTCCGACAACACCTCAAGAGAGAGAGCGTATGGGTAGGATTCCATATGCTTCGACAGTGGGATCTATCATGTACGCCATGACATGTACATGACCAGATGTGGCATACTCACTAGGGGTAGTGAGTAGATACCAATCTGATCCATGGGAGAATCACTGGAAGGTTGTTAAAACCATCCTGAAGTATTTAAGAAATACTAAGGACCAGTGGCTTGTTTATGGTGAATCGAACTTGAGACTTATAGGGTTTATAGACTCTAATTTCCAGTCTGATCACGATGACAGCAAAAGTATGTCAGAATTTATTTTTACCCTTAATGGTGGGGCTATCTGCTGGAAAAATTTCAAGCAGCACACAGTGGCTGATTCAGTTTGCGAGACGGAGTATGTCGCTGCATCAGATACTGCCAAAGAAGCAGTGTGGCTGAAGAAATTCATCACCGAGCTCGAAGTAGCACCCTCCCTTGTTGGTCCAGTTCTGCTCTACTGTGACAGCTCTGGAGCCATTGCTCAGATGAAGGAACCAAAGGCACACTAGCGGACGAAGCATATTCTGCGCCGCTACCATCTCATCTGAAAAATTATGGATCGAGGTGACATCGATCTTCAGAAGATCGATGGAAAGGAGAATCTGGCTGACCCATTCACTAAAGCCATTGCGGTGAAGGAGTTCGACAACTACAAGTCGAAGATGGGTATTAGATACTGCACCGATTGGCTTTAGACCAAGTGGGAGATTGTTGGGAATAGTGTCCCAAAGCCAATTGTCAGCCTATTAACGGTTGTGCTCATTTTTTATATTTATACATGAATTATAAATTAATAAAAATTATTTTAGCATTTTTCATCACAAAATATTTCATCTTCTAATGAACTCCTATGTTGTGGTGAAGTCCTTAGGACAATTTAGACTCGACAAAGGAGGATTTATCGTTTAGTCCTTAAATCTGTTCACGATCAAATGATACATTGTTACCAAGGATGACAACGTTTATCAAGCATAGGTCGTTGTGTGCCATATAGGTTGGTTGTCCTCTTAACCAATGAGTGTGGAGACACTGGTATGGTATACAGGTGAGATGTAAGGGTACATCTGCACCGAACGTGACCAACTCCGGAGCTATTTCTGCTGTCAAGATTTGCTCCGATGGAATATGGGTATAAATATCCCTTCAACCTAAGATCACCATGGTGACTTGCAAGCAACTCACTGCACTTAGGCACTGGACTACCTAAATTTTTAATTCAGTGACGGAAGGCTGCTGGGTGTAGTCAAGTACTTGACTTGTCGGTGCGTGTATCAAGATGGGATTGATCACTCTAGTTTAGGAGCTGTGTATAGTCATGTTTCAATTTAGCAAAACTTTGACCAGGGTAGTCCTTGTGAGGAGTCACAGGACTGTTTGAGTTGAGCATGATTCGGATGATCTGATCAGGGTTGACAGTTTAACCCTGAGTCATCCTAAACATGTGTCAAAAGGATGAATTATACAGTAACCATATTCATGTAGGTTCTGAGTGTTGCGATTGCAATTCTTTGATCTATCCGAACGTCGGGTACCATTGCTAGATGGTCACTTCGATTAGTACAGGAATTGGTTCCTGTGCTACCGGCTTTGGTTCGAACCTACGGGGTCATGCACATTAGAGGTTCCTATCTGATCTGATGGCTGATGAAGAGTCCTAATGCTTGTGGACTATGAGTCCTACATGTCTGGGACTCTGTGATCGAGAATCAAGATTCTCTGATCATGAGTCCCACACATTTATGTACCGGGGTCAAGAGTCCCATTGGTTTGGGACTCTTCGATCAGGGTTACATATCGATGAATTCTGATGGCCGATTACCCATCGGATTTAGACTCAATATTTATGAGAGGTTTTATTAATGATTTGATTGCTAATTAACTCAATTTGATTGAGTAATTATTTTTGGATCAAGTCCAATTGAATTGGATTCAGTTGGGTTTGACCCGATTAGGTTAAGAGTTGACCTAATCGTCGAGATGGTTTGGTCCCTGATTTGATCAGGGATTGGGCTTAGTCAATTTCTGATTTGATTAGGATTTTATTGAGCCTAATTAAGCCTAATTAAGTTGGGTTTAAATTAATCTAATTGGACTTAACTTATTTGGTTCAATTAGGTTGGTTTAAATATTAAAACCACCTTGACCCAATCTCCATGCGCCACCTCACTTTCATTGCACCCATTTGAATTCATGAGAAGGAACTTTTCATGAATTTTTTCCTCATGCCAAGCCCTCTCCATGCCCCACTTTAATGTAGCTATTGAATGGATAAGGTTGATTGGTTGGCCATTCAAATTCAAAATAAAGTTTGAATTTGAATGGGCAATCAATCTTTACGCCTTATCCCTTTATTAACGCCCTATTTATTACATGAGAAAATATTTCTCATGAAATCACTCCATGCACAATTTAAGCCATGCCTCATGCCTTTAGTGGATAAGGGATGAGTTGGTGTCCATTTGAATTCAAAGTTTGATTTGAATTCAAATATGTAATTACTCATCTTTATCCTTTCTTTTGGATAAGACGTTTGACGTTGTTATAAAAGGAAGAGAAAAGTGGGGCATGTAGGAAGAAGATTTTTGGAGAAAAATTTTGGGGCGTGAGAAAGTCTTGTGCATGAGAAGGAAGTCCATATCCTTTCAAGAGAAAAAGAAAGAAAAGAAAGAAAAGTGGGTGCAAGGTTTCTGGTGAGTTCTCTAGAGTTTTAGCCTAGGGTTCGGGAAGTGAGAAAGTGAGCTACGAGTGTTGTGAGCCCACAAAATCTCAGAGAGATCTTCAACATCCTCTCAAGCACGTCTGTTGACAATCTGGAGCATCCAAAGAATCGACAGAAATTGATTGAAGGAGTTCGATCAACATCGACCGTCAAAAAGGCTCTACAACGAGCTAGCACTCGTGAGGAGTCGATCAGATCGGAAGCTTCATGTGGATGATCTACAGAGGTCAGACATGCTGTGTGGCTGCATCGCGATGATCAGACTCTCTCAACGATGATCAGATTGCGGCGATCTACTATCCGCACAAAGGTATTTTATTCTGAACACATTACAGTAAAGTATTTACTGTTTGAATTTGAATTTTAAATTTAAATAAATGCATGCTATATATCATATTTAGATCTTAGTGTAGGATAAATTTATGTTAATTAATTAGATTAATTATTATTTTCCACTGTAAAATCATAATTTTGAAAAAGTTTTAAAATTATCATTTTACCCCTGCACTGATTTTTCTCATAATTCTTCTATCACATTGTGTACATTGTGTCTGTGATACATCCTTTGAGTTAGTAGGAATGTCAATTCATATTTTCAAAAGTTGAAAATTTAAGGCATGAATTTACATAACTAACTCATAAACAGTTTCTGACCATAGGATCATCACGAGGATGGTTATCGATCCGAAAGGTTGGTGTACGATCACTTTCTTAGGGTAGATGTGTCTTGAGTCTACGGTGTAGAGATATCAGAGTGAGAATACAGGTATTCATTGAGAACGAGAGTACTGAGCATGACCATATCGAGCAGTCATAAGGAAGTCTACCTTCTCGTCGATGACTAGCTCGATGCTGCAGTTGTGTGTCTAGTTCTTTGATCTGAGGTGCATCGACAGTTCACCTTGAGTGTGTTATAGTTTGACTATACCATAACTCGATCTCCTAGCCATTCAAAATCTTGAGGTGTATGTTGGCTGTAGTATATTCATTGTAGGAACTAGGTCGCACCTAGATGGGATCTATCAACCCCGGTAGATGAGAGGAGTAGTCCTATGATGATCGAAAGATCGAGTCCTTAAGCCCGTGGCCATGACAGAGTGAAATAATGAAAAAAAAGTTTTCCATTAGGATTTCACATCAGACTCGGATTGATCGATTGATTCATATGATTGATGTTGGGTTTGATTCATATAACCCTAATTCAGTCAGAACTCATGATAAAGGAACTCAATGACACAGGTAGCTGCATTGAGAGGTTTGTCTTCAGTTCTGATGGGTTGCCACCACATACTGCTAGGTATCACTGATGGATTTTGGGAGTAATTAGAATGATATTAATGATCGATCATTCTAATTGTCTGAATCAGAAGAGTTTTGGTCCATCGAAAGGAGTTTCAATGATGTCGATGATGAGATCACGACATGTCTCATTACCATACAGAATTGAACCTAACTAGGTCATACAAATAAGAGTTAGGGTCTGGATGTCATCAATTGGGCTAACCCAATTGATTTGGATTAGATCCAATTAGGTTCAAGAAAATCGTGCTAGTACTCGATTGAGCCTAACTTTGTCCTCGTGAATCTTTTTTGTCTCTACTGAGTCAAATATGATTTGACTCACTCAGAGAACCTTGAGAAGGTTTCTCTCAGTATAAATGAAGCTTGTCTAGCTCAGAAAAGGCTTGTCTTAATTCATGAGATGAATTTAAGACAAGCACCTGCTAATTCCTGTCACTTGCCAATTTCATTTTAGGACATCTGTCAAATGTTGACATATGGGTCTTAAACTGAAGAGAGCTTATTGGAGGATTTTTATGGAGTGTCCACATGCTGAAACCCAATTAAATTAGGCACCATAATCAGATTATGGCATGAACCCAATTGGATTAAAGTGGGCGCCCCAAATGGATAAGAATGAAAGAGTCCTGATAAATATGGACTCTTTGGCGCCACCTTGCTTGTGCTTATCTAAAGTTGGCACCAACATAGGAGAGAGGGTGGGGGTTCTTATCTGATGTGATCAAATGATATCACTCTACCAATTAGAATTTTTTCAAAATTTATTAGAATTTTTTGATTGGTCGAATGATGTGGCACTGTGCAGCATACAAGGTCTATAAAATCCTTGTCTGCGCTTAGGGTTTGTAAGTTTCTGCTCAATACCCAGCCAAAATGAGAATCCTCTCCTCTTCTCTATATCCTCCCTACTCTTCTCTCTCCCCTCTTCATGTCCAAAGAGTTGGACATCCATCTGGTAAAGATCCAAGGCGTGGTGACGCCTGGAACAGGAAGGCTACAGGATATCTTTGACAGGCTGCTGCTTCAACTTCAGAAGAAGTTCTGAAGCACTTTCAAATCAGATAGAGATCTGATTTTTGGTGCATAGATTCATGAGGAGAATATGTTCTAGGTCCTACTCAAGTGGATGTCGGTAGAGGTCGGGTGCTTGTGTGGCTACATCAAAATCTCGGGCTGTGCAGAGATCATCTACAGGGTAATCAGATTACCCTTGAGGTACTACTTGTTTTCTCATCCCTTTTAGATTTATTTTAGACTTAATATTAGATATGAAGATTAGATCTAGAGACTTAGATCTGAAATAAATATAGGATAATTTTTTTTTAAATTATTCCATCCCAGATTTGATGAAATCTGAAAGATCCTACAAAAAAAAGGTAGTTTTTCCTTCAGATAAGTCTAAAAAAATTCTAAAAAAATTTGAAAAAATATCTTATCAAGTGAAAAATATTATCATCAAAAATCATTCCAATCTAAAAGCATTTTATAGGGATAAATACTCTCCAAATTATGGAGAGACGCAATGCTTCTGCGCACGCGCGAGACATCCTTCTTTTTCCATTTTTTTCTCTTCCCCATAAATTTCAAAAAAAATATATCTCATACTTTAAGATGTGAACCAAAGGATGGAGGGTGATGTGAGCTACCACATATAATTTAATTCTATGAAAAAATAAATTTTTTCTTCTGCCCATGCCAACACTTGTAGGCAGAACCTGTTTTACACTAAGAGTCCACCACAACTTGGACTCTTCATATTTGGCGTTAGCATGGGATGTGGTGCCCCAATTTGGACTGCTTTTAGGTATCACGATCTGACCCAAATATCTACCAAATTGGGCTAGCTAATTAGCAAGGGATGGGACCAAATTGGTCTCCAAAGGAGCAAAGATTTCCACACGTGCTAGCATGCTTCCCGGAACCCTGATCGAATCCAAAATTCCAATCAACCTTTTTCAAAAAGGATCCTTGGCCAATTTTTATATATGTGTGACCCATTGAGTTTTACATCTAGCTGATAGTAGGTCTGGGTATAAGTTGACCAAATTTGATTAAATTTTAATTTAATTGATTTAGGTCTAATCAAGCTAACCTGAGCTCCATAATTAGAATCATTTCTAATTGGCAATCGAATTAAACTCTTTAATTCGGTCAAAAATCTACAAGTCAAGATTGACATCTAGCAACATATCATGACTACCTAAAAGATATAGAATTTGATGAAAATACCAAATCTACCCTTCAGTGATAAATTACCGTGCAATTCAATCCTTCGATCATCCTTGCACCCTGAATATGTTCATGAGTATGGAATCATATCAAACTCAAACATATATTCATATCGATTCTCAATTAACCAATGATGACTCCAATGAAGAAGCTTAGAAACTCTTTCTAATCTCCTTTCTGCTTTTGGCCAAAAGATTTTTCTCGAGTCATCTGGGATTGAGAATACACAGGATGCGATCTCCTCTTATTAGGAGTGATTGATTCCATGTTGACCTACTCACAACCTCCATACATACTCCACCATATCCAGAATACTCCGTACATGTTTTAATGCCATGTCTGGATATAAAACAAAATATGGATTCATGTGCACAAGATTCCATGGTGGTCTCAGGTCTAAGGATCACTTGTACAACTCTCACTTAGAGAATCATCTTTGACATGTAAAAAGGCTTCCATAAGATGTTCTCTTTTATCGAGTCAATTCAGTGGACTCATTTTTCAAATGAGCACCCACATCCTTGTATTAGTGTCTTACACAAGTGGCTAGTGAGATCTGTCACCCTCTCCATTGAGCATACGTAGGATGTACCAATCTATCCGGAATATTAATCTCCGACTCAATGCTCCTACGACCAAGAATATTTAATATTAGGATTTTAAGATTTTAAGTCTCACTAGCATAACCAATTCATATCTCCTAAAATTATTATCCTAATCTTTGGTGTTCATCATAATCTTAGACATAATAAGATGTAGCTAATATGATGAATCAATATCTCAAATAATAATAAATATCATTTCATGAGTTAAAAAATTATAAAAAAAGTTCCATCGCAACATACTTGCGATTGGCTTATAGGACACTTTTCTTTCAAAATCCTGGTGCTGATCGATCTCTTCGGGAGTGCTAGCTCATGAAGACATCATCCATTGGCTGATTTGAGAGGAACATGATGGAATTAAAGAATAAAGAGACCCTCTCCTTTTTTTTCTGGATCCATGCATCTGATCTCTACAATAGAGATCAAGAGAAGAACCCTTTCTTCTCAATTTTCTATGCACAAGAGAGAACATTTCTCTCTTCCTTTCATGTCCTTAAGAAATTTTTTTTTCTAATTTTTTATAATAAAAATTAGATCTAATCTAATATTTTATGTTAAAAATTACATAAAATTTTAAGATCTAAAAAAATCCAAAAGAGGATCCAAGAGAAGAACCGTTCTTCTCTCTTATTCTCCCTTTTTCTTCTTGATCTAGAACTCAAGGAAGCCCCAAATGCCCAACTAATTTTTTTTAATATTTTTTCTTCAAATTTTTATATTAAAAATTAGATCTAATCTAATTTTTATCTTGAAAAAAAATTAAAAAAAATTTAGAAGAAGAACTTCTTGTTCTTCAAGACTGCACACAAGAAAGAAGATCCATGTTCTTCTTTGATCTAAAACTTCAAGAAGCCCCAAATCCCAACCATATTTTTTTTAATATTTATTTTCTAAATTTATATATTAAAAATTAAATTTAATCTAATTTTTATCTTAAAAAATAAAAAAAATCTGGAAGAAGAACTCCTTCTTCAAAGCTGCACGCAAGAAAGAAGATCCTTCTTCTTCCTTGATCTTTCTCACCTTGGGAAAAACTTTTCTTCTCCAATTTTTTGCTATATAACCAGCAAAAAACCTCTCTTTGATGCTCAAAAATCATCAAAAAAAGATTAAGAAAATATACCAAAAAGAAAAGGAGAAAGTGGATGTTGCGAGAGGGATCTTGGGGTGTCCAACTCTTGGACGCCCCCTCCTTGTTTTGGGCGACAAGAAAAGAAGGGGAGACGCCCTTCTTTCTCATGGAAGAAAAATAAGGAGGCGCACGAAAAAATGGGGTGTGGGGTTTCTTCTCAACGTGAAGAAATGTGGTGCACGGAGATCTTATATCGCATGGGGTGTTTCAAGTTGGTTAAGTCTTATTCCAAATAAGACTCAAAATTTTTTTCAACTTCTAACTAATTCTTAGATCTAATCTTAACTAACTTAGAAATTAGTTATAACCAACTAACTAAGTGGATCCTACCCAATTATTAGGCTCCAACATAATTTATAATTAGTTAGATTAAAATTTCATTGATCCATGGATTGATTCTTGATGGATTCAGGAAAGCTATTTGATAATAGGGCTTGATCCAATCAAACTTATTATCCAATAGGATTTGATCCAATCAAAGCCTATATCAAACTAATTTTATTAATTTGATTTTGTATTTTTGAGATCAATAAGAACAAATCCTATCATTCAATAGGGCTACATCCAATCAATCCAAAGCTAATCTAATTGAATTCAATTCAATTAGATCTAATCCATTCTTCATTACTCAATCAAATTGAGCTAATTAATAATTATATTATTAATTAATTATTTTTTTAATTTACCAACTATTAGTAAATAATTTATTACAACCTTTACAAAAGATTAATCATCAATCAAATTGATAATTAAACCCTTCAACGATTCATAATCATCGATCAGCCATTTGATCAGATAGGTACTTCTATGTGTGTGACCCCATAGGTTCAAATCTAAGCCAGTAGCACAAGAACAATCCTATACTAATCGATGTAACTATCTAGCAATAGGACTTGATGTCCAGATAGGCCGAATATATGTCTAGTAACACTCTAGAATCCATATGGATATAATTACCGTATAATTTATCCCTTTAACACTTGATGCTCAAGGATGACTTTGGGTTAAACTGTCAACTCAAGAAGAGTGGTCCATATTGTATCTCAACCTAAAAAATTCTGTGACTTCTCACTAAGACTACTTTGACCAAAGTTTTGCTAAATTGAAACACAATGATGCATCATCTCCAATTTTACTTGGAGCAGTCAAGCCCATCTTAAATCACACTCAGACTTCACAAGTACTTGACTGTATCCAAAAATCTTCTGTCATCGAATTAAAAATTTGGATAGTCTAACACCAAAGCACAGTGAATTGCTTGCAAGTCATCGAGATAGTCTCAGATCTGAGGGACACATATATCCATATCCCATCAGAGCAATCCTTGACAGTAGAGTGCTTCGAAAGTGATCATACTCAGTGAAATATACTCCTACATATCATCCGTATATCATACTCATGTCACCACATATTTTAGTTAAGAGAACAACCAACTAATATGGCATACAACAACCTATACTCGATACAATTATCGTCTTTGTGATAATTGTATCATTTGATCGCGAGTAAGATTTAAGAACCACATGATAAATCTTTCTTTATCATTTTGAAAATAGTTCTAAGGACTTCATTATAACATATGAGTTCTATTTTAGAAGATATATTCTTTATGATGAATCTGCCAGATAACATTTATCATTTTATAATTCGTATACTTGTATGGAACACAATCATCTACATCCTAGATGATTGACTTTAGGATACATTTTTTAATATACATAAATAAGTAGGTTCCTACAGCCTTAGCATAAATGGATTATCCATCAGTGTCAAAAAGTATGCAGTCACCTAACTTTAGCTTTATAGGTCCAGCAACACTTTGCATAAGTGAGACCTAAATGAGGTATCTCATATCCAAAATTCTAAAGCTGAAATACTCAATGATAAATTAGTTTATATCATATATAAACTATTAATAGATGCAACTTTTGCATTCTTCTACTGCTTCACATTTGCAAGACAACTCTTGCAATTTATCTCTAATGCTCATCATTACTGTAATGATAATAGATACCCATGGCGAAGACAATCTTTACCTTCTTCTTCTAGGAGATACTAAAGAAGGAATTTATGGGAGTTAGTAGGATCAAATCCTGGATTAACTCACCATACATGATAATAACTTAATCGCATGATTAAGTTAATTAGGATACATTTGACAGTCGTACTGTCAATCCACCATATCTCATATGCAGTTTTTTCTTCTTTATAGTATCATCTCCGATCAAATTGAAATTAGGAGAATCAGAGACTATCTCTTATGTGAGAATTATACTCAGGTTTCTCAACCATTCTCTAAAGTTCGATCAATATAAAAAGTATATCATGTAGTGATAGTGAAGATGTAGATGAATATATATAAACATAAAAAAACTACTCATGATGACATACACAATTTAGATGAGATTTTTATCTAAATGTATCTTTCACTATTTTAGCAAATTTCATAGCCCTCAAGTATGAAAAATGAAGAACCTATCATCTAGTTCTTTAGTGGGGTTACGATCCCAATTCGTCATAAAAAGTCTTGTGGATAGCACAATAAGCTCCTATAAGTTCAAGGGTCGATAACTCTTTATCAATTACATCTCATACAACTCTCCACACAATTTTTGCCTCTAAAATACTTATAGCCTTATGGATAGTACAATAAACTATAGTATTTTAGTTAAGTCATACCCTTCAATCCCATATGGTCATATCTGAATAATACTACTCTTGTAGATAGCACAACAAGACAGTACTACCAACATATGCCATAAGCATCACTTAGTCAACATCATATCAATCCATATAGCAACCTTTGTGGATAGCACAACAAACTTACTATAATTTTTGACATACTTTATTGACTTAGTATGAGCTAAGTACCATTAGCTTCATTATGCACCAAGACAGTATCAAATCAGTCTTCATAGTAAGTCTTGTGGATAGCATAACAAGCCTACTATGGTTTTTGACATAAAACTAGCTTAGAATGAAGAAAAGCATGGATAGTGTTCTTAACACTTCATCATTATAACTTAATATAATTTAAATGAGAGACTTAGGTCTCATGCACATCCAAAATATATATAAAAATGCATCATATGCAATTTAAATTTTAATTCTAACTACCAGCATGTAAGAGTATATAAAGAAAATTTAATGGTTATAGACTTTTGAATAATATACATCTGAGCCACAGGATGGTATATGGGTCAAACCCTAGGTGCATCATAGATTGAACCATCTCATGGTCAATCTTAATGTGCCTCTGCTCTACAAATGTCTGGTAGTCCAGTCTTCATCTCCATGAAGACTTCCATGAAAACTCGATCTTTATCTAAAAATTGAAAGAAATAATTTTTATATATTTTTTTCTATAATTTTACATCAATATGTAAACATTTCAATCAACAGTTGAAAACATATAAAAAAAATATACAGCTGATAATATAATGCATCAGGGGCACTCAACCCCTATTGCAACTCTTGCAGATGCATTTATATAATCAGCTAATAGGGAAGCATTCTTGCAAACATCCATTATATGGATATGCCATAATCCATAACCACTCATCATGTATTTTATAACAATTATGAAATATGATAACTAATTTCTCATATTATCTGAATTATGATATCATTCATAAACATGTCAATGGAGATGTTTAAATATATGGGCATATGACCCATCTAGAATTTTTTATTCAGGTTTAACTCTTGACCCAAATTTAATTTTAAGTCAATCATTTATCATCATTTTGAGTTATGTTGATCAATTTCTAGATTAACCCTAATCCAATTAGGTTAGCATAGATTCGATCAACTATGACTCAAACCCTATCAAAATAGGTCAATGATAATTTGATCAACCTAAATTAAACATAACTTCTAATCAAATTAGAACTATGAATTTAATTTAATCTATAATCATTAATTCTAATCATATTAGATCAATGAATTATAGTTAAACAAATCTATCGACAAAAATTATAATCCATGTCTGAGGCATCCTTTTCATAATCAAAATTTTTCGACTCCATACATACCTTGGACAACAACCAAGATGGAAGACCCACAATGGTGAGTGCCTAATAACATGGTGGTCGGCCCTTAAAACTTAGGTGAATGCATCAAATGCAAAAATCCTAAGTCTTAGTAATGTACATCTAATATATCATTCCAAGGCTTCACACATCCTATGCACTGAATTTACAACTCCATAGAAAATTAGATCATAGGATCTAACTTAAACTTGTCTCATAAGTCTAAAGACCATAAAAACTCATATCCAAGTTTGATCATGGATTGATAATATTTTATCCTTAACAAAAAGATATCAAGAACATCAATTAAACATCAATCAAAAATCTGATTTTGACATAATATGAATTGGATCTAATCCATATCACCATAATAATATGATATTTGATTGAATCAATCAAGAGTGGCTCTGATATCATTTTTGGATTTTGGTGACATAGCAGAATAAAAATTTCAAAAACTTTTATATATATTCAACTATTTAAAATATGTTTAACAATTAACCAGGACTACCGGAACACAAAACCCTAGGAACACATTAATAATTACAATCAAATAATATAAGCATGAATATTAATAAGAGATCAGAAGTCATATACCAACATGAAGATGAGCATCTGGTAATAGAGAGATCTTCATAAGATTTTAAAATAGAAGTCCTCCAACGGTGATCCACACAGGACTGATCAGGGCCCTTCCCAATTCGATGTAGCACTGCAGCCATCTTTGTAAGTCCACTGCTAGTCATTCGTTGCAAGAATGGATTGCACCACTACTTGTATGTCTTCGAGACCTCCCCTAGGATCACTCTAAAAATCATTTTTCAAATGATCTCACCATAAAAAATCAGATTAGATGTTCAACACTTGAACAATCTGATTTTAGGACAAGCATCACATGCTTTCCAATTTCACTTTTCTTCCTTTCTATTTTTCTCTCTCCCTTTTTCTTTATCTTTTTTAGATTTTTTCTATCCTTTCCTTCTTCATTTCCATGTCTATCCACCAAAGAAAATACCATGTTTATCACATAGGAGATGCCCCCTTTAAATAAAAAAGAAGGGGTGCCTCCATGGGATGCCAACTCTTGGCGTCCCTTAATACTTACACATTGAATAAGAGATGATTTACAAGCAGAAGGCTCCTCCTTTGCATACAAAAATCAAGACACCATCTGATGGCACGTGGGTAAGAGAATGGCATGAAATCAAGAGTCCAAAACAATAAGGACTCTTCCATATTCAACGCACAAAAGGAAAGTGCATCCATTTATTTTTACGGTGTATGAGTTCCTTCCCAGAGAAGAACTCTTCCTTCTCTTCTGCATCCACACATCCCAAGATGCCATCTGATGGCGCAAAAAATAAAGGGATGTGTGGAATATGGTAAGAAAATTAAGAGGAGTATAAAAGAAGGACTCCTCCTCTTAACACCTAAATTAAATGGGGTGTGACATGAATTTGGCATGGAGTTTGGCATGGAGGAAGATGATTTCTTATGGAACATTTTCATAAGAATCAGATAAGCACCTATTTATTTGATGGTTCAAACCTAATCTCATTAGGTCAAGGCATCAAGCTTAAGGGTTAGCACAAATATCTTTGCACTAAACCCAATTAAAAATTTGGATTAATTCATATGCTAGCAATTTAATTAACCCATTGGACTTACAATAAATTCAAATAGATTGGATCAAGACCAAATATTTATTGTGTGTGATCTATTGGATTCCATATCTAGCCAGCAGTGGACTCAAAACCATGACCTAATCCAATTAGGTCAGCCCAAAGGCATCAATTAATTAGAACACCTTCTAATTAATTTTTGAATTAAACTTCTTTAATTCATGCAAGTCCACAAGTCAAGATTGACATCTAGCAACATATCATGACTACTCAGAAGATATAAAATTTGATAAAAATATCAAAATTATCCTTCTATGGTGAGTTACTGTACAATTCAATCCTTCGATCATACAACATCCCAGACAGGCCATGGGCATAGAAATATATCAAGTGCAAATACCTATCCATATGTATCTCGATCTGATGATGATGACTCGATTGATGAATCGATAGAAATATTTTCTACTGTTCATTCCTACTCTGATCAGAGACTCTTAAAGTCATCATCCTATGAGATCACATAGGATATTCTCTTCTCTTACAAAGAGTGACTGATTCCATGTTGACCACTCACAATCTCACACTTCACCATGTTGGAAATTATGTCCTAAAATCAATCATGTGATGATTAAGTTCATCTTTGTATATGAATTATTGATTATTGAATAAAAGTTATTCTGATATTTTTCATCATAAAGTTATATCTTCCTTTAACTCTTGTGCTGTGATGAAGTCCTTGAAACTATGCTAGTGTGTGATAAAGAGAAGATTTATTGTATAGTTCTTAAACATATTTACGATCAAATGATACGTCACTACAAGATGATGATATTTATTAAAAGGAGGTCATTGTGTGCTATATGGGTTGGTTGTCCTCTTAACCAAGGAGTGTGGTGATACTAGTATCGCATACAGGTAAGATGTAGGGGTACATCATCACTGAATAAGTGACTCACCTACTGAGCATTCTGCTGTCAAGAGCTACTCGTAAAATATATGGGTATAAGTGTCCTTCAGATCTGAGATCATCATAGTGACTTACAAGCAACTCACTGTGCTTTGGTGCTGAACTACCTAGATTTCTAATGCAATGACGGAAGGCTATTGGGTACAGTCAAGTACTTGCGAAGTCTGTGTGTGGATTAAGATGGGATTGATCACTCCAGATTATTGAAGTTGATGTATTTTTATATTTTAATTTAGTAAAATTTTGGTCAGAATAATCCATGAGATGGATTTGAAAAGTTGAAATACAATGCGGATGAAACAATCTCGGTTGATAGTTAACCTGAGACTATCCTAGAGCATTCAAGATCAAAAGGATGAATTATGCGGTAACCATGTATATAAATTTTGAAATATTTTTTTGTGATAATTCGACCTATCTAGATGTCGAAAACTGTTGTTAGATGGTGTTTCAATTAGTGCAAAAATTGATTCCTATGCTATCGACTTAGTGTTTGAACCTATAGAGTCACACACACAAGTTAGACAAAGCAGGAAGGAATTGATCTATGTTTATATATCTAATTTGAAAGTACTTGACTTAATTAAATATATAAGCTAACTTGATTGAGAATTAAGTTATGGGTCAAATGGGATTGAAGAGTTGACTATGTCTAGCTAGCACTACATATGAGGTTCAGATTCGATCCCAAGGATGAATAATTTCTGATCTATGATCCATGGAGCATATGAAAGATTGAATTTAAGTATTGATTAATTTTAGATTAGATCTGAATTAATTAGTCTTAATTGGATCCAAAATCTAAGTTAGACTTGGTATAAAAGTCCTGTAGAGTTTGAGACTGACAATCCTTCAAAATTATTTCGAGCCAGCTTCGAATTAGATTCGAATTGGATCCATTTTTGATGAGATATGAGTATTCCCACTTGCACTGAGATTTTTCTCTATTATGGTCCAACCAACACCTAGAGGTTTGCTCATTTGGGGCAATCCATATGGGTGAGGGAGTGGGTGCAAATTGGTTGTCATATGTGGTGGCAGTTCTATCTCATATAGGAATCCTTCTTTCATGAGTATTGGACTGATTCAAATCAGATTTGAGTTAGGACTCCTGTACTTATTGGGTCATGAGAATCATTTATAAATAGAGAGGGTCTCTACCTATAAATATATAGCAAATAAATCAGATTGAGAGAAGAGAGAAAGAGAGGGAGAGGCGTGAGAAGAGAGAGAGGTCCCTTCTTCCCCCTGGGCCTCTCCCCTTGTTGCCACCCCTCTTCCCTTGGGCGTGGATCCATCTTGGGCATCTTACCTTCTAGTGTGAGGTGTCACACTAGTACATCTCATCCCTCATTTGATTGAGTTACGAAGGTAATTGGATTAGAGTTCATCCTGCTTTCCTACGGCATCTGATATACATGCGAAGTAGAGGATCTATACATCCAGGCCTCCGTGAAGGTTTATATCAGATTGTTTGAGATTTGATCTCTGGTTCTGCTAATAATCAGATAAGAATTTGATTTTTAATTATATAGATGAATAAAAAAAATTTTAGATACAACCTGGGCCTTCCGACGAGAAACAGTTTCATATAAAATTTTTGATCTGATTTTGATCGAATTAGAGGTGCCTAATCAATGATTGATTGAGGTTGTTATAAGTTTGTTATAACAGAATTCTGCTGTTGTTGAATTTTTGATGAAATAATAATATGAATTAAAATATATTTTAAATATATTTTAATATAATTTTAATATTGTTATTTCTTTTGAAGTAGAGTTTATTTTAAATCTGAATTGAATCTATTTTGATAGATATTTATATCTAAATCCTATCAAAATTTAGCACTACACAAAAACATATCTTATCAAAAATTTATTTCTTATGCATTAATATTTGTATCTAATTAATTTTTTATATGATATTAAATCTAAAATTGATATTTTATAATCAATATAAGATATATTTTAGATCTGATATGATGTATATGATGCATCAAATCTAATTAGATTAGATGAAGAATATAATTGATAAGATCAAAGATATATTAATGACACAAAATAGTTTTGTCTATAATTTCATGTTGATGTAATTATATATGAAATTAGATTTCAGATCTTAGTAGCCTAATACTCAGATTGATAAGATCACCAGATCGTCTGGTCATAGAAGATTGAAGAGATTAATCTCTCTTTTGCCTATTCGATGGGTTCTCTTATGACGTGTAGGAGTATCATTGTAATTCGATTTCATGAAGAAAAAAAATGAATAGATTTTTATGTATTATTTTGATCATAAATATATTTATATTAGATCTAAAGTGATTTATAATTCATTACAATAGGATAAAATTCAGGTATAAAATTATTTTAGATCTGAATTGCATGTTACATATGATATAATCGGTATTGATCTAAAGGTTGTCATGATACATGAGATATATGTATGAAGTTTAGATCATACCTATGTATATTTAATTATTAAACATATTATGAAAATTTATTTTCATGTATTGAAACATATGGTATGCTTCACTTGAAATTCTTGTAGAATAGTTCTACAGACTGAAACACACATTTCATATACTTAATTATGAATTAAGTTTTGAATGATCTAAATATGAGAATTAAAGATCATTAAGATACCACATAAAATGATAGGCAAAGGGTTAGCATGAATTAGGTCCTTCTAATGGGTTAGACCTAGGGTTAGAAATACATATGAACCAAGTAGAGAAATTGATTAAATCTAATCAAGTGTTGAATTAGATCAGGTCAGTATTTTTCTAAATCAATCTCAATAGTTATAGTTTGATCAAGTTCATATGTTTGACCCTAATAAATGAACCATGATCATGGCTTCGTGGTTGAGCCCGAATCTTCTGGTGAACCAAATCGAAACTAATTAACCAATTGATGTCTAAGGTAAGTTTAGCAGATTCGATCATGATTTTTAATTGAGAGCTATTCACCTAGATGCATCTATGGTGAGTTAAAGGCATATCCCTCCCACTGATCTCACTTATCTTGCCAACATGGTAGATTATGTTTTGATTAGGTCACTAGTCGATTCGTGTAGATCCATGCCATTAAGGTGAATCAGTATGACTGATTTAGATATCTTTAGAACAGCTTGTGTCTAATCTTTTATATGATTTGATGAAGTCAATAAGAGGATTTGCAGCTTGCAGGTCGACTCCCTTTCTTATCTCAGATCAATAAAATCAAATCTCCTAAATTATTAGGTCTATAAAGTGATAAAGTTATGAGATAACTTGGTCATTGCCTCCCATTAAGGTGCATGATAATAAATCTAATATTTCAAATAGGCATTGAAGGTGCCACATGCCTGGTGTCTATTACATATTAAAATTATCATTCATCATATGACCATCATGATGTACCTTCAGATCAATGTTCAGGTTGATCGAGCCACACTCAGATCTGGACATCCATTTGTTGGATGTACTTGGTGTGTCATGTTAAGGGTCGAACCTAATTAGAATTTTTAGTGAAGGCACCACACGCCTGCTGAAGAAAAGCCTGGGGTAAAACTTATTGCTAGAAGTTATTTAGAGAAATAATTGGTTATGAACCTACCCATGGATGCACTAAGGTTGGCCGAGCCACACTCGGGCCCGAATGCAGTTTGTGTGGATTCTAGTACCCACTAAAGAATTAGTATAATTCTTTGAGTTGGAGGTAGAGGCTACCAATTCATAAAAATAGTGGGAGGATCTTTAGACTAAAGTCCATATCTTCAGGATCAAAAATAATTCATATACTAATAGGCTAATATTTTTTCTTTCAGTTATAGCTAATACATTATCCCTCCGTACACTGTTGGACAGCGACAGGCTCATCGGATCCAACTTCGATAGCTGGTATCGAAAGTTGAAGATCATCTTGAAGTATGAGAGGATTTTGTACGTCCTTATGGATCAGGCACCTGAAGAACCTATAGCCAATGCTCTTCGTACCGCAAGAGACACTTACATGAAGTGGCTCATTGACTATATGACTGTGCGTTGCATGATGAGGACAGCCATAAACAATGAACTTAGTTGTAAGTTCGAGGATGCGCAGCCAGAGGAGATCATTCAAATGTTGAATGAGTCCTTCGACACCTCTGAAGATGCAGAGAGACACAAAACCTCCTACACAGTGTTCAATGCCCGTATGCGAGAGGGGGCTTCAGTCATCGATCATGTATTGTACATAATTGAGTAGATTGAATGCCTTAACAAACTAAGCTTTTCATTACATGAACAGTTAGACAAGGATGCTATCCTCAATTCGCTACTGAAATTCTACCTACCCTTTCTTAGTCATTATAGAATGATGAAGCATGTGGTAAACTACCATGGTTTGCTAGGGTTACTGTAGACTTTTGAAAAAGATCACTAGCTCCAGAAGGAGCCAGTGAATTTAGTGGGAGGTTCATCTGTAGGGTGTCGATCTTCTAAGAGAGGAAAGAAGAAAAAGATGCAAAATTCCATGCCATCGATCTTAAGCAGAGCAAACCATCAAAAGTTGACAAAAGCCAGATAGAGTGCTTCTTCTGTAAGAAGCGGGTCATTGAAAAAGAAATTGTCCTGCTTATATAGCCACCCTTGATCCAAACAGGCCCAAAAATAAGAAAAAGAAGCAAGCAGTTGCTTCACAAGGTACTTATATGATAACACATTGTAATTTCTCTGTTTGTGATACTACTATCTGGGTATTGGATATCAAAAGTTCTATTAATATATGTAATTTATTACAGGAACTACAGGTAAGTAGAAAGTTTTGAGAGGCGGGTGGTTCTTTAACATTGAAAATAGAAGTTCTGTTCTAGTTTTGGTCTTGAGAACTTTGTAGCTTATCTTCGAGTCTAGTAGTATCATGTTAAATGATTGTTATTATTATTTCACCTTTTTGATGAATGTCATCTCTATAGGCCTTTTGACTTAACTTGGTTACAAATTTATAATAAAAGATGATTTTTGTGTTATCATTATGAATGATACTACAATTATGCATGGATAATTGAAACATAGTATATACATAATATCACGGTCTATTAGTATAATGTACACACCCAGTAAATGCTCTAAATCAGATAACGTCAGCGAATCCTATCTTTGATATTGTAGGCTTGATCATGTGAACAAGAATAGGATTGACAGGTTGATCAAAGAATATATCCTTGAGATAGATGATTGTGAATTATTGCCTACCTATGAGTCTTGTCTACTTGATAAGATGACTAAGTCACCTTTTAAGAAAAAAGGTGAAAGAGCCAGCAATGTTCTAGGTCTAATACATAATGATGTATGCGGGCCTATGAACATAAGTGCCAGAGGAGGATACTACTACTTCATTACTTTTATAGATGACCTATCGAGGTATGGGTATGTCTATCTTATGAAGCATAAGTCAGAATCATTTAAAATATTTAAATGATTTCATGCTGGAGTAGAGAAATAAACTAAAAAGAGTATTAAGATCCTTCGGTCAGATCGAGGAAGTGAATACCTTACTAGTGAGTTTCTAATATATCTGAAAGAGAATGAGAATCTCTCACAGTGGACCCCCTCCTAGAACACCACAACATAATGGAGTATTGGAGAGGAGAAATTGAATCTTGTTAGACATGGTCAGATCCATAATAGGCATTGCGAGTCTACCAATCTCCTTTTGGGGATATGCTTTAGAAACTGCTTGCTATATTCTAAATAAGGTGCCAAACAAGTCTGTCGATAAAACTCTATATAAGATATGGACTGGGCGTAAGCTGATGCTCTCACACCCTAGGATCTGGAGGTATCCAACTTATGTCAAGCATTTAAAGATAAATAAGCTTGGATCGAAGTCCGACAGATGCTTGTTCGTAGGATATCTAAAAAAAATTAAAGGGTACTACTTCTACCTTGCTGCAGAACAAAAGATGTTTATCAGCAGTTGGACAGTCTTTTTAAAAAAAGAGTTCCTTGGTGAAGGAGCTAATGCCTGTAAAATTGAACTTGATGAAGTTTATGAGGTGGAAGGACCGACATACACAGAATTGAATTTGATTGATGAATCAAATTCAGAGCTAGTAGAGGTGTCATTAAGGAGATCTGATAGAATACCACGTCCGCTGGACAGATACTATGATTTTCTGATCTGAAACGGTGACCCCATCAAGCTTGATGAGAATGATGAGGATCGATCACCAATATGGAGGCTATGCAAAGGCCCGACTCTTAAAATTGGCTTGAGACTATGAAATCTGAGATAAAGTCCATGGGGATCAATGGTGTATGGACACTAGTTGATCCGCCCGAAAGGATAAAACTCATAGGGTGTAAATAGATTTTTAAGAGAAAAAGAGGAGCAAACAAAAAGGTAGAGACCTATAAAGCCTATCTAGTTGCCAAGAGTTATCGTCAGTGTTATGGTATTGACTATGATGAGATATTCTCTCCTATGGCAATGCTCAAGTCCATCTAGATTATGCTTGCTATCGCTGCACACTTAGATTATGAGATCTAGCAAATGGATGTCAAAATCATTTTCCTTAAGGGTTCACATCCATAGAAGATGTGTATATGATACAACCTGAAGGGTTCACATCCATAGATGAGTCGAAAGTGTGCAAGCTGAAAAAGTCTATTTATGGACTTAAGCAAGCAATTAGGAGTTGGAACATACATTTTGATAAGGTGATCAAAATGTATGGCTTCATTAGGAACGGAGAAGAGCCTTGCATTTACAAGTGGACTTTCGATTCTGTAGTCATCTTCCTTGTGCTGTATGTGGATAACATACTGTTACTAAAAAATGACATCATGATTTTGTGGAGTGTGAAGCTGTGGTTATCATCATAGTTCTTCATGAAGGATGTAAGAGAAGCATCCTACATCTTTGAGATGAAAATCTATAGGGATAGATCTAGAAGGTTGCTTGGATTGTCCCAAACCACGTACATCGACACCCTGTTGAAGCGGATCAACATAGATAATTTCAAGAAAGGCTATCTTCCGATAGGCCATGGAATTACTCTTTCCAAGAAGGATTGTCCAATAACTCCTGAGGAAAGAGAGTGCATGAGTAGAATACCATATGCTTTGGTAGTGAGATCTATCATATATGCTATGACATGTACGAGATCGATGTGGCCTATTCACTAGGGGTAGTGAGTATGTACCAGTCTGATCCAGATGAGAAGCATTGAAAGATTGCGAAAGTAATTCTTAAGTATTTGAGAAATACTAAAGACTAATGACTTATCTATGGAGACACTGACCTGAAACTTATGGGATATACTGATTCCAATTTTCAGTCAGATTGTGATGACAGCAGAAGCATGTCGGGCTACATATTTACTTTGAATGAAAGAGCTGTTTGCTAGAAAAATTTCAAACAACATACTGTGACTGATTCTGTATGCGAAGCGAAATACATTACTGCATCGGATACAGTAAAGGAGGAGGAGTGGTTGCGAAAGTTCATCAGCGAGCTGAGAGTTACACCTTCCATTGATGGCCCTGTATTGCTATATTATGATAGCTCCAGTGCCATAGCTCAAGCGAAAGAACCCAAGTCGCACCATCGCACCAAGCATGTTCTACGCCGCTATCACTTGATGCGAGAGATCGTAAACCATGATGACGTCGAACTTCAGAAATCGACGGAAAGGAGAACCTGACTGACCCCTTCACTAAAGCTCTCGAGATCAAAAAGTTCGATGATTTCAAATGGAAGATGGATATAAGATACTGTCCCAATTGGCTTTAGTCCAAATGGGAGTTATTAAAAATTATATCTTAAAATCAATCGTGTGACGATTGAGTTCATCTTTATATATGAATTATTGATTATTGAATAAAAATTATTCTGATATTTTTCATCATAAAGTTACATCTTTCTTGAACTCTTGTGCTGTGATAAAATCCTTAGAACTATGTTAGTATGCGATAAAAAGAGGATTTATTATATAATTCTTAAAAATATTCACAACCAAATGATACGTCATTACAGGATGATGACGTTTATCGAGAGGAGGTTGTTATGTGCCATATGGGTTGGTTATCCTCTTAACCAAGGATTGTGGTGATACTGATATGGCATACAGGTGAGATATAGGGGTATATCGTCACTGAACAAGTGACTCACCTGTTGAGCATTCTGCTGTCAAGAGCTGCTCGTGAAACATATAGGTATAAGTATCTTTCAGATCTAAGATCACCATAGTGACTTACAAGCAACTCACTGTGCTTTGATATCAGACTATCTGGATTTCTAATGCAGTGACAGAAGACTATTAGGTACAGTCAAGTACTTGCAAAGTCTGTATGTGGATCAAGATGATGGGATTGACCTCTCCAGATTATTGAAATTGATATATCGCTGTATTTCAATTTAGCAAAGCCTTAGCCAAGGTAATCCATGAGATGGATTTGAAAAATTGAAATACAATACGAATGAAGCAATCTCGGTTGACAGTTAACCTGAGATCATCCTAGAGCATTCAGGATCAAAAAGATGAATTATGCAGTAACCATATGTATGGATTTTAAAATATTCTTTTGTGATAATTTGATCTATTTGGACGTCGAAAACCATTGCTAGATAGTATCTTGATTAGTGCAGGAATTGGTTCCTGTGCTACCGACTTAGTGTTGGAACCAATGAAGTCATACACATAAGTCAGATAAAGTAGGAAGAAATTGGCTTATGTTTATATATCTAATTTGAAAGTACTTGACTTGATTGAATATATAAGCTAACTTGATTGAGAATTAAGTTATAGATCAAATGGGATTGAAGAATTGACTATGTCTAGCTAGCACTACACATGAGGTTCAGGTTCGATCCCTGGAATGAACAATTTTTGATCTATGATCCATGGAGCATATAAAAAATTAGATTTAAATGCTAATTAATTTTAGATTAGATCTAAATTAATTAGTCTTAGTTGGGTCCAAAATTCAAGTTAGACTTAGTACAAAAGTCCTAAAAAGTTTGGGATTGACAGTCTTTCGAAATTATTTTGAACTGGCTTCGAATTGGATTCGAATCGGATCCATTTTTGATGAGATATGAGTATTTCCACTTGCACTGGGATTCTCCTCTATTATGGGGTCACCAACACCTGGAGCTTTGCTCATTTGGGGCATCCCATATGGGTAAGGGAGTGGGTGCAAATTAGTTGTCATATGTGATGGCAATTCCATCTCATATAGGAATCCTTCTTTCATGAGTATTAGACTGATTCAAATCAAATTTGAGTTAGGACTCTTATACTTATTGGGTCATAAAAATTATCTATAAATAGAGAGAGTCTCTACCTATGGATGCATAGCAAACAAATCAGATTGAGAGAAGAGAGAAAGAGAGAGAGAGGCGTGAGAAGAGAGAGAGGTCCCTTGTTCCCCTTGGCCTCTCCCCTTGTTGCTGCCCCTCTTCCCTTGGGTGTGGATCCATCTTGGGCATCCCACCTTCTGGTGTGAGGTGTCCCACCAGCACATCTCATCCCTTCTTTGATTGAGTTACGAAGGTAATTGGATTAGAGTTCATCCTACTTTTCTGCGACGTCTGATGTGCATGTGAAGGATCTGCATATCCAGACCTTCGTGAAGGTTTATATCAGATTATTTGAGATTTAATCTCTGATTTCACTGCTAATCAGATAAGGATTTGATCCTTAATCATGTAGATGAATAGAAAAATTTTTAGATGCAGCCTGAGCCTTTCGATAAGAAATAGTTTCTTTTTCTTCACACCATACCTAGAATATCCCACACATATCTCAAAGTGGCATGCTAGGAAATAAACCAAAGTAAGGATCCATATACACAGGGTACCATGATGATCTCAGGTCAAAGGATCACTTGCACCACTCTCACTGGAGAACCATCTGTCGACATGCTGTAAGGCTCCATCAAATGTTCTTCCTGTGGATCAATTCAGTGAATTCATTCTTTAATCAGCACCTACATCCTTGTATTAGTATCACCACACAAGTGATTATGAGATCAATCACCTACTCCATCGAGTATACATAGAATGTACCAGTCTTATCAGTATCATTGATCCCCGACTCGATGATCCAATGACTGAAAATATTTTAGATTGGGACTATCAAGATTTTAAGTCTCACTAGTATGATCTCATCATGGTCCAAAAATTATTGTCCTAATCTATGGGATTTATCATAATCATAAAAAATATGATGCAGCAAATGATAAAACACAATACCTCATGAATAAAATAACTAATGTCATGTAAATTAGCAAGAAGATTACACAAGAAAATCTCTATCGCATCATACAAGCGGTTGGCTTGTAGGACACTATTTTTTCAACAATGACCTAATTTTGATATTGCCATCATCCTATTAATAGCATATTATTTGGTTGCAAACACTTTTAAGGACTAAATGATAAATCCTCTTTTATCGATTAATTATAGTCCTAAGGACTTCATTACAATATAGAAGTTTAAATAAGATGGTCAAATTTTGATAAAAAAACTAAATAATTTTTATTAATAAAAATTCATATATAATTACAAGTATGAGCACAATCATCAATAGCCTGATGATTGACTTTGGGATATATTTTCCAACAACTCTCACTTGGACTAAAGCCAATCGGTACAATATTGAATACCCATCTTAGACTTGTGATCATCGAACTCCTTGATTTTGAGAGTTTAAGTAAAGAGGTCGGCTAGGTTCTCCTTTCTGTCGATCTTCTGAAGATCGACGTCACCTCGATCTATAATTTTTTAGATAAGATGGTAGCGGTGCAGAATATGCTTGGTACGCTAATGGGACTTCGGCTCCTTGACTTGAGCAATGGCTCCAGTATTGTCGCAGTATAACAAGATAGGGCAATCAACGAAGGATGCCACTCCGAGCTTGTCGATAAACTTTCGCAATCATATAGCTTCCTTCACAGCATCGGATGTGCATATACTCTGCTTCGCAAATAGAGTCAGCCATAGTATGCTATGTGAAACTTTTCTAGCAAATTGCTTAATCATTTAGGATAAATATATAACCCAATACACTCTTGCTATTATCATGATCTGATTAAAAATTGGAGTCGATAAACCTCACTAGTTTCAAGTCAGTTTCACCATACACAAACCACTAATCCTTAATATTTCTCAAATACTTAAGGATGGTCTTTATGACCTTCCACTGGTTCTCTCCTAGATTAGATTGGTATCTACTTACTACTCCTGCTGAGTATGCCATGTTTCATCTTGTATATGTCATGGCGTACATTATAGAACCCACTGTTGAAGTATATGAAACTCTACTCATACGCTCTCTCTCTTGAGGGGTTGTCGGACAATCTTCTTTGAGAAAAAAATTTTATGAATTTTTGAGAGATAGCCTTTTTTGGAATTCTCCATGCTGAACCGTTTCAGCACGGTGTCTATGTACATGGACTGGGACAATCCAAGCAACCTTTTTGATCTATCTCTATAGATCTTCATCCCAAGGATGTAGGATGCTTCTCCTAAGTCCTTCATAGAGAGCTGAGATGATAACTAGATTTTTTTCCCTTATAATGTCGGGATGTCTTTTTTGATTAAGAGAATGTCATCCACATATAGAATGAGAAATATAACCACAGAGTCATTTATCCATTTGTAAATGCAAGATTCTTCTCCATTCCTAATGAAGCCATACATTCTGATAACTTTATCAAAATATATATTCCAACTCCTAGATGTCTGCTTCAATCCACAAATGGATCTCTAAAGCTTGCATACTTTAGACTCATCTGTGGATGTGAAACCCTCAGGCTGTATCATATATACCTCTTCTTGCAGCTCTCTATTTAGAAAAGCTATTTCACATCTATTTATCAAATTTCATAATCCATGTGTGCCGCTATCGCAAGTATGATCCGAATAGATTTGAGCATTGCCACAGGAGAAAATATCTCATCATAGTCAATACCATAATATTGACAATAACCCTTGGCAACCAAACAGACTTTATAGGTCTCCACCTTTCTGTCTGTGCCCCTCTTCTTTTTGAAGACTCACTTACATTCTATGGGTTTAACCCCTTCAGGTGGGTCAACTAATGTCCATACATCATTGACCTTCATGGACTCCATTTCGGATTTCATGGCTTTAAGCCATTTATTAGAGTCAGACCTCTGCATTGCATCCATATAGGTGATCGGATCCTCATTATTCTCATCGAGTTCAAGAAGATCTCTATCCAGATCAAGAAATCTAAGTATCTGTCTAGTTGATGTGGTACTCTATCGGATCGCCTTAAGGATGTCTCTATAATGAGTTTGAAATTTGACATCATTAAATCTAGTTTTGTGGGTTTACTAGACTGTGTCGGTTCTTCTACTTATCGAACTTCATCAAGCTCGATTCTAGAGGCACTTATTCTTTCACTAAAGAACTTCTTTTTCAAAAAATATGCATTACTGCTGACAAATACCTTTTATTCAGCAGAAAAGTAAAAGTAATATCTTTTCATTTCTTTGGGGTACCTATGAAATTACACTTATCGAATCTAGGTCCGAGCTTGTCGGTTTGTAATCATTTAACATAAGCCGGACACCCCCAGACCTTAAAGTGAGGTTTGGCTTATGCCCTGACCATATCTCATATGGTGTTTTACTAACTGACTTGCTCGAAATATTATTGAGCACAAGACAGGCAGTCTCAAGTATATATCCCCAAAAAGAGATTGACAGAGTTGCAAACTCCATCATAGACCAAACCATTTCCAACAAGGTTTGATTCCTCCTTTCTGAGATGCCATTATACTGTGGTGTCCCTAGAGCGGTCTATTATGAGAGAATGCTATTCTCTTCTAGATATGTCAGAAATTTACTAGAAAGATATTTACCCCCTCAGTCAAACTGAAGAGTTTTAATATTTTTTTAGTTTATTTTCATATTTTATTATGAAATCGTTTGAACATTTCAAACGATTCGAACTTGTGTTTCATCAAGTAGACATATCCATATCTAAATAGGTCGTTTGTGAACATAATGAAATAGCTATATCCTCCTCTGGCACATGTGCTCATGGGTCCACATACATCAATATGTATCAGATTCAGAACATCATTGGCTTGTTCATCTTTTTCAGTAAAAGATGATTTGATCATTTTTCCAAGTAGGCAGGACTCACAGGTAGGTAGCGATTCATAATCATTTTTATCAAAAATACTTTTTTGAGCAAACCTATTCATCCTATTCATGTTAATATGACCAATCCCACAATATCAAAGGTAGGCATCTGTGACATCATCTATTCTAGGATATTTATTAGAAATGTACATTACATTAGATTTAGATATAACATAGATACCATTGTTCAATTGTTCACGTATTATCGTGATACCATTCAAAATGATATCACAAATTTTTTTTTTATTGATATTTCATAATTTAATTTGGCCAAAAAGTCTACATAAATAATATTTAAAAAAAATTGAGACAGTAATGACATTCATTCAGAACAATAAATTGAGACTCGAATACAAGCTTGATAATTTTTAAGGCTAGAACTGAAACTGATCTTTCATCTCCAATATTCAGAAATCTCTCACCATCTTCAAAACTTCTACTGACCTAAAGATCCTGCAATGAATTGTAAATATTAATAGGGCTATCGATATCCAACACCCAGGTCATTGTATCAAAAATAGAGAAGTTACAAGGTATTATCATATAAGTACTGTCCAGTAATCGATTGCTTCTTCTTCTTTGGCCTATTCGGGTCAAGGGAAGCTATATATTGAGAACTATTTCTTTTTTAGTAACCTTGCTTCTTGCAATAGAAGCACTCTACCTGACTTTGATCAGTCTTGAACATGAATTTTTGGGTTTGACTCCTAGCACCATGCACCTTTTTATTTTTCTTCTTTTTTTCTTTCTTAAAGAGACAATGCCCATCTGAAGAAGATCCTCCCACTGCATTCACCGTCTCCTTGTGGAGCTGGTGATCCTTCTCAAAAGTCTGTAGCAACTCTAATAGATCATGGTAGTTGACTACAGGCTTTGTCATTCTAAAATGACTAAGAAATAGCAGGTAAGATTTGGGCAGGGAGTTTAGGATCGCATCTTTGCCTAGCTATTCATGCAAAGAAAAGCCGAGCTTGCTCGATCGCTCGATCTGTACGATCATGTACAATACATGATCGATGACTGACACTCCTTTCTTTATTCGAGTATTGAAAATGATGCAACTAGTCTTGTACCGCTTAAAGTCGTTGGAAGTACCAAAGGACTGTCTCAACACTTGAAGTATGTCCTCTGGCTGAGCCTCTTCCAACTTTTGGCTGAACTCGTTGTTCATGGAGGCCCGCATTATGCAACGAACTATGGTGTGGTCATTGAGCTACTTCAAATAAGTATCTTGGACCATGCCACGAGCGTTAAGAGCAGGCTCCTCAGGTGCCGGATCTGTAATCACATACATGATCCACTCGTGCTCCAGGACGATCTTAAGTTTTCGATACTAGTTATCAAAATTTGGTTTGGTTAACTTCTCACTATCTAGCAGTGATCAGAGTGACAAATTTGAGGCCATATCTATACAAAAAAATATAGATCTAATTAGTATATGAATTAATTAAGCTTAAAGATATGAACTTTAGTCTAAAGATTTTCCTACTATTTTATATGAATTGGTAGCCTCTACCTTCAATTCGAAGAATTACCTTAATTTTTTAACGGGTACAAGAATTCACATAGACTATATACAGATCCAAGTATGGCTTGGCCAAGCCATATGCATCTATAGGTAGGTTCTCAATCAATTATTTCTCTAAATAATTTTTAGTAGTTAATTTAGCCTCAAATTTTATTTCAGTAGGCGACGGGCCTCCACTGAAAGTCTCGATTAGGTCAAACTATTAACATGAACCTACTCAGTGATTCTAGCTAATGAATGATCAAATTCGAGGATGGCTTGGTCAATCCAACCATTCATCAGATAGAACGATAGAGTCATCATATGATGAATGATAATTCTATCATTCTGAGAAACATCAGACGGATGGTGCCTGCAATGTCAATCAAAAATATTGGATCCATTACTATTTATCTTAATGGGACGCTATGATCTAGTTATCACTATAACCAGCTTATTTTAGAGACCTAATAATTTAAAAATTTTAATTAATTTAGAGAAAAAAGAAGAAGAGATCAATCAGTAGACCACAATCCTTCCACTAACTTCACCAAGTCATTGAATTGGATTAGGGTCATGCTAATTAAAATGGCACCTAGATTAGTCACACTAATCAACCTTAATGGCATGGGCTAACTCGAATCACTTAGCGATATAATCAAAACATAATTTACCAAATTAGCTAGGTAAGTGACATCGATGGGAGGGTCTACTAAGCTTGCCTTCGACACCATTGAAATGGCTAGGTATGCTACTCCCAATTAAAAATCATCGATCAAAATGCCAAACTTACCTTAAATATCAATTGGTTAACTAGTTTCAATTTGACCAATCTAATGATTCGGGTTCAACCACTGAGCCACAATCAAGGTCCATTTGGTTTAATCAAAGACATGGACTTGACCATCTATAACTATTGTATTAAAGAAATCTTGATTAATCTAATTCAATATTTGGTTAGACTTAATTAATTTCTCTACATGGTCAATTAACTCTTTGATTCTAACCTTAGGTCTAACTCAATTAAAAGGACCTGATTTGAGCTAACCCATACCTCATGTTTTATGCAATGTCATTAGATCTTAAATCACAATTCTAGATCTAATCAATCCAACACTTAATTCTTAATTAAATTTTTGCATCAATATGGTTTATGTTTTGAAATAAATTTTCATGTAAACTTTTTACATTAAATCATAAAATCTTTTTAGATCAAATTTAAATTTTTATAATTTTAAATTAAAATAATTTTGATGAATCAAGATTAGATGTAACTAATTTCTTTGCAACTTGTATCACATACAATAAATCCTAAGGTTTCAAGATCTAAGATTTTGTAAGAAAGTAAGTTTTTCTCTTTTTACTTTCTTCTTCATGGGATCTCACAGTGGCACCCTTACACATCATAAGAGAACCTTATTGAATGGGAGAAGAGGGTCATGTAACCCTACTTGCTCCTATGATCGAACGGCCTAGTGATTACCCAATCCGAGTACTTTGCTACTTAGATCATCTAATCTAACAAGATAAAATTAAATCTAAAAGTAAATATATTTAGATCTAATCTAAATCATAAATAATCAGATCTAATATCATAAAATTAGATTTAAAGGCATAATAAATCATATCAAAATGAACCTGGCTATGATACCATTTGAAAGAAATATACGGTAGTACTATGCATGCAATTTCAAAATTTTATGCAGTGAAACAATAAGATTAAATAATTTATTTTAAAATATATGTATAAGATCTAATCTAGACTGCCATATTAAGATAAATAATATAAACTAAGATGTACTTTAGATCTAAAAATAAAAATTTGCATCGACCTAATCGATCTGCCATGTAGATTTAACCGTTAGATCTAGCAAACATGAACAAGAGAGTTTAGAAAGCATTACCAAATCGAAAGAATCTTGATCTTTGCTGGTCCAATGCTTGGAAAGGCTCTTCTTCAAATTGCTCACAGCCACATGAAGTTGTCTAGCCTCTACAGTACGTCCATACGAAGACCGACGCAGATCAGGATCCTTAGAAGTGCTATCTTGTAGGGAACTTGAAGGCTGATTTCTTCCTTCTTCTTCAAGGGCCTTGGATGCTCCAAAGGATGAAGAGATCTAGAGGAGGAAGAAAGGAAGAGGAGAAGGAGCTTTGAAAAAATAAAAATCAGCAAAGGGAACCAAGATGGGTGTCAACAATTAGAGACCCCTTTATATAGGCTAGTGCTAGGGCCGATTTTGATCCAAGGGGAGGGCACCATAGAGTCCATGCCAAAACCATCTTTTGGGCATCTCAAAATTTCTAGAAAAAGCTCTTTGGCATGAGGAGAAGATCTGATATCTCACACATCTAAAAGCTCTCCAAGGAAAATAAGGAAAAAATAATTTGGCAGCTCCTCTCTTTCCTTGTTTGAAAAATTCCTTTCCTTCTTATTACCTTACCTCTAATTTGGATCGTATTCGAATTAGGCAGGAGATAAGATCATGACTCACCAACCTTTACCACCCACCCTTATTGGGCCCACTCTCATCATGCCAAAAAGCTCAAGTCAAATCCAATTTGGCGTTGAGATTTGTGCAAGGGTTTAGGGGTGGCATAAGGATAAGGATAGAGTCCTTGTTGACTGAAACTCTTCATTTCTAATTCGATTCTGAACCAAATCAAATTTGGTTTGAACTCAATGATAGAAATGAACCTAATATAATTAGAAGCTCAATCATCTTAATAAATTCTTAACCCAATTAGAAATTAGTTGAGTCCAAGTTCTGATCGAATTAGGATCAAATTTTCTTTGCAATCAGGCTTGATCATATCAAACACAAACTAAATCTAATTAAATCTAATTTAATTAGACTTGATCTAAAGCTTTTTACTCAATCAAATTGAGTTAATTAGTAATCTAATTATTAATTAATTTTTTATTAATAATAGAGTTTCAGTTCAGTGGGACTCTTCTCCAGAGTCCTGGTCTCAATGAGACTCTTCACTAGAGTCACAATCCAATCGGACTCTTGAGCCATCAGATCTGATCGAATATTCTAATATATATGATCTCATAGGTTCGAACCTAAGTCAGTAGCATAGAAATAATTTTTTATACCAATCGATGTAACCATCTAGCAATGAGACCGACGATCGGATAGGTCGAAAGCTTGCAAAGCAACCTTCTAGAACCTACTGATGTATGGTTATCGTATAATTCATCTCATTGACCCTAATACTCAAGGTGATCTAAGATTTGACTATCAATCCTAATTTAGTCGACCACATTGTATTTTAATCTTTCAAATCCATCACATGGATTACCCTGGTTAAGGTTTTACTGAATTGAAATACACTGATGCATATCTCCTACTAATTTAGAGAGGTCAATTCCTTCTTGACTCACACACCGACTTGATATGTACTGATTGCACCCAATATCCTTCCATCATTGAGTTAGAAACTCAGATGATCTAGTACTAAAGTATAGTGAGTTGCTTATAAGTCACCGTGGTGATCTTAATTTTGAGAGACACTTGTACCTATATCCTTCACGAGCTACTCTTGACAGTAGAGTACTCGACAAATGATCATGTTTGATGAAAATATACTCCTACATTCCATCTATATGTCAGACCAGTGTCTTCATACTCCTTGATTAAGAGGACAATCAATTCATATGGCACACAATGACTTAATCTCGATATTGCCATCATCATATTAATAGTATATCATTTGGTCGCGAACACTTTTAAGGACAATAATAAATTCTCCTTTGTCAACTAATTATAGTCCTAAGAACATCACAACATAGGACTTTAAATAAGATGGATAAATTTGTGACAAAAAAGCCAAAAAATTTTTATTAATAAAAATTCATATACAATTACAAGTATGAGCACAATCGTCAACCGACTGACGATTGGCTTTGGGATACATTTCTCAACAGTTTCTTCTTCAGATCTAGAGGAGTCTAAGATGTCTGAAAATAGAAGATAGATCAGCCATCCAGAGGTTGCTACATGAGCTAGCACTCTCGAGATGACCTATCAGTATAAAACTTCGAGTGGATCACCTATAGAGGCTGGACATCCTGTGCGGCTATAAATAATCTTCAAGTCTATGATTTTTAGATGCAAAGATCTTCTACCTATGTAAAGATATCGAGTTCTGAACTCTTACCATACATAGGATGTATTGTGTAGATATGATCTATAGATACTTGTTTTGATGTGATCATGCACGTAGAATTTTATTTTTCAGATCATATACATGTATCAAAATATGTTATAGATCCTAGGATAGGCGTTAAGATTAGATCTTAAGCATGTAGTATAGATTAAATTATTTAATCTAATTTTTTACTGCATAAAAAAATTTAAAAATATATGCTATGCGCCTGTCGATTTTCAAATAATGATATCAAAGCCCAGGTTCTATTATAACATATGTATATATATATATATGCATGTAGCATTAAAATTTGATTTTGATTGTAGTATGATCTAATTATGATGAGATCTAGCATGATTTATCTAAATTTTACATATCTGATATGTTTAGATTAGATTCCTAATAGCCAAGTAATTGAAGAAAAAATTGGCTTTTTTCTTGTAGGATCTTTCAGATCTAATAAGATCTGGGATGGAATATTTCAAAAAAAAATTATCCTATAATATTTTAGATCTAAGATTTATTAGATCTAATTCCTATTATCTGATATTAAATCTAAAATTAAATCTAAAAATATGAGGAATAGAGAAATACCTCTAGGGTAACTAGATTACCCTATAGATGATCGTAGCAATGCCTGAGGTTCTAAAATAGTCACGCAGTCGTCTGGCCTCTACCGATATCCACTCAAGTAGGATCTGGATCTTCTTCTCCTCAAAAATCTTTATTCTAAAAATCAGATCTAGATTTGATCTGGAAGATCTTCAAAAGATCTTCTGAAGCTAGAGCAGCAGCTTCTCGATAAATCTCTGCAGCCTTCTAATCAGGAAGTCACCACGCCTTGGACAAGCACCAGATGGATGCCCAACCTCTTGGACATGAAGAGGGGAGGGAGAGGAGCAGAGGGGGCATGGAGAAGTGGAGAGGATTCAGGCTTTTGCTGGTTATTGTACAGAGTCTCTTAACCCTAGGCACAGACAGGGTTTAAATAGACCCTGCTGTGCCATGCAGTGCCACATCATTCGATCAATCAAAAAATTTCAATTAATTCTGAAAAAAATTTGATTGGTGGAGTGATGTCATCTGATTATATCAGATAAGAATTTCAACAATCCCTCCTACTGTTGGTGCCAACACTGGATAAGCACAGTGAGATTTGCGCCCCACAGTCCAAGTTAATCAAGGGATCAGAGTCCTCATCTCATGGGACTCTATCCTTATCCACTTAGGGCGCACGCCCAATCTGAATATGGCACCCACTTTGAGGCCCAATTTAGTAGGTGGACACTCCACAAAAAATCTCTAATAACCTCTTGCCAAATGGCCTTCAGTCCAAGGTCAATGGGTCAACGTTTGACCAATGTCCTAAAACAAAAATGGTAGGTGATAGGAATTAGCAGGTGTTATCTTAAATTCATCTCATGAATTAAGATAAATCCTTTCTGAGCTGGATTGGCTCTAGTTAGACTATGAGAAACCTTCTCAAGGTTCTCTGGATGAGTCAAATTACATTTGGCTCAGTCGAGATAGAAAAGATTACACGAGGAGAAAGTTAGGCTCAATCGTGTGCTAGCACGATTTCCTTGAACCTAATTGGATCTAATCCAAATCAATCGAACTGGACTAGCTCAATTGATGACATCCAGACCCTAACTCTTATTTGTGTGACTCAGTTAGGTTCATTTTCATATGGTAATGAGACATGTCGTGATCTCATCATTGACATCATCGAAACTCCTTTCGATGGATCAGAACTCTTCTGATTCAGACAATTAGAATGATCGATCATCAAGATCATTCTAATTGCTCCCAAAATCCACCAGTGACACCTAACAGTATATGATGGCAACCCATCAGAAATGAAGATGAACCTCCTCTCGGTGCAGCTACCTGTGTGATTGAGTTCTTCTATCATGAGTCCCGACTGAATTAGGGTTAAGGTGAACTCGTCAAATCCAACATCAGTCATATGAATCAATCGATCGATCTGAGTCTGATGTGAAATCTTAATGAAAAACTCTTTTCCATTATTTCACTCTGCCATAGCCATGGGCTTAAGAACTCGATCTTTCGATCATCATAGGACTACTCCTCTCATCTATCGAGGTTGATAGATCTCTTCTTGGTGCGATCTGGTTCCTACAATGAATATGCTCCAGCCAACATATACCTCAAGATTTTGAATGGCTAGGAGATTGAGTTATGGTATAGTCAAACTATAACACACTCAAGGTGAACTGTCGATATACCTCAGATCAAAGAACTAGACACACAGCTGCAGCATCGAGCTAGTCATCGACGAGAAGGTAGACTTCCTTATGACTGGTCGAGGTGGTCACGCTCAGTATTCTCGTTCTCAAGAAATATCTGTACTCTCACTCTGATGTCTCTATACCATAGACTCAAGACACATCTACCTTAAGAAAGTGATCGTACACCAATCTTCCGGATCGATCACCATCCTCGTGATGATCCTATGGTCAGGAGCTATTTATGAGTTAGTTATGTAAATTCATGCCTTAAGTTTTCAACTCTTGAAAATATGAATTAACATTCCTACTAACTCAAAGGATGTATCACAGATATAATGTACACAATGTGATAGTAGAATAACTCTTTTATTCATTTATAGTCAAAATTATAAATTTGCCCTTATATTTGTACAGGAATGTGTCAGCCAATCTGATATCTAGGGCACACATCTAACAAACTCCCACTTGACCTAATGCCAATTGGCTACATATCGAAGTTCCATCTTCTCAAAGTGGGCTTCAATCTTCTGCTGGCCTAATGGCTTTGTCAGTGGGTCTGCCACATTGTCTGTGGAGTCGACTCTCTTAATCTCGATATAACCTTTTTCGAGATAATCACGGATCAGATGGAATCGCCGCTCGATATGCTTGGACTTTTGGTGAGATGTTGGCTCTTTAGCTAGGGCTATGGTGCCATTATTATCGCAGTAAAGAGGGATGGCATCCGATGACATCACTCCAAGCTTTGTGGCAAACTTCTTATACCAGAATACCTCCTTCACAGTTTTCGATGCAGCAATATATTCTGCCTCCATGGTGGAATCAGCAATCACCGTCTGCTTGAAACTCTTTCAGCTAACTGCACCACCATTACAAATGAACAGACTTTCAGATGTCAACTTTTGATCATCTATATCAGATATAAAGTCTGAGTCTGTAAATCCCTGAACCTGGAGTTCTCCATTTCCAATGACTAGAAATATATCCTTAGTCCTTCTAAAGTACTTAAGGATACATTTCACAGAAGTCCAGTGCTCTTCACTTAGATTCGACTGATATTTGCTTGTGACACTCACAGCATGGGCTATATCAGGTCGTGTACATAGCATGGCATACATGAGGCTTCCTATTGCCGAAGCATAAGGGATCTTGCTCATGCATTCAATCTCCTCAGGTGTGCTAGGGCATTTCTTCTTGGAGAGATGAATGCCATATCTAAAAGGTACTAAACCTCTTTTGGAGTTTTCTATGCTAAACCTTTTTAGCACCTCCTCTATGTACATCTTCTGTGAGAGTCTCAGTATCCTATTTGGTCTATCTCTATAGACCTTAATACCCAGTATAAAGGATGCCTCTCCTAGATCTTTCATAGAGAACTCGTTAGACAACCATATTTTGATTGAGGTCAATATGAAAATATCATTCCCAATCAGGAGGATGTCATCTACGTACAGTACGAGGAAGACAACTGCGCTCCCACTGACCTTCTTGAACATACATGGTTCCTCCTTGTTCTTGATGAAATCAAACATTTTGATCACATCATTGAAATGAGTATTCCAGCTTTGAGATACTTGCTTAAGTCCATAAATGGACCTTTGCAGCTTGCAGATCTTGTGATCATCATCACTGGATATGAAACCAAGCGGCTGTTCCATATAGATATCTTTCTCAAGATATCCATTTAAGAATGCCGTTTTCACATCCATCTACCATATTTCATAATCGAAATAGGCTGCAACAGCAAGTAATGTGCGGATGGATTTTAGCATGGCTACGAACGAAAAAGGTATCCTGATAGTCAATGCCTTCACGCTGACTATAACCTTTTGCTATGAGCCTAGCCTTGAATGTCTCCACATTCCCATCTGCACCTATCTTTCTCTTGAAGATTCATTTACACCTAATAGGTACAATACCTTCAGATGGATCTACCAAGGTCCAGACTTGGTTTGAGTGCATCAAGTCAATTTCTGATCTCGTTGTCTCTAACCATTTCTCGAAGTCGATATCTGATATTGCCTTGTCATAGGTCTTGGGGTCATCACCATGAGCCCCATTTTTCATGAGAAATATTTTCTCTACTTCCTCTTGTATAGTACCTAAGTACCTTTCAGGAGGACGAAAAATCCTAGTCGATCTATGAGGTAGAAGAGGTTATGTTAGAACTGATTATAATTGATTTGGTTCCTCAGGTTCTTTAGCTCGTTGCTCTTGGGAGACATTCTCCTTGAGTTTAATTATTCTTTCGATGCCACCATCTTGAATAAACTATTTTTTAAGAAAAATAGCATGTCGATTCACAATCACATTGTGATCTTCCGAAATATAGAAATAGTATCCTAATGACTCTTTAGGATATCCTATAAATCGAGCTCTAAAAGATCTGAACTCTAACTTGTTCGCCTGCTGTCTCTTGATATGAGTCAGACAATCCCAAATTCTGAGATGACTCAAACTTGGCTTCTTACCATGCCATATCTCATACGGTGTGGTAGGAATGATTTTAGAGGAATCCTATTCAATACATATATTGTTGTCTTGAGACAATGTTCCTAAAGAAACTCAGGGAGGTCCGTGAAGCTCATCATGGAACAGACCATATCTAATAGGGTCCGGTTCCTTTATTCTGAAATCCTATTGAGTTATGGCGTTCCAGGTGGAGTCCATTGAGAGACTATGCCATTATCCTTAAGATAGTCTAGGAACTCCCGACTAAGGTATTCGCCTCCTCGATCTAATCGGAGAACCTTAATGGGCTTTTCTATTTATTTTTCTACTTCATGTCTGAATTCTTTGAACTTTTCAAAGGCTTCAGACTTGTGTTTCATTAGAAACACATACCCGTACCTAGACATATCATCGATGAAGGTAATGAAGTAGACATAGTTGCCTCTAGCCGGCACATCAAATGGGCCGCACACATCTGTATGTATAAGGGCAAGTAGGTCTGTGGCCCTTTCCCAATGTCCTATAAAAGGGAGCTTGGTCATTTTGCCTTGAAGGCATGATTTACAAACTGGATATGACTCGAAAATCAATGGACTCAATAGTCTAGATTTCTTCAATTTGTTAATCCTATCTTCCGCTATATGACCTAGCCTTAGGTGCCACAGATACCTATCATTTAGACTATCTCTAGGCCTTTTAATTCTCATGGCATTCACATTTTACTCGATATGAAATATAGATATATCAATATGTAGCTGATAGAGACCATTAATAAGAAAACTATTTGTAACTTTATTATTTTCATAAAATATATTACAATGGTTCTTATGAAAGCTAATCACATAGCCTTCTTGTGCTAAACATGAAACAGAAATCAAATTTCTGCTTGCTGCAGGTACATAATAATAATCTCTAAGAACTAAATCTAATCCTAACAGTAATCGCAGAGAGTAAGTTCCCATGACCATAGCAGCAACTCTTGCTCCATTCTCGATGCATAGGATCATATCCCCATCCCTTAGCTTCCTGTTCTCCTCAAGATCCTGCATAGAAGTGCACAAATGAGTACTAGAACCAGAGTCAAGTACCCAACTGAATGCAGAGAAAATCGTAATATTAGATTCTATAACGAGCATACCTCCAGAAGGACCATCCTTCTTGTTCTTCAGGGTGGCCAGGTACTGAGGATAGTTTTGCTTCCAATGGCCATCTGAATTGTAGTGAAAATATTTTTTCTTTTCAGCAGCCTTCTTCTTCGATTTCATCTTCTTTTTCTTCCCATCCACCTTCTGCTTCTTCGCAGACTTCTTCTTCTTTCCAAAAGACTTTCTCTTTGAAGAAGTCCACTCCACAATAAGGACTGAGTCTTTTGAACCCTTCAAAGAAAGCTCAGCCATAACCAACATGTTCATTAACTCAGCCAAGGTACACTACATCTTATGCATATGAAAGTTCATGATGAACTGACCATATGCATCAGACAAAGACTGAAGGATCACATCAATCTGAAAATTCCTGTCTAAGATGACACTAAGCTTCTCAAGCTCCTCAAGGTTTTTGATCAATGACAAACAATGATCTTAGACTGACTGCCCATCATGTATTTTAGCCTTAAAAAGCCTTTGGTTGACTTGATACTTGGCTGTGCAACTTTGTTCACCAAACAACTCTTGTAGGTGAGCTAACATTTGGCGGGTAGTCATAATGTTCTCATGCTAGCATTGGCATTGCAAGTCATCAGACATGGCACCCAACATGTAGTACCTGGCTTTGTTATCATCATCCGTCCACTTTTTCAGAGACGCTCTCTATTCAGCAGTCGGACGTGCTAGTATGGCAGGTGGGTCCTGGTCCAAGACATAAGTCAGTTTCTCAGAACCCAGAATAATTTTGTAGTTCCTTAACCAGTCCTTGAAATTAGGTCTAGTCAATCTGTGGGTGTCTAGTATTTTGGTCAGGGGGTTGGACGCAGACATGTTTCCTGTAGAGAGTCAAAAGTTTCTAGTTAGATTTTGTAATCAGACTTAACCAATTTATTTAGGAGTTTCATTTTTAAACAAATTAGGCTCCCACTATTTTCTCAGATCCCTACACTCCCTAGGTAGAGATGTGAAAATTTCTGTGATTAGTGATTTCTAGTGGGTGGTGCGGTCTCACCGACTGGCTCACCACCTCACCTAACAGTTATTGGTGATGGGTCAACCGATGAGTGGACAACTCTTGTCCAATGATTCTTTAATCATGGTGCACCCAAAACTTGATCTCTAATTCATGAAGCTCATCGTGCCCAGAATATTGCTCCAATCTTTAGTTAAGTCAGACCCATCATTTGCATGAATTAGATTCCTGATTGGGTCTCTCACCGTATCCGAAATATTGAGCACAACCCATCCTCTAATCCGTAGCATCCAATGCCTAATGGACATGGTTGCATCTTTTCGATGAAACTGAGCCACTGTAATCAGCCGAGAACAATCAACCCCGGGAAGGACCCGCACATCCACAATGGTGGAAGACCTTAGACTTAATATTTTCTTAGGAGATTTGATTTAGGTCTCATTAAACTTGACTTGACATAGTCATAATAATTATGACTAACCTAGTGGCATGAGATAGCTCGAATTGTTAGCCACTTCAAATCAGAACTGGGTCGACACATATGGCCAAGTAAGTGAGACCGGTGGGAGGGATATGCCATTAACTTGACAAGAATGCATTCGAGTCGAGTAGCTCCCAATTAAAAATCAGTCGGTCGCATCTGCCTAACTTATCTTAAATACCAAATTATCGAACCAGAATCAATTGAGTTAGTCTACAATCCAGGCTCTAACCACTGAGCCAAATTAGGTCTTAACTTGATGAGTCACATCTAAATGTGATTTGATCTTGACCTTGACTTAATCCTATTAGGCTGGTCAATTATTAGCTTTCATGATCCCACCTAACCAACTTTTGATTCGGTTTGATCAACCGCTAGACCTAATTGAGCTACCCAAGCCTGAACCTAATTTTATGAAAATGACTTAGATCTGAAATTCTCAATTTTAGACCTAATTTAATATCATAAGCTTAATTTATTAATTAAGTCTTGGATTCATAAATAAAATATGTAAATAAATTTTAGGATTTCAGGATCTAGAGTTTTATAAAAAAATAAATTTTGATTTCTGATTAAGGATGAACGTGCAATACCCCTACATGCCATAAGAACACCCCATTGAATGGGAGAAGAGTCTTAAACCCTACTTTGTTCTTATGACTAGACGACCATGAGGAACACCTTAATCAGAAATATTAATTTAACTACAAAACTAGTTAGATCTAAGTTGCATATCACATATATAATTTCAAATATAACTTATACATGCTTTGCATACATCTCATGTATTAAAATCTGATCTAATTTGCATGCTTTCAGATCTGATACATCACATATAACATCTAAAAAATAAGATTTAAATTGAACTATTCAATATAAAATATATTCTAGACAGTTACTAGAACAATTCTACAACTAGTCTAGGCATGCAACAGATCAATCTTATGTATTAATTAAAATTTTATTTTTTATTTTTTAATCTGAATATAATATTTATAACATCAAAAAAGTAGAGATTAAATTAGATCTAATTTATATTTTAATCATATTAAAATATAAAATTATAAGACTATTCATAGATCAAACTACTCCTAGTCTAGTCATGCATCTCATACATGTTAGATCTACTTAGATTTAATTTTAAATTTTTTTGATTTTAGATTCTATCACATCTGATGTGATATATAAAATTTATTAATATTAAAAAATAAAAATTAGATCTAAATTAGATCTAAAATAGAGCCATTAACCTGGCTCTGATACCAGTTGAAGGAAAAACTGACTTTTTCCTTGTAGGATCTTCTAGATCTAATGAGATCTGGGGTAGAATATTTTAAAAAAAAAATATCCTATAATATTTCAAATCTAAAATATATTAGATCTAATTTCTATTATCTGATATTAAATCTAAAATTAAATCTAAAAATATGAGAAATAGAGAAATACCTCTAGGCTAACTAGATTACCCGGTAGATGATCGCAGCAATGCCCGAGGTTCTAAAATAGCCATGCAGTCACCTAGCCTCTACCGATGTCCAATTAAGTAGGATCTAGATCATCTTCTCCTTGTGAATCTTTGCTCCAAAAATTAAATCTAGATCTGATCTAAAAGATCTTCAAAAGATCTTCTAAAGCTGGAGCAGCAGCTTCTCGACAAATCTCTGTAGCCTTCTAATCAGGAAGCCACCATGCCTTGGACAAGCACCAGATGGATGCCCAATCTCTTGGATGTGAAGAGGGGAGGGAGAGGAGTAGAGGAGGCATAGAGAAGTGGAGAGAATTCATACTTTTGCTGGTTATTGCACAGAGTCTCTTAACCCTAGGCGCAGACAGGGTTTAAATAGACCTTGCTGCGCCATACAGTGCCACATCATTCAACCAATCAAAAAATTCCAATTAATTTTGAAAAAATTTTGATTGGTAGAGTAATGTTATCTGATCATATCAGATAAGAATCCCCACAATTCCTCCTACTGTTGGCACCAACACTGGATAAGCACAGTGAGATTTGCACCCCACAGTCCAAGTTAATCAAGGGATCAGAGTCCTCATCTCATGGGACTCTATCCTTATCCACTTGGAGCGCACACTCAATCTGAATATGGGGCCCACTTTGAGGTCCAATTTAGCAGGTGGACACTCCATAAAAAATCTTCAATGACCTCTTGCCAAGTGGCCTTCAGTCCAAGGTCCATGGGTCAACGTTTGACCAATATCCTAAAACGAAAATGGCAGGTGACAGAAATTAGCAAGTGTTGTCTTAAATTCATCTCATGAATTAAGACAAATCCTTTCTAAGCTAGATTGTCTCCAGTCAGACTGTGAAAAACCTTCTCAAGTTTTTCTGGGTGAGTCAAATCACATTTGGCTCAATCGAGATAGAAAAGATTACACGAGGAGAAAGTTAGGCTCAATCGTGTGCTAGCATGATTTCTTTGAACCTAATTGGATCTAATCCAAATCAATCGAACTGGACTAGCTCAATTGATGACATTCAAATTCTAACTCTTATTTGTGTGACCCAGTTAGGTTCATTTCCATATGGTAATGAGACATGTCGTGATCTCATCATCGACATCATCGAAACTCCTTTCAATGGACCAGAACTCTTCTGATTCAGATAATTAGAATGATCGATCATCAAGATCATTCTAATTACTCTCAAAATCCATCAGTGATTCCTAGTAGTATATGATGGCAATCCATTAGAAATGAAGATGAACCTCTCAGTGCAGCTACCTATGTGATTGAGTTCTTCTATCATGAGTCCCGACTGAATTAGGGTTAAGGTGAACTCGTCAAACCCAACATCAGTCATATGAATCAATCGATCGATCCGAGTCCAATGTGAAACCCCAATAGAAAATTTTTTTTCATTATTTCACTCTGCCATGGTCATGGGCTTAAGAACTCGATCTTTCGATCATCATAGGACTACTCCTTTCATCTACCGAGGTTGATAGATCCCTTCTTGGTGCGATCTGGTTCCTACAATGAATATGCTACAGCCAACATACATCTCAGGGTTCTGAATGGCTAGGAGATCAAGTTATGGTGTAGTCAAACTATAACACACTCAAGATAAACTGTCGATGTACCTCAGGTCAAAGAACTAGACACACAGCTGTAGCATCGAACTAGTCATCGACGAGAAGGTAGACTTCCTTATGACTGCTCGAGGTGGTCACGCTCAGTACTCTCGTTCTCAATGAATACCTTACTCTCACTCCGATGTCTTTACACCGTAGACTCAAGACACATCTACCTTAAGGAAGCGATCGTACACCAACCTTCCAGATCGATCACCATCCTCGTGATGATCCTATGGTCAAGAGCTGTTTATGAGTTAGTTATGTAAATTCGTGCCTTAAATTTTTAACTCTTGAAAATATGAATTAACATTCCTACTAACTCAAAGGATGTATCACAGATATAATGTACACAATGTGATAGTAGAATAACCCTTTTATTCATTTATAGTGAATGTGATAGCCCAACCAAATCAAGCCCACAAAAGCCCAAAAAAAAAAAAAAAAATAGAGCAAACTGGGAAGAAGACTCCCGGTAGGAGTCTTCTTCTCCGACGAAACCCATGGAAATTAGGACTCCTAGGACCCCTCGGAGTCCTAGGGTGCTCTATAAGAAGACCCCTTCCCCTTGAGACCGATCATCGGCCTCTTCTCCCTCTCCTTCCCTCTGATTTTCCCGAAATAAAGCCGCGGTCACCGTTTTGATTTCTCGCCGTGATCGCCACCGACGAGGTCTCCGGAGGCTGAGGTGAGTCTCCTTCTTCTTTCCCTCTTTCTTCTCCTTCCTCCCCGTGCATTTGTGCGCGGCTGCCGGTGACGAAAGTAGCCATTTCTGGTCGGGAAAAAAGACTCTGTTTTTGATCTATTTTCCTTGAATTTTCTGGCGCCGGCGATCGGAATTGATCGCCGGCCCCGCTCCTCCGTGATCGGGGGAGTGGCCCCCCGTCGGCCGCCGGCCTCCGCCGCGGCGGCCGTGGCCTGAACGGCCCGACAAAAGAGGGAACGCCGGTCCCCTGTTCCGGCGTGGGAAGAACCAAGAAAAAAAAAAGAAGAAAAGAAGAAAAAGAAGAAGAAAAAGAAAGAAAAAGAAGAAAAAGGAAAGAAAAAGAAGAAAAAAAAAGGAAAAGAAAAGAAAAGAAAATAATAATAATAATAATAATAAAATATATATATATATTTATATATATATATATATGAACAAATAAGTAAGTAAATAAATAAATAAATAAATAAAAAAAAAGAAAAATTGAAATTGATGAGAGAGAGAGTTTCTCTCTCTTCTTTTCAGTCTAAACTCTAACTTTCTCTCTCTAAAATTGGACTTTCTCTCTCTACTTTCTCTCTCTAGAATTTTCTCTCTCTAGGATATTTCTCTCTCTTGATGGATTTCTCTCTCTCTAAAGTTATTCCTCTAGGATTAGCGTAGTGGGAGGTCTCATCTGATGATTTTGATCGAGTTTAGGAAAGAGTCAATTTTAAGTGAGATTTTGAGTTGGGATTTGTTTAGATTTAATTTTGAATTAAAATTAATGTAAAAATATAATTTTAGATAATAGGCACGGAAGAATCTCCTAGAAGTTAGTCAATCCGTTCATTCAGTGCTCCGTGAAAGGTAAGTAATGAATCATCTTCTCGAGATATTCTATATTTATTCTGAAAATAAATAATTATTCTCTGAAATTATGCATGATTTATGAAATTATGTTTTGAAAGAAAAGTGCTTTTGAAATGTTATGGTATATCGATTTATGCACATGTTTAGTGAAAGATTATGATATATATTGTGGTACTAAGTATTTTGATATAGATCGGATTTATGCTCTCAGCCTAACTATGTTTCAGTGGGCCCCGCCAATGGGGATTATACGTTGGTACTTTGTGGACCCTGCCAGTGGGGGTTGTACGCTGGTATTTGTGAACCCTGCCAGTGGGAGTTGTGCGCTGGTATTTCTGGACCCTGCCAGTGGGGGTTGTGCGCTGGTATTCTGTGGACCCCACCAATGGGGGTTAAACGTTGGTCATAGTCGAGGCTGTTGAGTTACGAGTGTTTTGAATCGAATCGGATTTATGATTATATTATATGTGAATATTTAAAAATATTGGATTTGCATTAAATTAGCATGAAATATATTTTTATGTTTAATTACAGCATTATTCTTGAAAATTATATAATATCTGAAATATCTGGTAGAGATGCTTGTTACTTACTGAGCTGTCTAGCTCATTACCTTTCTTTCTATTTTTCAGATTCAGATAATTAATTTCGAGCATGGGAAGAAATATTGGGACAGAGCTTTTAGAGGCGAGATTTAGCATTGTCAACTTCATTGAACTTAGATTTATTGTTTTAGTAAAAATTTTATTGGATGTAAGACATTTGATTTAATTACTTGAATTACAGTTGAATAATAATTATTTGAATTTATTCCGCTGCGATGCATTGATATCGTGATGAGATGCCTTGCATGCTTATGGAGAGAGTTCTTCATGAGTATGCGGCGGTTGCTGGACCCTCGATCCACAAATCTCGGGTCGGGGGCGTGACAATCAATATGGTATCAGAGCATAAGTGGATAAATTATGACACATAGAATTTAACATAATATGAGTGTAGGTGGGTAGACATTAGGAATATTGGGACGTTAGAGTACGAGCATCATAATAAACCCATCCTAACAAATAGATCAATGAATCTAATAAGGTTTTACTACTACAAGGTTACCATGCCTCCCGTAGAATGACAAGAACTACTCAAGGAATTGCAAGAGAGACATCACAACCACGGGATGGTAGCACTCCCCATCTGACCAGTGGCACCCCTCAGGAGGAGGGAGTCGTAGATCCTAATGGGAGTGCTTCGAGAGCACGTCAAGAACCAGATATGGCTCAGTTAATGCAGACCCTAATCAGGATGGTACAAGCGCAACAACAAATGCAGCAGCAAATGTTTGAACAACAACAGATACAACGAGATACACAACAACATCAGCATCCACCACCACAACATGGAGAGCAACCAGTACAACGGAATAATATTTCAGAATTTAAAAAGCTTGCTCCTCCAGCTTTCAAGGGGACTACTGAACCTTTGGAGGCTGACAACTGGATAATGGAGATGGAGAAGGCTTTCGCTGTCCAAGAGTGTCTTGATGAAGAAAAGATTCGATATGCAGCTTATTTACTACAAGGAGAAGCATACAACTGGTGTCAGCGACTACAGCGCAAGCATGAACAAGACGGCGGAATACTTACTTGGAAAAGATTTCGGATTGCATTCTATGATCAGTATTTTCCTCGGAGTATAAGGATTCAGAAAGAGCAAGAGTTTATTTATTTAAAGCAAAAGGGTATGAGTGTGACTGAATATGAAGCAAAATTTACAGAGTTAGCAAAATTTGCTCCGAGATTAGTGGATGGTGAGCAAGAACGTGTTCACAAGTTTGAGATGGGACTGAGAACTGAGATTCGAAAACAAGTGATTCCATATGAATTGACAACTTATGCAGATGTGGTAAACAAAGCACTGATAATTGAAAGGGAAGTCAATGAAGAACGTATGGAAAGGGAAAGAAGGCAAAGAAAGAGAACACAATCAAATGATACCCAAGGGCAGAATAATAAAAACATCAAAAGATCAGCTAAGGGAGCAGTAGACAATAAGACTCAACAGATTGATGGTGAGCCTGCTCCAGATGTGGCAAAAATCATGTAGACAAGGATTGCTATTGGAATACCGGTGCTTGTTTCAAATGTGGACAGAAGGATCATAAAATTGCTAGCTGCCCGCTAAATGCTGAAAATCAAGTTGGCCAAAGAACTCATGAAGGACAACATAAGGGTGGCGGACAGATTTCTAAAACCCAGGGAAGAGTTTATGCGCTTACTCAACAGAATCCACAGGCTTCCAATACAATGGTGACAGGTATGAAAAAATTCGAGGACAAAATTTCTTTTTAGGGGTGAAGAATGTGATAGCCCAACAAAATCAAGCCCACAAAAGCCCAAAAAAAAAAAAAAAAGACATAGCAAACCGAGAAGAAGACTCCTGGTAGGAGTCTTCTTCTCCGACAAAACCCATGGAAATTAGGACTCCTAGGACCCCTCGGAGTCCTAGGGTGCTCTATAAGAAGACCCCTTCCCCTTGAGACCGATCATCGGCCTCTTCTCCCTCTCCTTCCCTCTGATTTTCCCGAAATAAAGCCGCGGTCACCATTTTGATTTCTCGCCGTGATCGCCGCCGATGAGGTCTCCGGAGGCTGAGGTGAGTCTCCTTCTTCTTTCCCTCTTTCTTCTCCTTCCTCCTCGTGCATTTGTGCGCAGCTGCCGGCGACAAAAGTCGCCGATTTCTGGTCGGGGAAAAAGACTCTGTTTTTGATCTATTTTCCTTGAATTTTCCGGCACCGACGATCGGAATTGATCGCCGGCCCCGCTCCTCCGTGACCGGGGAGTGGCCCCCCGTCGGCCGTCGGCCTCCGCCGCGGCGATCGTGGCCTGAACGGCCCGGCAAAAGAGGGAACGCCGGTCCCCTGTTCCGGCGTGGGAAGAACCAAGAAAAAAAAAAGAAGAAAAGAAGAAAAAGAAGAAGAAGAAAAAGAAAGAGAAAGAAGAAAAAGGAAAGAAAAAGAAGAAAAAAAAAAGGAAAAGAAAAGAAAAGAAAATAATAATAATAATAATAATAATAATAAATATATATATATATATATTTATATATATATATATGAACAAATAAGTAAGTAAGTAAATAAATAAATAAATAAAAAAAAAAGAAAAATTGAAATTGATGAAAGAGAGAGTTTCTCTCTCTTCTTTTCAGTCTGAACTCTGACTTTCTCTCTCTGAAATTGGACTTTCTCTCTCTACTTTCTCTCTCTAGAATATTTCTCTCTCTTGATGGATTCCTCTCTCTCTAAAGTTATTCCTCTAGGATTAGCGTAGTGGGAGGTCTCATCTGATGATTTTGATCGAGTTTAGGAAAGAGTCGATTTTAAGTGAGGTTTTGAGTTGGGATTTGTTTAGATTTAATTTTGAATTAAAATTAATGTAAAAATATAATTTTGGATAATAGGCACGGAAGAATCTTCTAGAAGTTAGTCGATCCGTTCATTCAGTGCTCCGTGAAAGGTAAGTAATGAATCATCTTCTCGAGATATTCCATATTTATTCTGAAAATAAATAATTATTCTCTGAAATTATGCATGATTTATGAAATTATGTTTTGAAAGAAAAGTACTTTTGAAATGTTATGGTATATCGATTTATGCACATGTTTAGTGAAAGATTATGATATATATTGTGGTACTAAGTGTTTTGATATAGATCGGATTTATGCTCTCAGCCTAACTATGTTTCAGTGGGCCCGCCAATGGGGATTATACGTTGGTACTTTGTGGACCCTGTCAGTGGGGGTTGTACGCTGGTATTTGTGAACCCTGCCAGTGGGGGTTGTGCGCTGGTATTTCTGGACCCTGCCAGTGGGGGTTGTGCGCTGGTATTCTGTGGACCCCACCAATGGGGGTTAAACGTTGGTCATAGTCGAGGCTGTTGAGTTACGAGTGTTTTGAATCGAATCGGATTTATGATTATATTATATGTGAATATTTGAAAATATTGGATTTGCATTAAATCAGCATGAAATATATTTTTATGTTTAATTGCAGCATTATTCTTGAAAATTATATAATATTTGAAATATCTGGTAGAGATGCTTGTTACTTACTGGGCTGTCTAGCTCATTACCTTTCTTTCTATTTTTCAGATTCGGATAATTAATTTCGAGCGTGGGAAGAAATATTGGGACAGAGCTTTTAGAGGTGAGATTTAGCATTGTCAACTTCATTGAACTTAGATTTATTGTTTTAGTAAAAATTTTATTGGATGTAAGACATTTGATTTAATTACTTGAATTATAGTTGAATAATAATTATTTGAATTTATTCTGCTGCGATGCATTGATATCGTGATGAGATGCCTTGCATGCTTATGGAGAGAGTTCTTCATGAGTATGCGGCGGTTGCTGCGACCCTCGATCCATAAATCTCGGGTCGGGGGCGTGACAGTGAAAATTATAAATTTGCCCTTACATTTGTACAGTAATGTATCAGCCAATCTGGCATCTAGGGCACACATCTAATAGTAATTGGATTGAACATTCATGATTGTCCGATCATATGAGAAAGTAAGATTTTATGACCCTCTCCTTCCATTCCATAAAAATCTCTTATGGCATATTGGGGTGTTGTTTGTTCATGAAAATGAAATGTGAAAGATTCAAAACTTATTTTTCTGTAAAACTCTAGTTTTTAAAAACCTAGATTTTAGTTGTATACGATACAAAATGAATGAAAAGTAAACCATCTAATCTAAAGGATTAAAAATTATTTTAATTATGAGAAATAAAATCAAAAATTATAAAAGATTTGGATATGATCTAAAAACTCATTTATGCTTGATTTTATTTCAGTTTATGTAAAATTTTTATTTGCTGAAACTCTAAAAAAATTGCTAGCACGCTTACTTAGTTGGCTCAGTTTTGACTGAGTCGACAAGTCCCCTGTTCTAGCCGACTCAGTTGTGAACTGAGTCAACTAAGTTGCCACAGGCCAAATAGTAATAGTTACTGTTCACCTACAGTTAGCCGACTAAGTATCGACTTGGTCGACCCACTGTTGTTAGCTGACTCAGTTTGGGACTGAGCTGACCCAATTTTCATAAATGAATATTTTGCATAAATTCGAGTAAAAAATTTATAAAATTAAAATTATTTCAAAATTTAACCTAAACCCATGTTAATTTCAAACTTAATTGAGAATTAAGTATGGAACTAATTGGATCTAGAATTATGAATTAAAGATCTAATGACACTTTTATAAAACATGAGGGTCACATGGGTTAGCTTGATCAAGTTCTTTTAATTGGATTAGACCTAAGGTTAGAATCAAATCGAGTATGAACCAATTAGAGAAATTGATTAAATTTAATCAAAAATTGAATTAGATTAAATCAAGATTTCTCTAGAATCATTATAATAGTTATAGTTGGTCAGTATCCATGTCTTTGATTCGATCAAGATGGATCTCGAATGTGGCTCAGTAGTCGAGCCTAAGTCTTTAAAGCAAATCAAATTGAATCTGATGAACCAATTGGTGTCTAAGATAAGTTTGGCAGTCTTGACTAGTAGTCATTAATTGAGAGCTACTCACATAGATTGAGTCTATGGTAAGTTTACGGCATATCCCTTTCATTGATCTCACTTACCTGGCCAATGTGGTGAATCAACTTTTGATTCGGTTGCTCATTGATTCGTGCTAAACCCATGCTGCATAGGTTGATCAATGTGATTGATTTAGGTGCCATAATTGGATTCAATCTATTCTTCTTTGATTTGACTTGATAAAGCCAGTGGGAGAATTATGATTAGAAGGTCAAGTTCAATCTCTTTTCTTTTATATGTCAATCAACTTCTCAGAATTATTAGATCCATAAAATGAGCTAGTTATGGGGATGACTAGATCATAGCCTCCCATTAAGTTGGGTGATAATGGATCCATTAGTTGGATGATTATTGGATGGCCCAAAGGTCTGATGCTCATTTGCTATTAAAATTATCATTCATAAGATGATGACTCAGTCGAGTCTCTCTTATGGGTGGTCAGGGTGACCGATCAAAGTCGGACCTGATCATTTGTTAGTTAGATTTTTAAGTATAATCATGTTAATGGTTGGACTTAATCAGACCTTTTAATGGAGGCCAAAGCCTACTGTTAGGAATATGGGATAAAATTAATTACTAAAAATTATTTGATAAAATAATTGGTTAAGAACCTACCCATAGATGCACATGGGTAAGCCGACCAAAGTCTAGCTCATGTGCAGTCTGTGTGGATTCTAGTACCCACTAAGGAATTAAGATAATTCTTTGAGTTAGAGGTAAAGACTACCAATTCGTATAAAATAGTGAGAGAACCTTTAAACTAAAGTCCATATCTTTAGGCTTAACTAATTTATATACTAATTAGATTTTTATTTTTTTCTTTTATGTAGTTATGGCCACCAACTTGTCACTCCGATCACTGTTGGATAGTGATAAACTGATTGGACCAAATTTTGATAGCTGGTATTGAAAACTAAAATAGTCCTAGAGTACGAGCAGATCTTATACGTGTTGATAGATCTGACACCCGAGGAGCCTACTCCGAATGCTCGCAGTGCGGTTCGAGATACTTATTTAAAGTGACTCAATGACCACACCATGGTGCGTTGTATCATGTGGACGGCCATGAACAATGAGTTCAGCTGTAAATTTGAGGAAGCTCAGTCGAAAGATATGCTCAAAGTGTTGAATGAGTCTTTTGGCACTCTTGATGATGTTGAGCGATATAAGATCAGTTGTGCTATTTTCAACGCCCGGATGAGGGACAGGGTGTCGATCACCGATCATGTATGTAGATGATTGAAAAGATCAAGCACCTGAGCAAGCTCGACTTTTCCTTGCACGAGTAGCTTGAGAAGGATGCGATCCTAAATTTCTATCAAAGTCTTATCTATCATTTCTCAGTCATTATCGAATGACAAAGCCTGTAGTGAACTACCATGATCTGTTGGGATTGCTGCAGACTTTTGAAAAAGATCACCAGCCCCACAAGAAGATGGTAAATGTAGTGGGAGGATCTTCTTCGGATGGATGTCATCCCTTTAAGCAAGGAAAGAAGAAAAACAATAAAAAGGTGCCAAGTGCTAGGAGTCAGACTAAGAAGTTCAAATCTAAGTCTGATCAGAGTCAGATAGAGTACTTTTATTATAAGAAACAGGGTCATTGAAAAGAAACTGTCCTTAATACATAGTTTTTCTTGACCCAAACAGGCTAAAGAAGAAGAAGCAATCAGTTGCTGGGCAAGATAATTATATGATAACACCTTGCAACTTCTCTATTTGTGATATAATAACTTAGATATTAGATACTGGTAGTCCTATTAACATTTACAATTCATTGCAGAAACTTCAGATTAGTAGGAGATTTGAAGATGGTGAGAGATTCTTGAACGTTAGAGATGGAAGATCAGTTTCAGTTCTATCTTTAGGAATTATCAAACTTGTATTCAATTCTCATATCATTATTCTTAGTGATTATCATTTTTGTCCTAGTTTCTTATTGAATGTAATTTCTATAGGCCTTTTGGTCAAAAAAAATTTTAAGATTTCAATAAAAAAAATTATGATATCATTTTTAATAATGTTACTATAATGCATGGATAATTAAATAATAAAATTTATATTGTATCATGGTCTAGTATAATGTACACATCGACAAAATATCCTAAGATTGATGATGTCTCATATGCCTACCTTTGGCATTGTAAGCTAAGTCATATTAATAAGAATAGGATGAACAGGTTAAAATGAGAGGAGATCCTCAAAGACAATGATTATGAATCATTGCCAATCTGTGAGTCTTGTCTACTTGAAAAGATGATCAAGTCATTTTTTTCTAAAAAAAATAAACGAGCTAGTGATGTTCTAGATCTTATACATACTGATGTATGTGGACCTATGAGCATAAGTGCCAGAGATGGGTATCACTACTTCATTACATTCACAGACGATCTATATAGGTATGGGTATGTCTATTTGATGAAATACCAGTCTGAATTATTTGAAATATTCAAACAATTTCATAGTGAGGTAGAAAAATAAACTGAGAAGAACATTAAAACTCTTCGATCTAATCGAGGGGGTGAATATCTTTTTGATGAATTTCTGATATATCTAGAAGAGAATGAGATTTGCTCATAATAGACCCCTCTTGAAATGCCACAACACAATGGTGTCTCAAAAAGGAAGAATCGAATCCTATTGGATATGGTTCGATCTATGATGGACTTTTTTAGTCTGCCAATCTTTTTTTGAAGATATGTGCTCGAGTCAGCTTGCTATATTCTTAATAGGGTTTCGAGTGTATCTACAAATAAAACAACATATGAGATATGGATTGGGCATAAACCAGTACTCTCACACCTTAGGGTTTGGGGGTGTCTGGCTTATGTCAGACATGTGAAAATAGACAAGCTCGGACCTAAGTCTGACGTGTATTTTCATAGGGTATCCAAAAGAAATTAAGAGATATTACTTTTATCTTGCTGATGAACAGAAAGTGTTCGTCAGCAATAAGGCACACTTTTTAGAAAAAAATTCTTTAATAAAGGAATTAGTGCCTCTAAAGTTAAGCTTAATGAAGTTCGATGAGTAAAAGAACTGACACAATCTAGTAAACCCACAGAATAGGATTTGATTGGATCAAATCTGGAGCATATTGTAGATGCACCATTAAGGAAATCCAATAGAGTATCGCACCAATCAGATAGATACTATAATTTTTTGATCTAGGATAGGGATCCTATTGAACTTGATGAAAATAATGAGGATCTGATCACCTATATAGATGCAATACAGAGGTCTGACTTTGATAAATGGCTTGAAGCCATGAAGTCAAAAAATAGAGTCCATAAAGGTCAATGATGTCTGGACATTAGTTGATCCATCTGAAGAGGTAAAATCCATAGGGTGTAAGTGAATCTTCAAGAGAAAAAGAGGTGCAGACGGAAAGGTGGAGACCTATAAAGTCCATCTAGTTGTCAAGAAATATCATCAATGTTATGGTATTGACTATAACGAGATATTTTCCTCTGTGGCAATGCTCAAGTCCATTCAGATTATGCTTGCGATAGCAACACATTTAGACTATGAAATCTGACAGATGAATGTGAAAATAACTTTTCTGAATGGTGAGCTAAAAGAAGAGGTATATATGATACAATCTGAAGATTTCACATCCATAGACGAGTCTAAGGTGTGCAAGTTTTAGAGATCCATTTATGAACTAAAGCAAATAAGCAGGAGTTGGAACATGCATTTTGATAAAATAATCAAAATATATGGCTTTATTAGGAACAGAGAAGAATCCTATATTTACAAATAGGTTAACAATTCTGTAGTAATATTTCTTATTTTGTATGTGGATGATATTTTTTTAATAAAAAATAACATCCTTGCATTACAGAGAATAAAGGTTTGGCTATCATCTTAATTCTTCATGAAGGACATGGGAGAAGCATCCTACATCCTAGAGATGAAAATCTACATAGATAGATTGAAGAGGATACTCGGATTATCTCGGTTTATATACATTAATACTTTGCTGAAGCGATTCAGTATATAAAATTTCAAGAAAGGCTATCTTCCGATAGGCTATGAAATTTTTCTCTCAAAGAGGAATTATCTGACAACTCCTCAAGAGAGGGAGTATATGAGTAGGATTCTATATACTTCGACAGTTGGTTCTATAAGGTATGCCAGATGTACAAAATTAGACGTGGCATACTCACTAGGGGTAGTGAGTAGATACCATTCTGATCCAGAAGAGAAACATTGGAAGATTGTAAAAATCATCCTTAAGTATTTAAAAAATACTAAGGACCAGTGGCTCATTTATGAAGAATTTGACTTGAAATTTGTGAGGTTTACAGACTCTAGCTTTCTGTCAAACTATGACAATAGGAAGAGTATGTCGGATTTTATTTTTATCCTAAACGATGGAGTAATCTATTGAAAAAATTTCAAGCAGCACACTATAGCCGACTCAGTGTACGAGGTAGAGTACATCACGGCATCCAATATTGTGAAAGAAGCTGTATGGTTGCAAAAGTTCATAGGCGAGCTCAGAGTGACACCCTTCTTGGATGGTCCAATCCTATTATACTAGACAGTACTGGCATTATTGCTCAAGCAAAAGTATCAAAGTCCCATCAACGCACCAAGCACATACTGCACCACTACCACCTGGTCTGAAAGATCGTGGATCAAGGTGACGTCGACCTTCTGAAGATCGATGAAAAAAAAATCTGACCAACTCATTTACTAAAGCCCTCAGTGTTAAGGAGTTCAAAGATCATAAAAAGAAAATAGATATACGATACTGTACTGATTGGCTTTAGTCCAAGTGAGAGTTGTTGGAAATTATGTCTCAAAGTCAATCATCAGTCTTTTGATGGTTGTGCTCATTTATACTTATATATGAATTATTCAATAATAAAAGTTATTTGACTTTTTCATCATAAATATTTACATCTTTAATATGAACCCTTGGGTTGTAATGAAGTCCTTAGGACTAATTTAAATAGAGGATTTAGTCCATAAACTTGTTTATGACCAAATGATACGTTATTACTATGATGATAATGATATTAAGTGTAGGTCATTGTATACTATATACGTTGGTTATTCTCTTAATCAAAGAGTGTAGAGACACTGGTATCACATGTAGTAGAGTGTAGGAGTACATTCGTATCAAACATGACTACCTATGGAGTACTCTACTCTCAAGAGAAGCTCGCGAAGGGTATGGGTATAAGTATCCCTCCGACCTGAGATTACCACAGTGACTTACAAGTAACTCACTATACTTTGGTACCAGACTACCTAAATTTTTAATTTAGTAATAAAAGATTTTTGGGTATAGTCAAGTACTTGTCAAGTCAATGCATGAGTCAAGAAAAGATTGATCCCTCCGAATAAGTAAGAGTTAATACATCAGTGTATTTCAATTTGACAAAATCTTGATCAAGATAATCCATATGATATATTTGAAAGGTTGAAATATAATGTGGTTGATTTTTTCAGGGTGACAGTTAAACCCTATGTCACTTTGAGCATTAGGGTCATAGGGATGAATTATACAGTAACTATACATCAGTAGGTTTCTGAATATTGCTTTGCAATCATTCAGCCTATTCGGATGTTGAATCTCATTGCTAGATGGTTACGTTGATTAGTTTAAAAAGTTATTTCTATACTATCAGTTTAGGTTCGATCCTATGGGGTCATACTCAAAAGAAGTTACTGACTGATTACATGGCTAATCAATGATTGAGAATCATTCAAGGGTCTAATCATCAATTCGATTGATGGTTAGCCTTATGCAAGAGTTATAATCAATTATAGAAAGATTAATTAGCAATTAAATTATTAATTAGCTCAATTAGATTGAGCAATATGATTTGGATCAAATCTAAAGGAATTAGATTCAATTAAGTTTGACCCGAATAGGTTATGAGATGATCTAATTATCTAGGGTGAATGATTTCTAATTTGATCAGGACTTGGGCTTAATTAAATTTTGATTTAATTAATATTTAATCATATTTGGGATCTAATTGGATTGGGTTCAGGTTGATCCAATTGTTTTAACCTAATTTGATTAGGTTGGAAATTTATTGGATGAGACCTTAGAGTCCAAAATTGCTTGGACTCCTACCCTAGCCGACCACCCTTGTGCGCACACCCTTCCCAATGCCAATTTTAGATTGGCATGATGGAACTCTATGCCCACACTCTCTTGTTGCCCACTCTTGATAGGAATCAAGAGTTTGGATCAATTGGTTGATTCAATCGAATTCAAATCTGATTTGAATTCAAGTGAAGATGAGAAATCTGTTCTCATCCAAATACCTCCATGCCATATCTATATAAACCCCTAATTTTCATGCACCAAAAATTAGAAGAGATTCTTTGAGGTGTGTTCTAGGGTTTTGGGCATGAGGTCTTGGGGTTGGGCAGCCTCTTATTGGCATGTGAGCATAGAGGAGTTTCTTCTTCTCTTGGGTGAGCATCCTAGAAATTTGTTCTAGAATTTTTGGTGGAAGAGATAATCAAAGAGAAGAGAGTTCTCCTCCCTCTATACCAGTGCCAGATCCTCCATAAGCTTCTTTTTCAGATTCGGAGGAGTCTAGGATGTCTAAAAATAGAAGATAGATCAGCCATCCAGTGGTTGTTACACAAGCTAGCACTTTCAGGATGACGGATTAGCACAAGACTTTGAGTGGATCATTTGTAGAGGCTAGACATCCTGTGTAGCTGCAAGCAATCTTCAAGTCCACGATTTTCAGATGCAGAGATCTTCTACCCCTGCAAAGGTATCAAATTTTGAACTCGTACTCACTATACATAGGATGTATTATGTAGATATGATCTACAGATGCTTGTTTTGATGTGATCATGCGTGCAGAATTTTATTTTTCCAATCATATACATGCACCAAAATATGTTATAGATTCTAGGGTAGGCGTTAAGATTAGATCTTAAGCATGTAGTATAGATTAAATTATTTAATCTGATTTTCTGTCACATAAAAATTTTTAAAAGTACATGCTATGCGCCTGTCGATTTTCAAACAAATCTAATATTTTTCTTAAAATATTTTTATTTTGAAAAGTTTGTTTGTTAGATTAATAATAATTCAAAAATCAGAATAATTATTATAATTGTCCAGTCTTTTTTGAACTATTTGTTGTTGGTTTTATGGATCCTTATTCATCAAGCACTCTGGCCTAAAGTTAGATGATTGTAATTCTATTGTTATTCTAAGTTTGGTTATATCTTTTCTCATAACAACCATATTAATTTAGGTTTCTTCTTCTTTTCTTACTTTCAATACAAAATAAAGTACCTTATATGAATCCCTCGGATCTATCCTATACATGTCCAATCCATCACAATTAATTTTCTATTACTTTGTCCTTATTCTCAATATTTTTGCCATACTTTCATACTTAATTCTTCTATTACTTAGCACTATACATCATACAATGTAGAAAGCTTTACTATTATTTTATAATTTTTCCTTTTAAGTCTTTAAAGTATACTCCTATTATGCAGTATTTTAAATGCATCTCTCTATTTTATCCAACCAACTCTCATTTTATTATATAATTTCACCCATCTCAATGTTGAAGATTTGAGAGTCAATCCTTCTAGCTTGAAATTATGGCTCCTCATAAGTGGTGCCAGGATGGCTTCGTAGGTTTCTTCTCCTTTGAATAGCCTTAATATGAGAATCATCCTTTGGACATTCAAAGTGAAATTATTATGCATTATCATGTCCTTGTATGCAACATTATGGTCAAATAGCTATGGCCATTCAAGTAGAAGATGACACAAATTCAATGGTAGAACATCAAAACATACTTGGTCTTCATGTCCTTTTCCTTAAGAGAAATTAATCAAGCACCCATGACTTATAGTGAGAGTTTAGTCGCAACCCAGGCCACTATTAAGAATATATCCTAAGGTCAATCGTCTAAGTTGTAAACAGTTGTGCTTTAGTATATAAATTGTAATTGAATTATATTAATAAAAGTTATTTTTTGGCAAGGTCATCATAATTTTGCATCTTCTTTTAGAACTCCTTTTATGATGTCGTCCTTAGAGCTATTAATATCAATAAAGGAGGATTTATCGAATAGTTCTTAAATCTAATTCATGACCAATGTTGGAGCAACATCTCCAGATTGTGGATGTCAAAAAACAGCAAGGATCAGGTCGCGGAGGTCCTTGAAGGCCAGCAACCAAGTAAAATAAAAACAGCCTTCAGAATTTTAGTAGCCTTATAAATCTTGTCGGTAGGATTTCTTTCTGCGATTTAAACCCCTTCTCCATCAGATCTGAAATCTACCTTTTGGAATCTGGAAGTACTCTTGGTAAAGCCTCCAAAAAATAAAAGATGAGGCTTGAAACTCCTCTTGGGCATCCAAGAGAGGGCGCACAAAAGGGAGGCGTGCACAGGGGGGGGTGCTGATTTTTAGCGCCTTCTTTCTTTCCTTTTTTGGTTGGCAACCAAGAAATCTCTTGGGCATCCAAGAGGGGGCACACAAAAGGGGGGCGTGCACAAGGGGCATGCACAAGGGGGGTGCTGGTTTCTTGCGCCTCCTTTCTTTCCTTTTTGGGTTTGCAGTCAAGAAATCCTAGGGTTTCTTGCAGCTAGGATGTGAAGAAGATCAGAAAGAGAGAGGAAAGAAGAGAGAGAAAGATTAGGGAGAAAATAATTTTATATTTTTTTGATTCATCGAGTCCAAATACAGTGTATGTTTATATACAGGGTCAATGTGACTCAATCCAAAAGCTCTCCTGGCTAACTCAATACAAAATTGCGCTCATCCAAGCCCACATACATCCATGACTTGATTCAATCTCATAATCTTGGACTCAATCCTATCCCAAATATAAATTAGTCTCTCAAGGCCCAAAATCTCTAGACCTCAAGACTCGAAAGGCTGAGAGTCTTTCGTCCTAGGGCCCAAACTAGCCTTAGAAACCCCATGATCACCTCATAAACTTTGGACCTTGACCTTAGCCTTGGTTTCCTAAGTCTTGAGAGCACCACATGAGGTCCAACAATCTCCACCTTAGTGCCCCAAGGCCTCAATCAACTCTGTCCTGTCCATCAAGTACATTAGTGTCATACATTTTCGAAAGCCATCCTGTGGAAGTACCTTTGTCAGTACATTCACTAGATTCTCCTTAGTGTGGACCTTCACCAGCTCCACCTCACCTTCTTTTATAAGCTCTCTAATTTGATGATACTTGATATCAATATACTTTATCCTCACATGGTAGACAGAGTTCTGTGCAAGTAATAGTGCACTCTGACTGTCATAGTGCACTCTGACGGCCTCCTATGCGAGGCCCATCTCCAACGTCAAGCCCTTCAGTATAGGGCCTCCTTCACTACCTTCGTTATACCAATGTACTTCATCTCAGTCATGGATTAGGCCGTGATGGGCTGCAAGCACGGTCTCCATGAAATGGGACCTCCAAATAGGCTAAATATAAAACCTATCGTCGATCGTTGGGTGTCCACGTCTCCATTGAAATTCGCATTCACGAACCCTCCTATCTGCATCTGAGCCTCCTTAGATGTATTGGAGAGTCCCTCAGCACCTCCTCATTGTCTGTAGCCAATGCCGACTCCAACAGTACCTACCAAGTACCTAAAGATCCCCTCTAGTGCTCGCCAGTGCTTCTTATCAGGCTGCACCATGAACCTGCTGACCTGACTCACTGCATGGGCGATATCCGATTTACAATACACCATGGCATACATAAGGCTTCTCACACCAGAGGCATATGGTACTCTCTCCATCTCCTGAGCCTCCACCACCTCAGCCTGTGGTGACATCGTCTTTGAGAGTCTAAAATGCCCGACGAGTGGCAGCTCCGTCGGTTTCGCTTCCTTCATCCCGAACCTCTCCAAGACTTTCTTGACGTAACCTCTCTGAGATAAATGTAGCATCCTTTTGGCTCGATCTCTAAAGATTTTTATGCCTAAGATCTTCTTCGCAGGTCCCAAATCCTTCATCTTAAACTTCCAAGATAAGGCTGCTTTCAGTTCCTGCACAACCTTCCTACTCTTGCATGCTATAAGCATGTCATCCACATACAAGAGTAGAAACACCCTAGACCCATCCTCTAAAGATTTAACATAAATACAAAAATCATATGCGTACCTAAAAAGTTTGATGCTCCTCACATAAGAATCAAACCATTTGTACTATTACCTCGATGACTGCTTCAGCTCGTACAGTGATTTCTGCAACAAACAGACTTTTTCTTCTGCTCCTGGCTCTCAAAACCAAGGTGGCTGCTCCATGTAGATGCTCTCCTTCAGATGCCCATGGAGGAATGCCATCTTGATATCCATCTGCTCCAGCTCCAAGTCCTGAGCTACTACGATACTCAGTAGCACCCTGATGAAAGTATAAATGACGATGGGAGAGAAAATCTCATCGAAGTCGATGCCTTCCTTCTGGGAGTATCTCTTGGCCACTAGCCTCATCTTGTACCTGATACCTCTCTGCTTCGAAGGCTCCTCCTTGTGTTGGTAAACCCACTTGCAACCAATAAATTTTTTTCCCTTATGGCAACTGCACCAATCACCACATCTCATTCTTATGGAGAGACTGCATCTCCTCGGACATTACTTGGACCCACACCTCTCTGTCATGGCTCTCTATAGCCTCCTCATAGGTGTAGGGGTCTCCATTCACTGTCACCAGGGTATATGACACTGTCTCTTCAAAGCTATATCATTTCGGTTGCCTGACGTTTCTTTTGGGCTTGTGCAATGTAACCCCGATATCCGTCCTAGGTTCAGTTTGCTCCTATTGGATCTCCTGGCCTCTTTCATCCATCCAAGCTCTCTCCACCTGTGGAGGCACCTTTGGAGAGTGCTCCACATGAATACCAAGTGAACTTTGCTCGTCCTCGAGTAAAGAAAAAATTTAGAATCAAGTACTGTTTAACTTAAAATCTCAAATTTCACCAAATAATTTTTATAAAAGATCACTGATGTTCAGTAGAGTGTAAATGAGGTATGTTATTGGGGTATTAATACTCATCAAGGTGGAAGTTAAGCTAAGAATACTAAATCTTTTCTGAACTTTTCTAAATTATTCCTACCTTTATCTTCCAATCATTAATCTTCATATGGACAAGTATGTTGTTACTTCCATCCTTCATTTATCGATTGATTTTTTTTTTTAACATTGTACTGCTATTGAGTGTCTTAACCCCTTAAGCTTTCTGTTTGACCCATGTAGTGAGTTTTCAGCCAATGACTCCCAAACCAGATGGCTTTAGGGCACTAGGTATAGAATATCCCTCAGACCTACTTGCTCGAATCAAACAGGCTACGAGTTAAAACTAACTTTACAACAAAGCTTTTTTATCCTTCATATCTTTTGATGCGAAACTCAATGCTTGCTTAGGCAAAGAGGCCTGGTTACTCAGCATGAAGTACTTAATTTTTTTTAAAATATATAAAGAAACATATAGTTACTTTACACAAAACCATAAGAAGTTAACTCTTCTTTGATGCTAGTAAAAAAATTTAAAAATTTTTAAAGAAAACTGTTTAAGTTCTAAGCTTAACTCTTTATTGAGTTTCTTAATATTTGATCCCTCAATATCTCACAAACTTTCTGATCTGTACATCAATTTTTTTTAAAAAAATATTTGATTTAACTTGATTCTTAAGTATAATCAGGTGCTTAAATACTAAATACTAACTTACTTGAGGACTTTAAAAATTAAAAAAATTTTATTATCTCCCTCCAACTTAATCGATATTGTCCTCAATAGAGTAGGAAAAATGAAGGGTGCATACAAAGAGAAAGAAAAAGAGAGATGTCATCTAATCCAGAAGTCTTTTCAAAATTGATTTTTCTTCCAACTTAGCCAAAATTATCTTCAGATCCCTACAAAAGATACTAAGTAAGACTTGATTAACCTAAACAAAATATAGAAGAAAGCAAAAAGTATAAAACTAAAAATTGAAAACTAGGTTGGCTCTCAGGAAGCTCTAAGTTTACTGTCTTCAGTCAGACCATGCTAATTCTCTCACCTATCCTGTGTCAAATATTGGATTGATAAATTTTAATAATTTTGTATTGTCAATCTCAAAAAAATGATCTAAACTAAATTTTAATATTTTATTACCAATCTTTAGAAAGTAGTTCACATCGTCATTCTTAATTTTAGAAAGATAGTTTACAAACCCATTTACAGACCCTTGTTTATCGAGAATTTCTCCTATTGGTTCTTCTAAAATGCTCATGAATTGAGTTTTTAGGTTAAGAGTTGAGTTTGAAGTAATGGGTGCCGAAAGGGTGTCTGTTGATTTTAAACATGTGTACTCAGATGTGACCAAGGGTAATTTCAAATCTGGAGGAGGTGATTTTAAAGTAGAAGAATCGGCTTCTGGGGCTAAAGGGAACGGAACTTTTGGTGAATATATCTTGGGTAACTTATCTGCTTTCTTCTTGTTATCATTTAGATCAATATCAATACTGGGCTCAGGTTCTTCTATTAGGATAGTCTCAGTACTAATCTCCTCTTCTAAATTCTCTTTTTAGCTAGCATCAGTACTAGCCTCACTCACCTGAACTTGATATGGGTCTTGAAGAATCCTATCACTTTTAAACTCAAAGATTACTTTGTCATTTTCAAATTGAGGATTCTTAGGTGGGACATTGGATTGTTGACTAGATCCAGGTGGTTGGTGGGTGGGTGTGTCATTTTCAAAATTCGATATTAGTTCGTTTGGTAATTGATCTAATTCTCTCCTTATAGAAGATTCAGCTAATTGACTTATTTATACTTCTAGCCTGGTGAGGAATTGCTGTTGGATCATAATCATTTGTTGAAGTTGGCTAAACCTATCATTGGCTAGAGGAGTCTATTGAGAAGATAGGTATGAAGGCTGATTGTAATAGGATGGCTGAGTAGGCTGACCTCTATTATAAGCATAATTTTGGTATTGGGGCCTATTCTGAAAGTTCTGCACAAAAAAAATTTGAATATGAGCCTGAGTCTGTTGGGGTCTCCAAGAAAAATTAGGGTAGTTCCTCCAATCTTGGTTATATGTATTTAAGAATGGATCATTGACGGGATTGGAGTAACCTTGAGCAGTTTGAACTTGTTCTTGAATGAAAAGTGGAAACTGTGCAGCTGTAGCACATTCACTAATATGATGGGTTGGGCTAGCACAGATAGAACAAATCTTTTGATAATTAAGAGGTAGTGTGATTGCGTAGGAGATTGTAGATCTAAGGCTAGGCATTTATCTATAAGAAGGTCGACTTTATCTAATTTTTGGACTAGCAGGTTTAAATCAACCTCAGGACTAGAGTCAGAATATTTGATCCCACAGAATGATGAAAATATGATGGATTATAGGTGGAAAGAATAAAATATTCCTTCATCTGCCTAGGTGGTTCTCAAAATTTTCAACCATTTAATTTTCAGGTTTAACATAGATCAGTCGTTCAATTTCAGAATTAGGTTCAACTAGGTCAGAAAAAATTATACCATGCATTACCAGTGCAAACCCTAATATGTGTGGTTGAGTTTATTTTTTTTTTTTTAAAAAAGAAGAGAAAGAAAGAGAGAAGTTCTAAAGATGAGATCCTGAAAAAAAGTCTTAGATCTAAAGATGTAAGATGAGAAGAATCAGTTGTGGTTAAGTGTTAATTGCAATCAAGTTTGCAAACAGTTAAACCTAAACACCTACGGGTTTCTTAGACCTAACAGTTCGATATAGAGTGGCTTAGTCTAGATAAAAATTGAGTTTGTTCTCACTTCCTTCAATTAGCTAGGTAAGAGGTGAGGTCGTGGGGGTCCTCCCGTTGCTTGCCTTAGACACCAATTGAATTGGTCAGATAAGCTAACGGAACCAATTAAATAATCATGAGTCTACTTAGGTAGAGTCTTTATAATCTCTAGTCTTAGACACTAGTTTCAAGGGTGACTCCAAACTTATTTTGTACTTGACTTGACCACAATACTCAAATTGAACTCAATTGATCCTAGGGGCCTATGTCTACTTGATTTTAGTTAGATTTGGGTTAATATGGGATGCTGGTTGGTTGTTTTTGGGCTAAAAAAGGGTGCTGAGATCTCTATCTTATCTTGTTATAGGTGTTGCCTTTAAATTGATTTGAGATGAATATGCATAACTAATTTTAAATAAGAGGTTCAATGCAACTAAATTAGATACATGAAATTAATCAAACTTGAAAGCTTACCTTGTCTTCAGCAATCACCAAAAGAAATTTTAAGATGATGAATGCTTCTTACAATTAAGTTTTTACTCTTGCATTGCAATTTTTATTAGATTTATATGGGTAAATTTTAGATTAATTTAAAAAAAATAATAATTAATACTAAAAAAATAGTTAGGATTAGGGTTAGGACTGATCTCACCAAACAAAATTGGAAGCTTTCTATCTCTTTTTTTCTATAAAAAGAAAAAAAATAAAAAAAAAAGTTAGTAAACTATATTTACAAAAAAATCAAAGAAATCAAATATTAAAATTGGTGCCTTCCCAGCAACGGTGCCAAAAATTGATACGATCGCGATGTTGTCGTTAGGACACCATAATTATCAATCAAATTTTGACTTTAATAAAATTTAAAAATATGTAGAAAGTAGTGAGTCGGATCGAATCTACAGAAAAAGAAAAATTTTGATTTGAAATATTTGATTTTGCAAAAAAAATAAAATTTTGAAGAAAGTAATTTAAGTCAGAAAATAAAAATTAAAAATATAAAAAATAAATTGGATATTAAGATCTACTAACTAGATCCTAGCATCTACTTGTAATAAAAATAAATAATAAAAATTATAAAATTATAAAATAAATTAGTACTAAGATCTACTAATTAGATCCTAGCATTTACATATAAAAATTAAAAGACAGAAATTTAAAGTGCAAGAAAATAAATTTTTCATTAACTAGAATTGAAATTCAAGTATAAAAAATTTAAAAAGAATAATAAAATAAAATAAAATAAAATTATAACAAAGATCTGAAGTTGATCAGTCCAATCTCATCGAAAAAATAGTTGATGACTTCTCCACCTTCTGTCTACTCTATAGAGCGGACTGACTTTTCTCCTTCTTCTCCCTAGGTCCCTAAACCTATCTAATTTTTTTCTCTAATTTTTTCTAGTCTTTCCACTCAATTTTTCTGAACCCCCTATTTATAAATAAATTTTTCATAATTTTTTGGTTGGAAAAGAGATCCTAAAATCTTTAAAAATTATATTAATCCCCATAAGAATATTTCTGGCCATCGGATCAGCTTCGGACTGCCTAGATCTGATCAAAATCCATAGTTTTAATCCTTCTCTCAGTCGGATTCATTCTTAGCCATCCGATTTGGGTTTTGATGAAGTTTTGGCCATTAGATCGTGCAAAAGATCTCCTATTCAAAGTTGAAAAATTTTCAGCCATCCGATCACTTGATGGATCACTTCTGGGCCGTCGAATCGTGCAAAAGAGTCCTATTCAAAGTCGGCAACGAGTTTGGACCGTCGGATCTGATGATGGATGCATTTTTGATTGTTAGATCACACAAAAATCCCTCTCTCACTGTGAGCAATGCCTGTGGACTGCGTGAAGTTTTATGTGGATCGCACCCTAGCTCTGTGGATCGAGCGACCGGTCCACCGTGCACCGGAGGTAATATTTTTTATTTTTTAGGATATTTTGGCTCGATTTTTGCTCTAATTTTTTGTCTGAAAAATAAAAAAATATATGTATTAAATTTTTCAAAAATTTTTCATCATTTTGGTGCTTAAATTGCTCAATTAAATTAATATCTATTTTTTATAAATATGCTCTAATTTCATATTTTTTTAAAATTATTTAGTTTTGTAAGAAAATCCAATAAATTCATGAAATTAGGTTTTTAAGAAGATGTAAGCATCATAAATTATCAAAAATACCTATAATAAATGTAAAAATATATCATTTATCACCAAGTCCTCTCGATGCACCTGTAAGTGACAAAATAGAATAGGATGTTAGTTGTCCAGTGCTGCCCTGCTGGACCTCTTGCTCCTCCATGCCATCTCGCCTTTGGAGAATTAAATTTTCATCAAAGGTGACATCCCTATTAATGACAACCTTCTTCTCCAAAGGATCCCACAATCGGTATCCCTTAACTCCTCATGGATATCTCAAGAACACCATCTTCTGTGATCTGGCGTCCAATTTGCTCCGCTCACCAGCACCGATGTGCACAAATGCCGTGCACCCAAACACCCTTAGATGGCTCAGTCCAATCTTCCTTCCAGACTATTTTTTCTTTGAAATACCATCATCTAACTTGGCGTGAGATGATCGATTCACCAAATAACAAGCTGCATCCACTGTATCAACCCAGAATACCTTAGAAAGCCCTGCCTGCAGCCTCATGCACCGTGCCTTTTCTATAAGGATTCTGTTCATTCTCTCGGCCACCCCATTTTGCTGAAGAATCTCTCTCACCGAGAAGTACCTTTTGATGCCACATTCCTCACAAAAAATCTGAAACTCCTTGCTGGTGTACTCTCTGCTATTGTCAGATCGCAGACACTTCAAGCTCCGACTTATCTCCTTCTCCACCTCAGCTTTTCACATCTTCAATTTGGTGAAGACTTCTAATTTCTCCTTCATGAAATAGACCCATACCTTCCTCAAAAAATCATCTATAAAGGTCAAGAAGTATCTCACCTCGTTTCTAGCTGAAATCGAGGTCGGTCCCCACACATCAGCGTGAACTAGTTCTAGCGGGGCTGCACTGTGGGCTGAACTGCTGGCAAACTGCACTCTCCTCTGCTTTTGCACCTAGCATGGCCCACATACCTCTAAGATACCTCCATCCAGATCTAGAATTAGACAATGCTTGCTCAGCTCCTTCATCCTACGATCTTCCATGTGGCCTAGGTGGTAGTGCCACAACCGATGAGTCCCCTGCTGGTCTTGTGCTACTACTGTTGCATCAGATTCTTCAGTCACCATAGATCCTTCCATCCTATAGAGATTGTTCTCTATCCTCCTACCTCTCATCACTACCATGGCTCCATTTGAGATGTTCGATACCCCACTCCTGGCATGACTGTTGAAGCTGTAGCCACTCCGCTCTAGGTAACTAAGTGACACTAGATTCTTTTTTAGATCAAGGACGTGCTTCACATTAGTGAGAGTCCATACCATCTCATCAAACATCCTCACTTGAACACTCCCAATACCAGCAACTTGATATGGGTGATCATCTCCAACTATCACGCTCCCTTCATCCGTCTTGGTGTATGTAGCGAACCAAGATCAATTTGGGGTGTAGTGATGCGAATAGACTGAATCCAGAATCCATACATTTGTGTTTCACCTGTGACCATCTAATACCACCAAGAGGTCATCCTCAACCTCACTATCAGCCACCATACTCAGCACATCAGATCCTCCCTTATCTCCCTTTTTGTTCTTCCACTACGGAAAATCTCATTTGAAGTGCTCGATCTCGTTGCACTTGTAGCACCTAGCTTCCTTCTTGCTCTTGCTCTTTCGAGACTTTGACCATCCTCTTGACTTGCCTCTTTTTCTTCTTCTTCCAAATCTCTCCCTTATAGCCAAGCCCTCCTGGGGAGCACCTTCCTTGGTCAACTTCTCTCACTATTCATTGGACTGCAGCACCGAGACCATGTCTTCATACTCAAGGGTCTCCTTTCCATAGAGCAGCATCGTCACCAATGGATCATAGGAAGGAGGCAGTGAGTATAGCAGTAGCAATGATTTGTCTTCCTCCTCCATCTTCATCTCGATGTTCAGCAACTCATTGCACACCTAATCAAATTTTTGGATGTGATCCAAGACATCTCCACCTTCCTACATCCGAAGGCTGTATAGTCTCTTCTTCAACATCAGCTTGTTGCACATATTTTTCTTCATATACATAGTGTGCAACTTCGACCACAAACCTTTTGGGATCCTCTCCTCTAACATTGAATAAAGCACCTCATCCATCAAACATCCTCTAATCACAGAACAAGCCTTCTTCTCCAAGGACATCCACTGATGATCTGTCATCCCTTCAGGCTTCTCCTCCAATGCCTGATCTAGATCTGCTTGAACCAAAAAATCTTCTACCCAAACTTTCCACATGAAATTTTTTTTTTCCCATCAAACTATTCAAAATCAACCTTCATGTTGCTTCCCATGGCTGGATCCAAACTAAAAACACAATAAAACTCCAAGGGATTTGAGAAATACCTTGACAGGGTCCTTGCTGAAATTTCAGCCTTTGAAGATCTTCAACTTCTGCAGTCTCCTTCTTTCTCCACACAACCCGTACTCTGATATCAATTATTGGAGCAACTTTTCTAGGTTGTGGACATCAGAAAATAGTAAGGATCAGGTCATGGAGGTCCTTGAAGGCCAGCAACCAAGCACAACAAAAACAACCCTTAGGATTTCAGTAGCCTTGTAAATCCTGTTGGCAGGATTTCTTTCTGTGATTTGAACCCCTTCTCCATCAGATCTAAAATTTACCTTTTAGGACCTGAAAGTACTCTTGATAAAGCCTTCAAAAAATAAAAGATGAGGCCTGGAACTCCTCTTGGACATCCAAGAGGGGGTGCACAAAAGGGAGGCATGCACAAGGAGGGGTGCTGGTTTCTAGCGCCTCCTTTCTTTTCTTTTTGGGTTGCTATCCAAGAAACCCTAGGATTTCTTGGTGCTAGGATGTGGACAAGACTAGAAAGAGAGAGGAAAGAAGAGAGATAAAGGTTAGGGAGAAAATAATTTTGTATTCCTTCGATTCATCGAGTTCGAATACAATATATATTTATATACAGGGTCAATGTGACCCATCCAAAAACTCTCCTGGCTAACTTAATACAAGATTACACTCACCCAAGCCTATATACATCCATGACTTGACCCAATCTCATAATCTTGGACTCAATCCTAGCCTAAATATAAGTTAGCCTCTTAAGGTGTTGGAGTTTCATGATTTCATGCATGCAAAAAATTTTTAAAACAAGTATGCAGTAAAAATTTAAAAATTTAAATTAAATTTAATTTAATCTAAGCATGCATAAGATCAAATCTTAAAACCATAAATAGGATCATCATATGTGACATAGGATTCAGATACAAAAATCAAATAGAAAAAAATAAATAGAGAACATACCTTGGCATGAGTCGATCTTCATCGTGAACTGATGATCATGGATATCTTTCGAAGGTCTCTAGTAGCCGCACAAATATCCGACCTCTATGGGTATCCACATGAGATTCTAATCTGATCAGAAATTTTTCGATCTCTGCAAGGGAGCTAGCACTCTGGTGAGATAAAAAGCTTCTGATCAGATCAGAGTCTCGTGTGGATATCCATAGAGATCAGATACTTATGCGACTACAAGGGACCTTCAGAAGACATCCATGATCATCAGTTTATGGTGAAGATCGACTCATGCCAAGGTATGTTCTCTATTTATTTTTTTCTATTTGATTTATGTATCTGAATCCTATCTCACATATGATAATCATGTTTATGATTTTAAGATTTGATTTTATGCATGCTTAGATTAAATTAGATTTAATCTGAATTTTTAAATTTTTGTTGCATACTCTTTTTAAAAAATTTTGCATGCATGAAATCATGAAACTCTAACAGTGATATCAGAGCTACATCATATACATAAGATTAGGATTTAGATCTAAAATCTATAGAAAAAAAATTTAGATCTAAAAGTTTTTGATATCGTTCTGACATAAGGTTACCCTTGCATAACTTGTTATGCTGAATGGTTGTCCTAGAATGATGTTAAAATTTTTATTTAAATAAAATTTTAAATTTAATATTTTTAGCATATATGTGATATATATTTTATTATTTAGATCTAAAAAAAAAATTGAGATCTATTTTGATTCGTATATATGATATATGAAAGCATGTTTAGGACTGTAATTTATTTATATGACCTGAACTTATTCATATATATGATATATGTATATATGTATGATCTAAAAATTATTTCAAGATCAAAATATACTTTTTATGCAAAAAATTTAGATCTAAAAATTTAGATTTAAGATTTGAAATTAGTATTTGTGCATGAAGGATTGATCATGGGTAGATCAAATTAGATCATATAATTGGATTGCATCTAGAATTTTTGATTTGATCATATTGGGTCTGAATCAATTTAACAGTTAATCAAATTGAATCAAGTGTTGATTAGTGTAAGGTCAATAGAGCTAAAGATCATATAATTATTGTTGATCAAATCAATTGACATCCATATGTAGAATCAATTAGTCTAAGGACCTAATTCGGCTCTATAGCTCGAATCTGATCCACCTAAGCTAATCTATTTGGATCAATTATCCAATTGGTATCTCAGATAAGTAATTGAAAGGTGGTTATTTAATTAATTTTGTTTGTTTATCTGGTTAATTTATTGATATCTAAGAAAAGTAATGGAGGGACCCCCACCAATCTCAACTACCTGGTCAATTTGGAAGATTGAGTCTCAAATATGGTTGCTTAGTGGTTTGATTTAGCCCATACCAATTAGATCAGTCATGTGATGACTGATTAGATGAGACTTAAACCTAAATCTCTCCATAAATATTAAGTCCAATGGTCTTCCATTGTTGTAGATGTGCGGGCATGCTACCGATGTTGATTATTCTTGGCTGGTCATAGTGGTTCAGTTGTATTGAAAATACGCAACCACTATATTAGCAAAGAGTTACTCCAGGATAAAGATGGGGTCAGACCCAATAACTGTTAGGTGAGGGACCCAATGAAGGCTTTGAACCTACTTATGAATGGTGGGTCTGACTTAACTAAGAAGTGTGAGCAATAACTATTAGGTGAGCCTACATGACTTAGAGACCAAGTAGCTGCAACATGCTTAGAGAAGCATCTGGGCAAAGAGTTGTCTACGTATTGGTGTTTGTTCATGTTACCAATAACTGTTAGGTGAGGTGCACGGCATCAGTGGGACCGCAGCACCCACTAGAAACCCAATTATCACGTTAGGATTTTCGTTTCTCCATCCAAAGAGTGTGGAAGATCTGATAAAATAGTAGGAGTCTCTTTTTGTATCTAAAAATCTTTAGAGTAAATTATAAAATAAGTACAAACATGCAATTAGAATCTTTACTCTCTACTATTTATTGTATCAGCTTCCAACCCTCTAGCTTGAATCCTAAATATCAATCGATTAACTGAAACCAATTACATAGACTGGCTCACAAATCTAAGAATCATTCTTAATTTTAGAAAAATTAAGTAATATTCTCTACCAGGTTATTCTAATGTTAACAGCCTGTCCATCCCAAAATCAATGAGCTATACTTGATGAGTGGATGGACAATGATAATACAGATAGATGCTATCTGTTGAAGTCTATGAACTCCAATGTATGCATGAGTACTGTACACTGCCAACGACACGTTGATTCATCTACAAATATTGTGAGGTGATCAGAGTCACACAGTGCATATGATGCATGATGGGTAGTCAGTCTATGATCATTATCTGATAATGATCAAAGACATTAAGGAGCTTAAAAGGCTCGACATGATCATGCATAAGAAATGGCTTGTGGATTTGATTTTGCGAATCCTGATTAGTCTATATGGTTAGTTTATGATAAACTACTATATGAATGACCATCTTAGCATCTTATCTGAATTAATCAAATTATTGATAACAAAGAAACCTAGAAAGAGTTCAGAGGTAAATATTTGTAGAGCCTAAAGAAATAAAGGCATGCCTAGAGTAGGTATGTTGTAATTGCTCAATACTATCCTTACTATTTTTTTTTCTTCTAGTTGAGCTATAGACTCTAGTATTTTTATATAGAGTCTATGGGAAGGTAGAGGGCTAAGAAAGTAACCCTTAAATTGGCAATAGGACAAGAGTTACCACTGTGACCATGGGTATCTGTCCTTTGTGATCATCATTTAGATTTAGTCTCTATCATTTGCATGATGATGCATCTGTGAACTTAATTGAGCAAGCAGTGAATGTCATTGATCTGTGAGATCTAGAGTTGAGATAAACCTAAAGTATATGTGAAGCCTTAGGCTAAGTCGTATTGGAGAAGAAATGATTAACAAACTAGAGAAATATGAGCTTTTAGGCTTATTAACTGTTGAGTCATATCTAGTTTGTGCATCATCTCTTTGATGAAATATAATCAAGCTACTCTTATGGGATAAGAGGAAAGAGACCACTAAGATACTTATCCTTATACACATTTGATGTGTGTAGCCCATGTGATATGCTAATTAAGGAGTTGTCTCTACTTTATTACCTTTATCGATGATCAGTCATGGTATGGATAAGTATATGAGATATAAATCTAAAATTTTTGAAAGGTTCAAAAAATTTAGATGTAAAGTAAAGAAACAAATCAAAAAATTTTTAAAGGTACTTCGATCGGATCGAGAATGTAATACCAATGAAAAAATTTTTTGATTATCTCATAAAATGGCATAGTTTCATGTTGGACCTCTCTTAATACATCTTAGCTCAATGAGATAAGAAGAGTCATGGGACTATATGAGATATGGTCTGATCCATAATGAACTTCACTGATTTATTTTTATTTCTTTAGGAACATACTTTATTTTTATAAAATTAGGTTCTCTCTAAACCTATTCCTACCACACCATATGAGATATCGCATGGTGAGAACTGAATCTTGGTTTTTAGAGATCCAAGGATGTCCAGCCTATGTCAAGGACAGTAGATGGATATGCTAGAGGATAGGTTTATAAAGCTCATCCTAAAAGAGTTTATGATACTACTGTTGGGAATAGTATCCCAAAGCCAATCATCAACCTGTTGACGGTTGTGCTCATTTTTGTATTTGTACATGAATTATGAATTAATAAAAAATATTTTGATATTTTTTCATCATAAAATGTTTCATCTTCTAATGAACTCCTATGCTGTGGTGAAGTCCTTAGGACTATTTAGACTCGACAAAGGAGAATTTGTCGTTTAGTCCTTAAATCTGTTCGCGACCAAATGATACGTTGTTATCAAGGACGACAATATTTATCAAGCATAGGTCGTTGTGTGCCATATAGGTTGGTTGTCCTCTTAACCAATGAGTGTGGAGACACTGGTATGGCATATAGGTGAGATGTAAGGGTACATCTGTACTGAACGTGACCAACTCTGGAGCTATTTCTGCGGTCAAGATTTGCTCCGATGGAATATGGGTATAAATATCCCTCTGACCTGAGACCATCACGGTGACTTGCAAGCAACTCACTGCACTTAGGCACTGGACTACCTGAATTTTTAATTCAGTGACGGAAGGCTGCTGGGTGTAGTCAAGTACTTGACTTGTCGGTGCGTGTATCAAGATGGGATTGACCACTTCAGTTTAGGAGCTGTGTACAGTCATGTTTCAATCTAGCAAAATCTTGGCCAGGGTAGTCCTTGTGCGGAGTTACAGGACTGTTTGAGTTGAGCACGATTCGGATGATCAGATCAGGGTTGACAGTTTAACCCTGAGTCATCCTAAACACAGGGGTCAAAAGGATGAATTATACAGTAACCATATTCATGTAGGTTCTGAGTGTTGCGACTGCGACTCTTCGACCTATCCGGACGTCGGGTACCATTGCTAGATGGTCACTTCGATTAGTACAGAAATTGGTTCCTGTGCTACCGGCTTAGGTTCGAACCTGCAGGGTCACACACATTAGAGGTTCCTATCTGATCTGATGGCTGGTGTAGAATCCTACATGTTTGAGACTCAGTGATCGAGAATCAGGATTCTCTGATCATGAGTTTCACATATTATGGGTACCGGGGTCAAGAGTCCCGTTGGTTGGGACTTTTCGATCAGGGTTACATATCGATGAATTCTGATGCCCGATTGCCCATCAAATTTGGACTCAGTATTTATGAGAGATTTAATTAGTGATTTGATCACTAATTAATTCAATTTGATTGAGTAATTATTTTTGGATCAAGTCCAATTGAATTGGATTCAGTTGGGTTTGACCCGATTAGGTTAAGAGTTGACCTAATCGTCGAGATGGTTTGGTCCCTAATTTGATCAGGGGTTGGGCTTAGTCAATTCCTGATTTGATTAGAATTTTATTGAGCTTAATTAAACCTAATTAAGTTGAGTTTAAATTAGTCTAATTGGACCTAACTTATTTGGTTCAATTAGGTTGGTTTAAATAATGAAACCACCTTGACCCAATCTCCATGCGCCATCTCACTTTCATTGCACCCATTTGAATTCATGAGAAGGAACTTCTCATGAATTTTTGTCTCACGCCAAGCCCTCTCCATGCTCCACTTTAATGTACCAATTGAATGGATAAGGATGATTGGTTGGCCATTCAAATTCAAAATAAAGTTTGAATTTGAATTTGAATGGGCAATCAATCTTTGCACCTTATCCCTTTTTTAACGCCTCATTTATTACATGAGAAAAATGTTTCTCATAAAATCACTCCATGCACAATTTAAGCCATGCCTCATACCTTTAGTGGATAAGGGATGAGTTGGTGTCCATTTGAATTCAAAATTTGATTTGAATTCAAATATATAATTACTCATCTTTATCCTTTCTTTTGGATAAGACGTTTGACGTTGTTATAAAAGGAGGAGAAGAGTGGGGCATGAAGGAAGAAGATTTTTGGAGAAAAATTCTAGGGCATGAGGAAGTCTTGTGCGTGAGAAGGAAGTCCATATCCTTCCAAGAGAAAAAGAAAGAAAAGAAAGAAAAGTGGGTGCAAGGTTTCTGGTGAGTTCCCTAGAGTTTTAGCCTGGGGTTCGGGAAGTGAGAAAGTGAGCTACGAGTGTCGTGAGCCCATAAAATCTCAGAGATCCAGAGCTTTCGAAGAATCGACAGACATCGATCGAAGGAGTTCGATCAGCATCGACCGTCAAAAAGGCTCTACAACGAGCTAGCACTCGTGAGGAGTCGATCAGACCGGAAGCTTCGTGTGGACGATCCACAGAGGCCAGACACACTGTGTGGCTGCATCATGATGATCAGACTCTCCCAATGGTGATCAAATTGCGGTGATCTACTACCCGCACAAAGGTATTATGTTCTGAACACATTACAGTAAAGTGTTTACTGTTCAAATTTGAATTTTAAATTTAAATGAATACATGCTATATATCATATTTAGATCTTAGTGTAGGATAAATTTATATTAATTAATTAGATTAATTAATATTTTTTCACTATAAAATCATAATTTTGAAAAAAATTTAAAATTATCATTTTATCCCTGCACTGATTTTTCCCACAAATGGTATCAGAGCGGGTTCTTAGATATGATATATATATTTGCATGTGTAGATTAAGTTGTAATCTAAAAGTTTACAATTTAAAATTTGAAATTTAAAATTTGAATTTTGAAAGTTGTTCGAAATTCAAAATTCAAAAAATTTGAAATTCAAAATTTGAAATTTGAATTTTCAAATTTGAAATTTGAAATTTAAAATTCAAAAATTTAAAATTCAAAATTTAAAATTTAAAATTTGAAATTTGATTAAAATTTTAAATTTGAATTTTAAAATTTAAAATTTGAAATTTGAAATTCAAAATTTTAAAATTTGAAATTTGAAATTTGTTTGAAATTTGAAATTCAAAATTTAAAATTTAAAATTTGAAATTTGAAATTTAAATTTTGAAATTAGTATATTTAGATATACTTGATCCGAGTAGCAAGTAATCGAATTGGGTTGGTTGCCATGGCCGTCCGGTCATAGGAGAAAAGCAGGGTTTAATGGCCCTCTCCTCCCATTCGATGGGATCTCCTATGGCGGTAGGGGTGCCGCTGCAATTATATCCCATGCAGATGAAGCAATAAAAAAAATTAATTGTAAAGGTTCAGTTGTGAAATTTATCATGAATGTGTTAGATTAGATCTAAAGGAATATTCATGATTTATTTTGATTGAGTTATTTTCTGTTATGTAATTAGCAATAGGATTGTTATTTATGAAATGTGCTGATCTATTTGTGAAATGAGTCAACATATTTGGTAAATAGAAAATAAAATCTTTCAAATTTAAAAATTATTTTCGAAATACCAAACCCTGACCCATCAACCCAAATACTTAATTAAAAGAATTAAGTGTTGTCTAGTAGGTCTAGAATTATGAATTAAGACCTAAGACAATTGCATAAATTTGTGGGTCAATAGGTTAGATGGATTAGGTCCATAATTGGGTTAGACCTAAGGTTAGCTTAAAAAAATAGACTAAATTAGAGTAATTGGTCAAATCTAATCAAAAGTTGAATTAGATTAGGTCAAGGATACTCTAGACTCAACTCCAATAGTTGTAGTTGAATGGGTCCACGTCTTTAACTAGACCAAGATGGACTTAATTCATGGCTACACGGTGGAACCCTATTTAATTAGTTGATCAAATTAAAACTAATGAACCGGTTGGTGTCTAAAGTAAGTTTGGCATTTTGACCAATTGTTTTTAAGCGGGAGCTACTCGCAGTGATTCGATCTCTGATGAGTTAATTGCTTATCCCCACCACTGATCTCACTTACCTGGCCAACCTGGTGAATTAGATTTTGATTAGATCACTTAGTGATTAGGGCTCACCCATGTCATTAGGTAAATCAGTTTGACTGATTTAGGTGCTCCTAATGCCAGCTTTAATTAAATCCTTTTTAATCTGACTTGGTGAAGTCAGTGGGAGGATTGAAATTGGCTGGATATTTTCTTCTCATCTATCCTTTAATAAAATCTTCAAAAATTATTAGGTCCCTAAAAATGATTAAGTTATATTGATAACTAAGTCATAGCCTCCCATTAAGGAGTGATAATGAGTCCATTAGTTTAATAATCATTGGAGGCCCAAAGGCCTGGTGCTTATTGACTAATGTAATTATCATTCATAATATGATAATTTGGTTTGAGTCTTTCTGATGGTGGTCAGGTTGGCCGGCCAAAGTCGGGCCTGATCATTTATTGGTCTGATTCACCAAATCAAATCATGTTAATGGTTGGACCTAACCAGATCTTTTCAGTGGAGGCCAAAGCCTACTGATTAGGTTCTGGGGCAAAATCAATTACTAGAAGTTGTTTAGAGAAACAACTGGTTATGAACCTACCCATAGATGCACATGGGTTGACCAACCAAAGTTGGGCTCGTGTGTAGTCTGTGTGGATTCTAGTACCCACTAAGAAATTAAAGTAATTTCTCAAATTGGAGGTTGAGGCTACCAGTTCGTAAAAATACTGAGAGAAACTTTAGACTAAAGTCCAAGTCTTTAGTATTTATAATTTATGTACTAATAGAGGTCTAATTTTCCTTTATGCAGCTATGGCCACTACCCTGTCGCTCCGGTCATTATTAGATAATGACAAGCTCATGGGACCTAATTTTGATAGCTGGTATCGAAAATTAAAAATCATCCTTGAGCATGAACGGCTCCTTTATGTAGTAACAGATCCAGCACCTGAGGAGCCAGCCTCGAATGCTAGAGGGACAGTTTGAGACACTTACCAGAAGTGGCTCAACGACCGCACCATCGTTCGGTGCATTATGCTGGTGGCAATGAATGATGAGTTCAGCCGCAGGTTCGAGAATGCCCAGCCATAGGAGATGCTTCAAATGTGGAACAACTCTTTTGGCACGCCTGACGACGTTGAAAGGCACAAAACTAGTTGTGCCATTTTCAATGCTCGGATGAGGGATGGAGCCTCAGTCACTGATCATGTACTATACATGATCGAAATGATTGAGTACTTAAGTAAACTGGGCTTTCCCCTGCACAAGCAGCTCGGTAAGGATGCGATCCTTAATTCATTGCCCAAGTCCTTCCTCCCCTTCCTTACTCATTTTTGGATGACAAAACCTGCAGTGAACTACCACGGCTTGTTGGGGTTACTGCAGAACTTTGAGAAGGATCACCAGCTCCATAAGGAGTCGGTGAATATTGTAGGAGGGTCTTCTTCTGGTCGTCGACCCTTTAAGAAAGGGAAGAAGAAGAACAAGAAGAAGAAGAATAAGAAGGTGTAGCTGCATGCTGGGACATCTGCACAGGGTCAGACCAACAAGCGCAAGCCCGACCAGAGCCAGGCGAAGTGCTTTTTTTGCAAGAAGCAGGGGCACTGGAAGAGGAACTATCCTCTATACATTGCCTCCCTGGACCCGAACAGGTCGAAGAAGAAGCAAGGTACTTATATGATAACACCTTGCAACTTTTTCATTTGTGATACTACTGCCTGGGTATTGGATATCGGAAACCCTTATCATATTTGCAATTTGATGCAGGGTCTGCAGGTCAGTAGGAGATTTGATGAAGGTGAGAGATTCCTGAATGTTGGAGATGGAAGCAAAGTTCCAGTTCTAGCATTAAGAATCATGAACTTTGTAATCAATTCTTGAAACGTAATTCTGAGTGAATGTCACTATTGTTCAAGCTTTTTATTAAATATTATTTCTGTAGGCCTTTTGGCCATGAACGGTTATCAATTTTTAATAAAAGAAAATGTTTGTAATATCATTTTGAATGGTGTTACAATATTTGTTGGACAACTTAATAATGGAATTTACTTTCTATCACAACCTATTAATGTGGTTCAAACCTCCGGTAAATGCCCTAGAATAGATAATGTATTAGAGGTCTACCTTTGGCACTGTAGGCTAGGTCATATCAATAAAAATAGGATAAACAGATTGGCTCAAGAAGGAATTCTTGAAGTAGGTGATTATGAATCACTTCCAACCTGTGAGTCCTGCCTTCTTGGTAAAATGACCAAATCACCTTTTACTGGAAAAGGTAAGCGAGCCAGTGAACTCTTGGGTCTGGTACATTCTGATATATGTGGACCCATGAGCTCAAGTGCAAGAGGTGGATATTTCTACTTCATAACCTTCACAGATGACCTATCGAGGTATGGGTATGTCTATTTAATGAAGCATAAATCGGAGTCATTTGAAATGTTCAAACTATTCCGAAATGAGGTAGAAAAACAAACTGGAAAGTGTATTAAAACTCTTCGATCTGATCGAGGAGGTGAATACCTTTCCAATGATTTTCTGACATATCTTGGGGAGAATGGGATTCTCTCTCAGTGGACTCCTCCTGGAACACCACAACATAATGGGGTATCTGAAAGGAGGAATCGGATATTGTTGGACATGGTTCGTTCCATGATGGGGTTTGCTGGTCTACCGATCTTCCTCTTGGGATATGCACTCGAATCGGCTTGTTACCTTCTAAATAGAGTTCCGAGTAAGTCTGTAACCAAAATGCCATATGAGATATGGATAGGATGTAAGCCAGTACTCTCGCACCTTAGGGTTTGGGGGTGTCCGACTTATGTTAAACGTTTAATTACGGACAAGCTTGGACCTAGGTCTGACAAGTATAATTTTATAGGATACCCAAAAGAGACCAAAGGGTATTATTTCTACCTGACTGATGAGCAAAAGGTGTTTGTCAGTCTTAAGGCAATCTTTTTAGAAAAAGAGTTCCTTGGTGAAGGGACTGTTGCCTCTAAGGTCGAATTTGATGAAGTTCGACAGGTGAAAAATCGACACAAGTTGCTGAACCTAAATCGGATTTGATTAGATCAGATCTACAGCCTATTGTTCAAGCACCCATAAGGCGATCTGGTAGAGTACCACGTCAACCGAATAGATACTATAGTTTTTTGATCCGGGATGACAATCCTATCAAACTTGATGAAAATGATGAGGATCCGATCACCTACATGGATGCAATACAGAGACCCGACTCTGAGAAATGGCTAGAGGCCATGAAATCCGAAATGGAGTCCATGAAGGTCAACGATGTGTGGACATTGATTGACCCACCCGAAGGAGTAAAACCCATAGGGTGTAAGTGGGTCTTCAAGAGGAAGAGGGACGCAGACGGAAAGGTGGAAATCTATAAAGCCCGTCTGGTTGCCAAGGGATATCGTCAACATTATGGTATAGACTATGATGAGACATTTTCTTCTGTGACAATATTCAAATCCATTCGGATTATGCTTGCGATAGCTGCCCATCTGGACTATGAAATCTGGTAGATGGATGTGAAGACAGCTTTCCTAAATGGAGAGCTGGATGAAGAGGTGTATATGATACAACTTGAAGGATTCACATCCACTGATGAGTCTAAGGTGTGCAGACTACAGAGGTCCATTTATGGACTTAAGCAGGCATCCCGGAGTTAGAACATACGTTTTGATAGGACGATCAAGATGTATGGCTTCGTTAAGAATGGAGAAGAGCCCTGCATTTATAAGTGGGCTAATGGTCCAGTAGTGATATTTCTTGTATTGTATGTGGATGATATTCTCTTAATCGGGAATGATGTCCCTGCATTACAGGGAATAAAGATTTGGCTGTCGTCACAGTTCTCCATGAAGGATTTGGGAGAAGCTTCCTACATCCTAGGGATAAGGATCTATAGGGATAGATCTAAAAGGTTACTTGGTTTATCCCAGTCTACCTACATAGATACTATGCTGAAGAGGTTCAGCATGAAAAATTTCAAGAAAGGCTATCTATCGATAGGCTATGGAATTTCTCTCTTAAAGAGGGACTGTCCGACAAGACCTCAAGAGAGAGAGCGTATGGATAGGATTCTATATGCTTCGGCAGTGGGATCTATCATGTACGCCATGACATGTACACGACCAGATATGGCATACTCACAAGGGGTAGTGAGTAGATACCAATCTGATCCAGGGGAGAATCACTGGAAGATTGTTAAAACCATCCTGAAGTATTTAAGAAATACTAAGGACCAGTGGCTTGTTTATGGTGAATCGGACTTGAGACATATAGGGTTTACAGACTCTAGTTTCCAGTCTGATCACGATGATAGCAAAAGTGTGTTGGAATTTATTTTTATCCTTAATGGTGGGGCTATCTGCTGAAAAAGTTTCAAGCAGCACACAGTGGCTGATTCAGTTTGCGAGGCGGAGTATGTCGCTGCATCAGATGCTGCCAAAGAAGCGGTGTGGCTGAGAAAATTCATCACCGAGCTCGAAGAAGCACCCGCCCTTGTTGGTCCAGTTCTGCTCTACTGTGACAGCTCTAGAGCCTTTGCTCAGGTGAAGGAACCAAAGGCACACCAGCGGATGAAGCATATTCTGCGCTGCTACCATCTCATTCGGGAAATTGTAGATCGAGGTGACGTCGATCTTCAGAAGATCGACGGGAAGAAGAACCTGGCTGACCCATTCACTAAAGCCATTGTGGTGAAGGAGTTCGATAACTACAAGTCGAAGATGGATATTAGATACTGCACCGATTGGCTTTAGGCCAAGTGGGAGATTGTTGGGAATAGTGTTCCAAAGCCAATCGTCAGCCTGTTGATGGTTGTGCTCATTTTTGTATTTGTACATGAATTATGAATTAATAAAAATTATTTTGATATTTTTTCATCACAAAATGTTTCATCTTCTAATGAACTCCTATGTTGTGGTGAAGTCCTTAGGACTATTTAGACTCGACAAAGGAGGATTTGTCATTTAGTCCTTAAATCTGTTCGCGATCAAATGATACATTGTTACCAAGGACGATAATGTTTATCAAGCATAGGTCGTTGTGTGCCATATAGGTTGGTTGTCCTCTTAACCAATGAGTGTGGAGACACTGGTATGGCATACAGGTGAGATATAAGGGTACATCTACACTGAACGTGACCAACTCTGGAGCTATTTCTGCTATCAAGATTTGCTCCGATGGAATATGGGTATAAATATCCCTCCGATCTGAGACCGCCACGGTGACTTGCAAGCAACTCACTGCACTTAGGCACTGGACTACCTGAATTTTTAATTCAGTGACGGAAAGCTGCTGGGTGTAGTCAAGTACTTGACTTGTCGGTGCGTGTGTCAAGATGGGATTGACCACTCCAGTTTAGGAGCTGTGTACAGTCATGTTTTAATTTAGCAAAACTTTGGCCAGGGTAGTCCTTGTGAGGAGTTACAGGACTGTTTGAGTTGAGCATGATTCGGATGATCTGATCAGGGTTGACAGTTTAACCCTGAGTCATTCTAAACATAGGGGTCAAAAGGATGAATTATACAGTAACCATATTCATGTAGGTTTTGAGTGTTGCGACTGCGACTCTTCGACCTATCCGAATGTCGGGTACCATTGCTAGATGATCACTTCGATTAGTACAGGAATTGGTTCCTATGCTACCGACTTAGGTTCGAACCTGCGGGATCACACACATTAGAGGTTCCTATCTGATCTGATGGCTGGTGTAGAATCCTATATGTTTGGGACTTAGTGATCGAGAATCAGAATTCTCTGATCATGAGTTCCACACATTATGGGTACCGGGGTCAAGAGTCCCATTGGTTGGGATTTTTCGATCAGGGTTACATATCGATGAATTCTGATGCCCGATTGCCCATCGAATTTGGATTCAATATTTATGAGAGGTTTAATTAGTGATTTGATTGCTAATTAACTCAATTTGATTGAGTAATTATTTTTGGATCAAGTCCAATTGAATTGGATTCAGTTGGGTTTGACCCGATTAGGTTAAGAGTTGACCTAATCGTCGAGATGGTTTGGTCCCAGATTTGATGGGGGTTGGGCTTAGTCAATTTCTGATTTGATTAGGATTTTATTGAGCCTAATTAAGCTTAATTAAGTTGAGTTTAAATTAGTCTAATTGGACCTAACTTATTTGGTTCAATTAGGTTGGTTTAAATAATGAAACCACCTTGACCCAATCTCCATGCACCACCTCACTTCCATTGCACCCATTTGAATTCATGAGAAGGAACTTCTCATGAATTTTTTTCTCACGCCAAGCCCTCTCCATGCCCCACTTTAATATGCCAATTGAATGGATAAGGATGATTGGTTGGCCATTCAAATTCAAAATAAAGTTTGAATTTGAATGGGCAATCAATCTTTGTGCCTTATCCCTTTTTTAACGCCCCATTTATTATATGAGAAAAATATTCTCATGAAATCACTCCATGCATAATTTAAGCCATGCTTCACGTCTTTAGTTGATAAGGGATGAGTTGGTGTTCATTTGAATTCAAAATTTGATTTGAATTCAAATGTGTAATTACTCATCTTTATCCTTTCTTTTGGATAAGACGTTTGACGTTGTTATAAAAGGAGGAGAAGAGTAGGGCGTGAAGGAAGAAGATTTTTGGAGAAAAATTTTGGGGTGTGAGGAAGTCTTGTGCGTGAGAAGGAAGTCCATATCCTTCCAAGAAAAAAAGAAAGAAAAGTGGGTGCAAGGTTTCTGATGAGTTCCCTAGAGTTTTAGCCTGGGGTTCGAAAAGTGAGAAAGTGAGCTACGAGTGTCGTGAGCTCACAAAATCTCAAAGAGATCTTCAACATCCTCTCAAGTACGTCTATTGATGATCTGGAGTATCTGAAGAATCAACAGACATCGATCGAAGGAGTTCGATCAGCATCGATCGTCAAAAAAGCTCTACAACGAGCTAGCACTTGTGAGGAGTCGATCAGACCGAGAGCTTTGTATGGACGATCCACAGAGACTAGACATATTGTGTGGCTGCGTTGTGACAATCAGACTCTCCCAACGGTGATCAGATTGCGGTGATCTACTACCCACACAAAGCTATTGTGTTCTGAACACATTACAGTAAAGTATTTACTATTCGAATTTGAATTTCAAATTTAAATGAATGCATGCTATATATCATATTTAGATCTTAGTGTAGGGTAAATTTATGTTAATTAATTAGATTAATTAATATTTTTTCACTGTAAAATCATAATTTTGAAAAAGTTTTAAAATTATCATTTTACCCCTGCACTAATTTTTCCCCACAACTACTACCTTCTGAAAGGATCATAATGTAATTGTGACCCGACATGCTATCTTCTTGAAAAATTGTTTAACCAAGATGAAGCAGCGGGAAGAAAGTTAAGCTCAAAGAGAGTATCTCTGAAGAGCAATGAGCTATAAGACCTAAAGAACCTCTTCATGATGAGCTAGTAGATGTATATTCCTCCTCCACCTCGTACACATAGTAGGATCTCCCATCCTCTCAAAAGATATTTGAGTATGCTTAATAGAGGATGTAGAGAAAATCATTTCTTATGGGAGATGGAGAACATAGAGATGATCCCAAAACCTACAACAAGGTGATGTTAGACATCGACTCCAAGAAAAGGATGTGGATTAGCTTTTCTGACTTGATATCTTTTGAAGATTTCTATATAGAGTAGCTCATAAATTTCACTTCTTGTGATATGAGGTCACAAAGTATATAATAATCTTGGAGTTGGAATATTCATTTCAATGATATGATCAAATTGTTTGATCAAAAATGAAGAATTATGTGTTTTCAAAAAGGTTAGTGGGAGTGTCCAATACTAACATCGGTTAAAATATGGTTGAATATAGAATTCTTCATGAAAGACATAAAGCAAGCATCCTATATTCTGAGAATATAAAGATCTATAGAGATAGATGCAATTGGATGTTTGTGTTTTTACAGATAAAGTACAAAGACTAGATGCTGAAAGGGTTCAGTATGAAAATCTTAGAGAGGGGTCTGCTATGCTCTTGGGCATAGATGTGTGTCGTGTAATATACTTGAACTGATATAGATAATACTGTGAATGTCACAAGTAGATATCAATTGAATCTAGGCTGAGAGTGCTAGATTGCTATGAAAATATTCTTAAATTTTTTAGAAGAACTAAGAATTTATTCTTAATTTTAGAAAAAGATTAAAGCTAGGAGTGGGAGGATACACCAATTCAGATTTTATGTCTGACGTTGATGGTAGAATATCTACATCATTGGGTGTAATCATGTCGATATCTTGAAGGATTCCAAGCAATCGATCGATGGAAGTTGAGTACACTATAGATGTGTAGGATACATTCTGATTCTAATGTTAATTACAAAATTGGTTGTCATGCCATGACACTATACTGTAAAGACAATAGCATCATAGCCCTTGCTAAGGAGCCTAGATCTCACCAAATATTCAAGCACACAGAGCAGCAGAACACGCAACTACCTCATGTAAAGATACATAAAGGTGCAGGGAGCAAACTCCACATATGATGTGGTTGACCCACTGGTAAGTCACTTAGCTAGTCGAAGACTAAAAGTTTGTCTTGTAAAGATGGGGTTTGGTACTTGGCAGATTGGCTTTAGTGCAAGTGGAAGATTGTTGGATGTATGCCCTAGAAGTTAATTTTGACTGACACATATCATATTTCTAAGACATATTTTTATACTTTATAGATATTTATACTACCATTCATGTTTATGTGTCCATGAATCATCCAAAAAATTAACAAGATGATGACACATATTCTCAAAGAGTTGAGAATTTGAGATATATGTCATTGATAATTAATTCCTAAATTACTCCTGATCATAGAATCATCATAAGAATGGTGATTGATCCAGATAGATCAGTGCTCAGATCACTTCCTTCAGATAGATGGGTCTCAAGTCTATGGTGTAGGGATACTGGAGTGAGAGTGTAGGTGGTTGTTAGAGAATAACTAGTACTGAGCATAACCAACATGAGAATTCACATAGATATCTGCTCACTCGTTAGTGACTTTCTCGATGCTGTAGTTGTATGATTGTCCTTTGACCTACGGTGCTACAGCTACTCGCAGTGAGGCTGCTGGAGTTTGACTACACATAAATATGGATCTCAATGAGCCCTTGTAGTGGATGTTGGGGACAGTTGGTCCACTGTAAGAGTAGGGTGTACATCTAAATGGGATCTATCGATCCTAGCAGAAGAGAGTAGTCCTATGAGATTTATAAAGCTGAGTCTTTAAGTCTATGACCATGTAGTGTGATTAATGGAAAAGAGTTTCCATAAGAATCACCCATGGACTCAAGCTGATTGAATCTATCATATGATCAATGATGAGATTTAACAATTCATCCATGATCTGTCATCTGATTGGGACTCACGATAGAGGGACTGTATCATACATTAACTGCATCTAGAGATTCATCACTTTTTATTCTGCTGGATTACCACCACATATTACTAAGTGTCACTGATGGATTCTGAGATCCATAAGCATCATCTTAATGATCGATGATCTTTGGTGGATAGAATTGGAATGGTTCCAATCTATTGAAAAGAGTTTCAATAATATTGTGATAGGGATCACAATATATCTCACTAACAGACAGAATAGAACCTATGGGGTCACATATAAAGAGATTTTTAACTGATCAGATGGTTGAATTATGATTATGAATCGTTATAGGATTTGATTATCAATTTGATTGATGATTGATCCAATATAAAAATTATAATTAAGTAATTTGCTAAAGAGTTAGTGAGTTATAAAAGGATTAATTGGCAATTGAATTGCTAATTGGCTCAATTTGATTGAGCTATGAGATTTGTATCAAGTCTAATTAAATTAGATTTAATTTGACTTGACATGGGTTTGATTTGATCAGGCCTAATTGGGTTATAAGATAACCAAATTGGATCGAAGGATGATTCCTAATTGAATTAGAATTTAGTTTTGACTTAATTCCTAATTAGACTAAGATCTAAACAAGATAGAGTTTGAGTAGGAGATAAGAGTCTAAACTTCTTTGGACTCTTACAGATCTGACACCTGAGGAGTCCATCTCGAACATTCATGGTGCGATCAGAGATACTTATCAGAAATGGCTCAATGATCAAACCACTATGCGTTGCATCATGTGGATGGCTATGAATGATGAGTTTAGTTGCAAATTTAAGGATGCTCAGTCAGAGGAAATGCTTCAAGTGTTGAACAAGTCCTTGGGCATTCATGATGACGTTGAGGGGCATAAAATATCTTGTGCTATCTTCAACGCCCGGATGAGGGAAGGGGCACCGATCACTGATCAAGTACTATATATAATCGAGCAGATCAAGCGCTTGAGCAAACTCAAATTTTTTTTGCATGAGCAGCTAGGAAAAGATATGATCTTAAATTCTTTGCCCAAGTCCTACCTACCTTTTCTTAGGCCACTTCATATAATTTATCAATTTTGACAACTTGATGACCTAGCTTGTTAATCAACTCATGTGAAACCAAGCTTTTGCTGCTATCATTATATATGAAAATATCAGTTTGTTGTTGTAGATAATACACTATTGAAGATGTTATTCATCTTACCATCATCATATTCTTCTTCTTTAGGGATAGGGAGTGTTGTGGACATGACCTGCCGATCGGATTGAACCCTCTCCTTATGAAGCATCTGAGGTGACTTCACAAAGTCGCACCAGATGCAGGCCCAGGACCTTGACTCCATGCTCATTTTAGACAACCAACTCGATTAGCCATGTAGGTGAAGCCTGCAATGGACATCCATGACTAACAAACTTGATTCCAAAGTTGGCAGATGGATTTTTCTCTAAATAAATGGTCAGAAAATAGCCCAATAGCCTAAAAAATTAGGCCTAACAAACCTAAAGATTCTGAGTAACAACCTATGACTAAACCTCCAAATAAAAGAGGTACAAAGGAGACTCTCAAGTAAGGGAGAAAAACAAGCTCAATTGAGGGAAGAAGGAGAAGAGCACTCCACTCTTCCACACCTTCTTTCTTTCTCTTTTCTCCACTATTCCCAAGCTCTGGTTATCTTAAGTATTGGAGGGTCCCCCATTGGAACACCTCTGACGAGTGCGAACTTTCTTTGCAAGTTTCCTCCAACATCTTGAATCTTGAATAGTGTCTAGCTCTAACCACATCAGCACTCTTATGAAGTCTTACAGCAACAAATTGGCACTAGAGAAAGAACCTAATCCCCTTTGAGAGAAAAAAGAGCATGGTGCGAATAACAACATAGAACTCCACCACCTCCCATCGATAATCTGTTCATCGCATCAGAGTAGTGCTGCCTCCGGGTCTGTTGCAATACAACCTCCAAACACAATAGATTTGCCATCGCTCGATACACTAGTCCACCAGATCCAGATGCTAACTAGTGCCATGCAGTGGCTTCAATAAGTGACAAAGCAATAGCAGCATGTGGGATCGAATCCTTAAGCGGTTCCTTCCCATTGCAGTAGGTGATCTCGCTCCTAGAGCCCGATATCCACCCACCAATGGCACTCCCATCATTTCCTTGCCTTTGTGGCCCAATCCTCCTCTTGTCAGAGCTTGAGGGAGGAGGCACAATCGAGGAGCTCTTCCTCTGCTAGAGATTCAACCCTGGCCTACTCCCCTAGGCCCAGGAGATCATGACAAGAGGAGGAACTTGAGAAGAACATCCAAGTTATCAATCACCATCTTGGTGAAGTCTAGTGTGGGCCTCACTAGAGCAATGATGGCCTCAACTTCAACTCCCAACCTCCATTCTCCTAGACCATTCTAGGCGAACCAATCCTAAATCAATTTAAGATATCTTAGTTGGAGCTAAATGATGGCTCCACAGATCCTTTTGATCACATACAGGGTTATAGAACCCTTATGATGCTACAGGACACCTCAGACGTCCCTCTTTGCCTTACTTTCTTGGCATGATCCTCAAAAAGTCAGCACAGACATAGCACTCAGGACTCCAACTCGGGTCCATCCATTCTTCGAGCAATTCAGCAGGCTATTCGTTACCCACTTTGGCACCAGCCAAGCCCAATCGAGAAATTTTGATTGCCTCTTCTCTCTCTGATAAGAGAGGATAAGTCACTATGCGATTATGTTACATGCTTCAATGTTGCCACATTTGAGATACCCAACCTGGATGAGTCAATGGCAATAACGACGCTTAAGCCAAGACTATAGAATAAGCACCTCATCTTCTCCCCCGACAAGACTTTCTTGAGGGACTACACTGACCTGCTGGCCCAAGCCCGAAAGTATGCCCAAGTGGAGGAAGTCTGAATGATATGCAAATAGGTAGAAGGAAAAAAGATCTCCATCAAGAAGAGGGGTTGGGAAGATCCTCGGACGGCTCAAGTTGAAAGAAAATCGTCCCAACCGCTAAAGAGTTACAAACCAAGGAACCCATCCTAGTGGTTTTGATAGCTACACCCCTCTATCCATCTCTTAATCCTAGATCTTGATGGAGATCAAGGACTAAAGATATCCACAGTAGCTTAAGCCGATGAAGACCCCTCTGGGAAGGAGAAGTAAGAGAAAGTACTGTCACTTCCACCACCATGGCCACGACACTGAAGAATGCCACTAGCTTAAGAATGAGATTGAGATCCTAATCTAAAGACACTAGCTTGGCAAGTATGTTTGGGAGCAGTGAAATCAAGTACCCAATAAGAAAAATAATAGTAATCGACTGGCGATCGATGTCATTAACACCATCTCTACCTTTGCCGGTGGCATGGGGGCAGAAGACCCAATTGAGAAGGAAAAAGGGACATTGTTTTCTTTTTTGATAATAACTTTTGAGATGAGTACACTCCTCATAATGGCACTGTCATTATATTGCTGACGGTAGCAAGCCATAATATAAATAAAATTTTAGTTCATAATGAAAGTGCGACTGACATCTTGTTTTACGATGCTCTTTGAAGGATAAAATTATCCACCGACCCAGAGGAAGCATGGGTAGAGCTGAGGTGAGATCGAACGAGGTTTGGTCCCAACAATAGTGCCTCCAATGTAGCCTCGAAAAGCTCCTAAGGCTTAAGATGACCCAATAAGGAACTAGCCCTAGAGCAAGTCGAGAGAACCAAGTCCCCTTGCTGGACACCACATGTGGATGAAGCCTAAAATCTCCCATGACTTGGGGATTGAAGGTGGCTCGAGGTCCAAAAAAGTGTTAAGAAATTTTTTGGGGCTTTTTAAAATCTAGAGGTCCCATAGATGCAAAGATCTAAAGACACTCAAGCTGACGCCTTACCCCACCTAGCCACCTAGCACTCCTTGTCCATAGGCGAGTTGAAGCGGAGGCCACAATAATGATAAAGATGAAGGGGCTAACCCTTCGGAGACCTCATCTGACCACCTAACATTCCTTGCCCATGGACGAGTCGAAGCGAAGGCCATGACAATAATAAAGATAAAGAGGCTAACCTTTTAGGGACCCCATGTGGCCATTTCAGATCATTGATAAAGAAGATGAAGGAGCTAACCCTTCGAGAGCCCCATCTGGCCACCTGATTCTCCATGCCCACAAACAAGTCAAAGCAGAGGCCATAAGGATGACAACAAAGGACTAATCCTATAGGGATCCCATGCAGCCATTTGAGACCACCGATGAAGAAGATGAATGTGCTAACCCTTGCGGGACCCCATTTGGCCATCTAGCACTTCTTGCCCATAGGCAAATCAAAGCAGAGGCCATGACAACAACAAGGATGAAGGAGCTAATCCTTCAAGGACCCCATGTGCTATTTGAGGCTATCAATGAAGATGATGAAAGTGCTAACCCTCCGAAGACCCCACCTAGATACCTGCCACTCTTTGCCTATAGGTGAGTCAAAGCGGAGGCCATAACAATAACAAAGATAAAGGAGCTAACCCACTAAGGATCCCATGCAGCCATTTGAGGTGATTGATGAAGAAGATTAAGGGGCTAACCCTTTGGAGACACTATCTGGCCACCTCGCACTTCTTGCCTATGGGTAAGTCGAAGCAGAGGCCACAGTAATGATGGCAAAGGAGTTAATGTTGATAAATATATCCTATAGCCAATCATCTAGGTTATAGATGATTGTGCTCTATACAAGTATATGAATTATAAAATGATAAATATTATCTGGCAGATTCATCATAAGGAATACATCTTCCAAAATATAACTCATATGTTATGATGAAGTCTTTAGCACTACTATCAAAATGATAAAGGAAAATTTATCATGTGATTCTTAAATCCTACTCGTGATCAAATGATACAATTGTTACAAAGATGATAATTGTATCGAGTGTAGGTTATTGTGTGTCATATTAGTTGGTTGTCCTCTTAATCAAGACGTGTGATAACATGGATATGGCATATGGATGATATATAGGAGTATATTTCACTGAACGTGACCACTTTTGGAGCATTCTGCTGTAAAAGGCTGCTCTGATGGGATATGGGTATAAGTGTCTCTCGGACCTGAGGCTGCCTCGGTGACTTGCAAGCAACTCAATATGCTTTGGTGTCGGACTATCTGAATTTCTAATTTAGTGATGAAAAATTTTTGGGTACAGTCAAGTACTTATGAAGTCTGAGTGCGAGTCAAGATGGGATTGACCGCTCCAAGTAAAATTGAAGATGATGCATCACTATGTTTCAATTCAGCAAAATTTTGACCAAAGTAGTCCTAGTAAGGAGGCACAAGATTTTTGAGGTTAAGACACAATATGGACTACTCATCCTGGGTTGACAGTTTAATCCAAAGTCATCCTTGAGCATCAAGTATCAAAAGGATGAATTATATGGTAACTATATCCACAGAGGTTCTAGAGTGTTGCTAGACATACATTCGGCCTATATGAATGTTGGGTCTCATTGCTAGATGGTTATATCGATTAGTATAAGAATTATTCTTATACTACCAGCTTAGATTTAAATCTATGGGGTTATACACATAGAAATACCTATCTGATCAAATGGCTGATCGACGATTATGAATCGTTGAAGGGTTTAATTATCAATGTGATTGATGATTAATTATTTGCAAAGGTTGTAATAAATAATTTACTAATGATTGATAAATTAGAAGAATAATTAATTAATAATTTGATTATTAATTAACTCAATTTGATTGAGCAATGAAGATTGAATTAGATCTAATTGAATTAGATTTAATTAGATTAGCTTTGGATTGATTGGATGCATCCCTATTGAATAACAGGGCTTGTTCCAATTGATCTCAGGGATGCATGAATATGATTCAATTATTTTTATATTGGCTTTGATTGGATCTAATCCTATTAGATAATAGACTTAATTGGATCAAGCCCTATTATCAAATAATTTTTCTGATATCCATCAAGAATCAATCTCTGGATCAATGGGGTTTTAATCTAACTAATTACAAATTCGATTGGAGCCTAATAATTGGACTAGGACCCAATTAGTTAGTTTGTTATAACTAATTTTTAAGTTAGTTAAGATTGGATCCAAGAATTAGTTAAAATTTGACTAAGATTTTGAATCCTATTTGGAATAAGACTAAACCCAAAACACTCCATGTGATTTATTCCCCACACCATATCTTTTCACCGTGAGAAAAAGGATCTCATGCCCCAAACTCCTCACGCCTACCCTCTCTTCTTCTCTTCCTTCTTGAAGGAATTTTGGGAGACTTTCTTATTAGTTTTTGGGTATCAAAAAAAGATTTCTTTGCTAGTTATACAATAAAAAATTAGAGAAAAAAAGTTCTTCCCAAAGAGAGATAAATCAAGGAAGAAGAAGAGTCTTCTTTCTTGTGTGCAGCCTTAAAGAAGGAGTTCTTCTTTCAAATTTTTTTTTTATTTTTTTTAAATAAAAATTAGATTAGATTTAATTTTTAACATAAAAATTTAGAGAAAAAATATCAAAAAAATTGATTGAACATTTGGGGCTTCCTGGTGTTCTAGATCAAAGAAGAAGATGGGTCTTCTTTCTTTTGCACAGCTTTGAAAAAGAAAGAGTTCTTCTTTCAGATTTTTTTTATTTTTTTTAAAATAAAAATTAGATTAGATCTGATTTTTAATACAAAGATTTAGAGAAGAAATATCAGAAAAATCTGGTTGGACGTAAGGGACTTCCTAGAGTTTTAGATCAAGGAAGAAAAAGAGAGAAGAACAGTTCTTCTCTTGGATCCCTCTAGAGCTTAGGATTCCATATGATTTTTAGTATGAGAAATCAGATTAGATCTAGTTTTCATCATGAAAAATCAGAAAAGAAAAGTTCTTCTTAAGAATATGAGAGGAAGAGAGAAAGATTTCCTCTTGTGCATGAAAAAATTGAGAAGAAAGGGTTCTTCTCTTGATCTTTATTATAGAGATCAGATGCATGGATTCAGGAAGAAAAAAAGAGGATCTCTTTATTCTTCATCTTCATCATGTTCCTCTTAGATCAGCCAAAGGATGGTGTCTTTGTGAGCTAGCACTCCTGAGGAGATCGATCAATATAAGGGCTTCATGTGGATATCCGTAGAGGCCGGACGCATGTGCGGCTGCCAAGCATCATGAAGAATCAAGTACTATAGATTTTAGACGTGATGATCTGCTACCTACACTCAAGTATGAAGTTTTGAATTCAATTAATATTTAGATATGATCTAAATATAATATACTTGCTGAATTTTAGATTTCAGATGTACATACATGCATATTAGTTCATGTCATAAATCCTGTATGATGATTTTAGATTTGATCTATACATATATTGTAGATTAAATTATTTAATCTATATATATTCTACTGTAAATTTTTAAAAATACATACACATCACCCACCACGCTTTCCTTCAATTAACTGTTAGATGTGTGCCCTAGATGCCAGATCGGCTGATATATTTCTGAACAAATCTAAAGGTAAATTTGTAATTTTGACTATAAATGAATAAAAGGGTTATTCTTCTATCACATTATGTACATTGTGTCTGTGATACATCCTTTGAGTTGGTGAGAATGTTAATTCATATTTTCAAGAGTTGAAAATTTAAGGCATGAATTTACATAACTAACTCATAAACTGCTCCTGACCATAGGATCATCATGAGGATGGTGATCGATCCGGAAGGTTGGTGTATGATCACTTTCTTAGGATAGATGAGTCTTGAGTCTATGGTGTGGAGACATCAGAGTGAGAGTACAAGTATTCATTGAGAATGAGAGTACTGAGCGTGACCATTTCGAGCAGTCATAAGGAAGTCTACCTTCTCATCAATGACTAGCTCGATGCTGCAGTTGTGTATCTAGTTCTTTGACCTGAGGTGCATCGACAGTTCACCTTGAGTGTGTTGTAGTTTGACTACACCATAACTCAGTCTCCTAGCCATTCAAAATCCTGAGGTGTATGTTGGTTGTAGCATATTCATTGTAGGAACTAAGTCGCACCAAGATGGGATCTATCAATCTCGGTAGATGAGAGGAGTAGTCCTATGGTGATTGAAAGATCGAGTCTTTAAGCCCATGGCCATGGTAGAGTGAAATAATGGAAAAGGTATTTTTCATTGGGGTTTCACATCGGACTCAGATCAATCGATTAATTCATATGACTGATGTTGGGTTTGACGAGTTCACCTTAACCCTAATTTAGTCGGGACTCATGATAGAGGAACTCAATCACACAGGTAGCTGCACCGAGAGGTTCATCTTTAGTTCTGATGGGTTGTCACCATATACTGTTAGATGTCACTGATGGATTTTGGGAGCAATTAGAATGATATTGATGATCAATCATTCTAATTGTCTGAATCAGAAGAGTTCTGGTCCATCGAAAGGAGTTTTGATGATGTCGATGATGAGATCACGACATGTCTCATTACCATATGAAATTAAATCTAACTGGGTCACACAAACAAGGGTTAGGGTCTGGATGTTATCAATTGGGCTAACCCAATTGATTTGGATAAGATCCAATTATGTTCAAGAAAATCATGCTAGCATACGATTGAGCCTAACTTTCTCTTCGTGTAATCTTTTTTGTCTCTACTGAGCCAAATATGATTTAACTCATCCAAAGAATCTTAAGAAGATTTTTGTTAGTCTAAATAAAGCTTGTCCAGCTCAGAAAAAGCTTGTCTTAATTTATGAGATGAATTTAAGACAACACCTGCTAATTCTTAGCACCTGCCAATTTCATTTTAGGATATCTGTCAAATATTAACATATGGGTCTTAAACTGAAGAGAGCTCATTAGAAAATTTTTGTGGAGTGTTCACATGTCAAAACCTAATTAAATTGGGTGCCATAATCAGATTATGACATGAGCCCAATTGGATTTAAGTGGGCGGCCCAAATGGATAAGAACTAAAGAGTCCTGATAAACATGGACTCTTTGGCGCCACCTTGATTGAGCTTATCCAATGTTGGTGCCAACATAGGAGAGAAAGTGGAGTTCTTATTTGATGAGATTAGATGACATCACTCCACAATCAAAATTTTTTTAAAATTTATTAAAATTTTCTGATTGCTTGAATGATGTGGCACTGCGCAGCATACAGGGTCTATATAAACCCTACTGCGCCTAGGGTTTCATGGAAGAAATTGTTTTATGCACAAAACCCAATAGCTGCTACCCCCTCCCCTCTTCTTTATGTCCTCCCTACTCTCCTTCCTCCCCTCTTCACATCCAAAGAGTTGGACATTCATCTGGCAAAGATCCAAGGCATGGTGATGCCTGGAATAGAAGGCTGCAGGACTTCTTCGATAGGCTGCTGCTCCAACTTCAGGAAGACTTTTGAAGATCTTCCTAATCAGATTTAGATCTAATTTTTGGAGCATATATTCATGAGGAGAAGATATTTCAGATCTTGCTTGAGTGGATATCGGTAGAGGCCAGGCGCTTGCATGGCTACATCAGAACCTTGGGCTGTGCAGAGATCATCTACAGGGTAATCAGATTACCCTTAAGGTACATCTTCTTTCATCATAGTTTTAGATTTAATTTTAAATTTTAAATATTAGATAATAAAATTAGATCTAGAGAATTAAATCTAAAATATGTAGGATAATTTTTTTTAAAAAAATTATTCCACCCCAGATTTGATGAAATCTGGAAGATCCTACGAGGAAAAGTGGTTTTCTTCCTTCAAGTGGTATCAGAGCCAGATTGTTGGCTCTATTTCAGATCTAATTTAGATCTAATTTTAATTTTTATTTATCTGATATTAAAGATTTTAGATATCATATCAGATATGATAGGATCTAAAATTAAAATATTTAAAATTAAATCTAAGAAGATCTAACATGCATAAGATGCATGATTAGACTAGGAATAGTTTGATCTATAATTAGTTTCATAGTTTTATATTTTAATGAGATTAAAATATTAATTAGATCTAATTTATTTTTTATTTTTTTGATGTTATAAATGTTATAATCAGATCAGAAAATAGAAAATAAATTTTTAATTATTACATAAAATTGATCTGATGCATGCCTAGACTAGTTGTAGAACTGTTCTAGTAACTTGTCTAGAATAGTTTTTATTTTGAATAGTTCAATTTAAATCTTATTTTTTAGATATTACATGTGATGTATCAGATCTGAAAGTATGCTAATTAGATCAATTTTTGATACATGAGATGTATGCAAAGCATATATTAGTTAGATCTTAAATTGTGTATGTGATATGTAAATTTAGATCTAACTAGTTTTGTAGTTAAATTTATATTTCTGATTAAGGTGTTCCTCATGGCTGTCCGATCATAAGAACGAAGTAGGGTTTTCATACCCTCTCTTTCCATTCAATGGGGTGTTCATATGACGTGTAGGGGTGCCGCGCGTTCATCCTTAATCAGAAATCAAAACTTACTTTTCTGTAAAATCTTAGATCCTGAAATCTTAGAATTTATTTTACATATTTTATTTATGAACCCAAACTTAATTAATGAATTAAGTTTATGAAATCAATTTGGTCTAAAATTAAGAATTTCAGATCTAAGACATTTTCATAAAATTGGGTTCGGGCTTGGGTAGCTCAATTAGGTCTAACGGTTGATCAAACTGAATCAAGAGTTGGTTAGGTGGGATCATGAAAGCTAATAATTGACCAGCCTAATAGGATTAAGTCTGGATCAAAGTCGAATCATATTTAGATGTGACTTGATCAAGTTAAGACCTAATTTGGCTCAGTGGTTAGAGCCTGGATTGTAGGCTAACCTAATTAGTTCTGGTTCGATAATTTGGTGTCTAAGGTAAGTTGGGCAGATACGATCGACTGATTTTTAATTAAGAGCTACTCGACTCGAATGCGTTCTTGTCGAGTTAATGGCATATCCCTCCCATCGGTCTCACTTACCTGACCATATGTATTGACTTAGTTCTGATTAGAGGTGGCTAACAATTCGAGCTAACCCATGCCACTAGGTTAGTCATAATTGTTATGACTATGTCAAGTCAAGTTTAATGAGACCTAAATCAAATCTTCCTAAGAAAATATTAAGTCTAGGTCTTCCACCATTGTGGATGTGCGGGCCCTTTTCGGGGTTGATTGTTCTCGACTGGTTACAGTGGCTCAGTTGCATCGGGAAGACGCAACCATGTCCATTAAGCATTGGATGCTACGGATTAGAGGATGGGTTGGGCTCAATATTTCGGATATGGTGAGGGACCCAATTAGGAATCTAGTTCGTGCAAATGGTGGGTCTGACTTAACTAAGGATTGGAGCAATATCCCAGACATGGTGAGCTTCATGAATTAGAGATCAAGTTTTGGGTGCACTATGATTAGAGAATCATTGGATAAGAGTTGTCCACTCATTGGTTGACCCATCATCAATAACTGTTAGGTGAGGTGATGAGCCAGTCGGTGAGACCGCACCACCCACTAAAAATCACTGATCACGAGATTTTTACATCTCTACTAAGGGAGTGTAGGGATCTGAAAAAATAGTGGGAGCCTAATTTGTTTAAAAATGAAACCCTAAACAAATTGGTTAAGTCTGATTACAAAATCTAACTAGAAACTTTTGACTCTCTACAGAAAACATGTCTGCCTCAAACCCCCTGACCAAAATACTAGACACCCACAGATTGACTGGACCCAATTTCAAGGACTGGTTGAGGAACTACAAAATTATTCTGGGTTTCAAAAAATTGACTCATATTTTGGATCAGGACCCACCTGCCATATCAGCACGTCCGACTATTGAATAGAGAGCATCTCTAGAAAAGTGGACGGATGATGATAACAAAGCAAGGCACTACATGTTGGGTGCAATGTCTGACGACTTGCAGTGCCAACATGAGAATATTTTGACTACCCATCAAATGTTGGCTCACCTGCAAGAGTTGTTTGGTGAACAGAGTCACACGGTCAAGTATCAAGTTTGTCAAAGATTTTTTAAGGCCAAGATGCGTGATGGGCAGTCAGTCCAAGATCATTGTTTGACAATGATCAAGGATCTTGAGGAGCTTGAGAAGCTTGGTATCATCTTAGACAAGAATTTTTAGATTGATGTAATCCTTCAGTCCTTGTCCGATGCATATGGTCAGTTCATCATGAACTTTCATATGCATAAGATGCAGTGTACCTTGGCTGAGTTAATGAATATGCTGGTTACGGCTGAGCTTTCTATGAAGGGTTCAAAAGGCTCAATTCTTACTGTGGAGCAAACTTCTTCCAAGAGAAAGTCTTTTGAAAATAAAAAGAAGTCTGCGAAGAAGCAGAAGGTGGATGGCAAGAAGAAGAAGACAGAACCGAAGAAGAAGGCTGCTGATAAGGAAAAATGTTTCCACTGCCAATCAGACGGCCATTGGAAGCGGAACTGTCCTCAGTACTTGGCCACCCTGAAGAACAAGAAGGATGGTCCTTCTGGAGGTATGCTTATTTTAGAGTCTAATCTTACGGTTTCTTCTGCATCTAGTTGGGTGCTTGACTCTGGTTCTAGTGCTCATTTGTGCACTTCTATGCAGGGTTTTGAGGAGAGCAGGAGGCTGAGAGATGGAGAGATGATCCCACGCATCGGGAATGGAGCAAGAGTTGCTGCTGTGACCATGGGAACCTACCCTCTGCGATTACCATTAGGATTAGATTTAGTTTTAAGAGACTATTATTATGTGCTTGCAGCAAGCAGAAATTTGATTTTTGTTTCATGTTTAGCACAAGAAGGCTATGTGATTAGCTTTCATAAGGACCATTGTAATATTTTTTATGAAAATAATAAAGTTGCAAATGGTTTTGTCATTAACAGTCTCTATCAGTTACATGTTGATGTATCTGTATTTAATATTGAGCAAAATATGAATACCATAAGAATTAAAAGGCCTAGAGATAGTCTAAATAATAGGTATCTGTGGCACCTAAAGCTAGATCATATAGCGGAAAATAGGGTTAACAAATTGGAGAAATTCGGGCTATTGAGTCCGTTGACTTTCGAGTCATATCCAGTTTGTGAATCATGCCTCCAAGGCAAAATGACCAAGCTCCCTTTTGTGGGACATAGGGAAAGGGCCACAGACCTACTTGCCCTAGTATATACGGATGTGTGCGGCCCATTTGATGTGCCGACTAGAAACAACTACGTCTACTTCATTACCTTTATCGATGATATGTCTAGGTACGGATATGTATTTCTTATAAAACACAAGTCTGAAGCTTTTGAAAGGTTCAAAAAATTCAGACATGAGGTAGAAAAATAAACAGGAAAGCCCATTAAGGTTCTTCGATCAGATCGAGGAGGTGAATACCTTAGTCGGAAGTTCCTAGACTATCTTAAGGATAATAGTATAGTCTCTCAATGGACTCCACTTGGAATGCCTCAACTCAACGGGTTTCAGAACAAAGAAATCAGACCCTATTAGATATGGTTCGTTCCATGATGAGCTTCACGAACCTCCCTGAATTTCTTTGGGGACATTGTCTCATGATAGCAATTTATGTATTGAATAGGATTCTCTCTAAAACTATTCTTACCACACCGTATGAGATATGGCATGGTAAGAAGCCAAGTCTGAATCATCTCAAAATTTGGGGTTGTCTGGCTCATATCAAGAGACAGCAAACAGACAAGTTAGAGTTCAGATCTTTTAGAGCTCGATTCATAGGATATCCTAAAGAGTCATTAGGATACTATTTTTATATTTCGAAAGACCACAATGTGATTGTGAGTCGAAATATTATTTTTCTTAAAAAATAGTTTATTTAAGATAGTGGCATTGGAAGAATAATTAAGCTCAAGAAGAATGTCTCCCAAGAGCAACGAGCTAAAGAACCTGAGGAACCAAATCAATCCGAACCAGTCCTAACACAACCTCTTCCACCTCGTAGATCGACTAGGATTTCTCGTCCTCCTGAAAGGTATTTAAGTACTATACAAGAGGATGTAGAGGAAATGTTCCTCACGAGAAATAGGGCTCATGGTGATGATCTTAAGACCTATGATGAGGCGATATCAGATATCGACTCTGAGAAATGGTTAGAGGCAATGAGATCAAAAATTGACTCGATGCACTCAAACCAAGTTTGGGCCTTGTTAGATCCACCTGAAGGTATTGTACCTATTGGGTATAAATGGATCTTCAAGAGAAGGATAGGTGCAGATGGGAATGTAGAGACATTCAAGACTAGGCTCGTAGCGAAAGGTTATAGTCAACGCTAAGGCATTGACTATCAGGATACCTTCTCACCTGTAGCCATGCTAAAATCCATCCGCACATTGCTTGTTGTTGTAGCCTATTTCGATTATGAAATATGGTAGATGAACGTGAAAATAGCATTCTTAAATGGACATCTTGAAAAAGATATCCATATGGAACAGCCGCTTGGTTTCACATCTAGTGATGATGATCACAAGGTCTACAAGCTACAAAGGTCCATTTATGGACTTAAGCAAGCATCTCAGAGCTGGAATACTCATTTCAATGATGTGATCAAAATATTTAGTTTCATCAAGAACGAGGAGGAACCATGTGTGTTCAAAAAGGTCAGTAGGAGCACAGTTGTCTTCCTCATATTGTACGTAGATGACCTCAGTCAAAGTATGGTTGTCTAAGGAGTTCTCTATGAAAGATCTAGGAGAGGCATCCTTTATACTGGGTATTAAGATCTATAGAGATAGACCAAATAGGATGCTCAAACTTTCACAAAAGATGTACATAGAGGAGGTGTTAAAAAGGTTTAGCATGAAAAACTCCAAAAGAGGTTTATTACCTTTTAGACATGGCACTCATCTCTCCAAGAAGATGTGCCCTAGCACACCTGAGGAGATTGAACGCATGAATAAGATCCCTTATGCTTCAGCAATAGGGAGCCTCATGTATGCCATACTATGTACACGACCTGATATAGCCCATACTATGAGTGTCACAAGCAGATATCAGTCGAATCCAGGTGAAGAGCACTGGACTTCTGTGAAATGTATCCTTAAGTACTTGAGAAGGACTAAGGATATGTTTCTAGTCTTTGGGAATGGAGAACTCTAGATTCAGGGATATATAGACTCAGGCTTTATGTCTGATATAGATGATCGAAAGTCGACATCTGGAAGTCTGTTCATTTGTAATGGTGGTGCAGTTAGCTGGAAGAGTTCCAAGCAGTCGGTAATTGCTGATTTTACCATGGAGGCAGAGTACATTGCCGCATCAAAAGCTGCGAAGAAGGCATTCTGATACAAGAAGTTTGCCGCAGAGCTTGGAGTGATGTCATCGGATGCCATACCTCTTTACTGTGATAATAATGGCACCATAGCCCTAGCTAAGGAGCTAAGGTCTCACCAGAAGTCCAAGCACATCGAGTGGCGATTCCATCTGATCCGTGATTACCTCGAAAAAGGTTATGTCGAGGTCAAGAGAGTCGACTCCACAGATAATGTGGCAGACCCACTGACTAAGCCATTGGGCCAGCAAAAGATCGAAGCCCACCTTGAGAAGATGGGACTTAGATATATAGCCAATTTGCATTAGGTCAAGTGAGAGTTTGTTAGATGTGTGCCCTAAATGTCAGATCAGCTGACATATTCCTGTACAAATCTAAGGATAAATTTATAATTTTGACTATAAATGAATAAAAGGGTTATTCTTCTATCACATTATGTACATTATATCTGTGATACATCCTTTGAGTTTGTGGGAATATTAATTCATATTTTTAAGAGTTGAAAATTTAAGTCATGAATTTACATAACTAACTCATAAACTGCTCCTGACCATAAGATCATCATGAGGATGATGATCGATCTGGAAGGTTGGTGTACGATCACTTTCTTAGGGTAGATGAGTCTTGAGTCTACGGTGTGGAGACACCAGAGCGAGAGTATAGGTATTCGTTGAGAACGAGAGTACTGAGCGTGACCATTTCGAGCAGTCATAAGGAAGTCTACCTTCTCGTCAATGACTAGCTCGATGCTGCAGTTGTATGTCTAGTTATTTGACCTGAGGTGCATTGACAGATCACCTTGAGTGTATTATAGTTTGACTACACATAACTCGATCTCCTAGCCATTCGAAACCCTGAAGTGTATGTTGGCTGTAGCGTATTCATTGTAGGAACTAGGTCGCACCAAGATGGGATCTATCAACCTCGGTAGATGAGAGGAGTAGTCCTATGGTGATTAAAAGATCGAGTCCTTAAGCCCATGCCCATGGCAGAGTGAAATAATGAAAAAGGTATTTTCCATTGGGGTTTCACATCGGACTCGGATCGATCGATTAATTCATATGACTGATGTTGGGTTTGACGAGTTCACCTTAACCCTACTTCAGTCGGGACTCATGATAGAGGAACTCAATCACACAGGTAGATGCACCGAGAGGTTCATCTTCAGTTCTGATGGGTTGCCACTATATACTGCTAGGTGTCACTGGTGGATTTTGAGAGCAATTAGAATGATATTGATGATCGATCATTCTAATTATCTGATTCAGAAGAGTTCTGATCCATCGAAAGAAGTTTTGATGATGTCGATGATGAGATCATGACATGTCTCATTACCATACTGAATTGAACCTAACTGGGTCACACAAACAAAGGTTAGGGTCTGGATGTCATCAATTGGGCTAACCCAATTAATTTGGATAAGATCCAATTAGGTTCAAGAAAATCGTGCTAGCACACGATTGAGCCTAACTTTCTCATTGTGTAATCTTTTCTGTCTCTACTAAGCCAAATATAATTTGACTCATCCAGAGAATCTTAAGAAGATTTCTCTCAGTCTAAATGAAGCTTATCCAGCTCAGAAAAGGCTTGTCTTAATTCATGAGATGAATTTAAGACAACACCTGCTAATTCCTAGCACCTGCCATATTTATTTTAGGACATCTGTCAAATATTGACATATGGGTCTTAAACTGAAGAGAGCTCATTGGAGGATTTTTGTAGAGTGTCCACATGCCAAAATCTAATTGAATTAGGTGCCATAATCAGATTATGGCATGAGCCCAATTGGATTTAAGTGGGTGTCCCAAATGGATAAGAACCAAAGAGTCCAGATAAACATGGACTCTTTGGCGCCACCTTGATTGAGCTTATCCAATGTTGGCGCCAACTTAGGAGAGAGGGTGGGGTTCTTATCTGATGAGATTAGATGACATCACTCCACCAATCAAAATTTTTCCAAAATTTATTGGAATTTTCTGGTTGGTTGAATGATGTGGCACTGCGCAGCATACAGGGTCTATATAAACCCTGCTGCGCCTAGGGTTTCGTAGAATAAATTATTTTATGCATAAAACCCAATAGCTGCTGCCCCCTCCCCTCTTCTCTATATCCTCCCTGCTCTCTTTGCTCCCCTCTTCACGTCCAAAGAGTTGGACATTCATCTGGCAAAGATCCAAGGCGTGGTGACGCCTGGAACAGAAGGCTGCAGGACTTCTTCGATAGGTTGCTGCTCCAACTTCAGGAAGACTTTTGAAGATCTTTCTAATCAGATTTAGATCTAATTTTTGGAGCATAGATTTATCAGGAGAAGATGTTTCATATCTTGCCTGAGTGGGTACCGGTAGAGGCCAGGCGCTTTTGTGGCTACATCAGAACCTCGGGCTGTGCAGAGATCATCTACAGGGTAATCAGATTACCCTTGAGGTACTTCTTCTTTCATCATAGTTTTAGATTTAATTTTAGATTTTAAATATTAGATAATAAAATTAGATCTAAAGAATTAGATCTGAAATATGTAGGATAATTTTTTTAAAAAAATTATTCTACCCTAGATTTGATGAAATCTGAAAGATCCTATGAGGAAAAGTGATTTTCCTCCTTCATTAAACCTCCAGAGATCCCATTTGGCCATGTAGTGCTCCTTGCCCATGGGTAAGTCGAAGCGGAGGCCACAGTGATGATAATAAAGGGGCTAACCCTCTGAAGATCCAATGCAGCCACTAGAGACCGCCAATGATGATAGCAAAAGGGTTAACCCTCTGGAGAACCCACCTTAAAGAAGAAGAAACTCTGAAAGATATACAAAAAAAATATTGATAAAAAGATATTTCATTCAAAAGGTTCATACATATTCCAGAGAAAGTTTATTACAAATTAATCTTATTCAAACAAGACTCACTATAACAAAGAAAAGAAAATACAAGATTCGGGCTCGATCAGCTTCCACGGGCTCAACTGGCATCCTCGGGTGAAGAACCAAATATGGCTCGATGCCATCCTCGATGCAAATGAAAAGGAACCGTCTTTCGATGATCACCAACCCTTGCCAAAAGATATCGGAGATGGCATAACCGGTTTTCCCTCAAAAATCCATCCATCTTTAGGATATTCCTTTAAGGAGAGCCAGAAGGCTATCTTAGGGGAGGAAAAAGATAGCTCTCTAGAAAGGTCCAAGACCTTTCTATGGAGGATAATGCATTAGAAGCCTCAAGGTGACCACCGTTATGGCTCTGCGGTTGGAATAGTGGACTTTTCTGCTACCTCTCATTCCAAAGTGGGATGTTCATGGGTGCATTCCCTCAAAGCTCTTTGCAACTGACTATAGGAAGGAGAAGACTCCCCTAGATAGAGGAAGCTCTGATGATCCCTCGATGCCGAATGCGGTGGTGCCACCATGATATTGTAGAAGATGGCCAGGGCAAGATCAGTCTCAAGAAACAAGACCCCTATTTATAGGAGGGATAGGCCCAAGCGCATTCGAATGTCCCACTAACCACATAATAAATATCACCACCCAAAGGCCTTAAAGATCACATCTCCTAGAGTAAGGAGCTTCGATTATCCTTCCCAATGTACCATCCTTATCAAAAAGTGCTAGTATTAAAGGCCATGCTCCATTAGGCCTCCAGATTGCATGATTCTCCACCGCACGACCCCTAAGGTAGATCACTTTCTCTGATCCATGAAGGGTGGTACGGCATCCATCAACATCTAGCACCTGGCATATAAACAAGTCCATAATTTTCATAAATTTGCCCACCATACACTGCTAAAATAAGCACTTCAAAGAGAGTTAGGGGAGACTCTTGGCTCGGTAATGGAGATCGATCCATCTGAGCCCTTGACCACGACAAGAGCCGATCAACACAGACACCAAGAAGAAACAAAGAACTTCTTTGAAAGGTAAACACAACAAAGAGACATTTTTCATTAATTCAAGTTCATTACAAAAGTTTCCAAAAAGAAATCATCAAAAGCAACTACAAAAGAAAAAGAAAAAAAATGAGTCTTTGTCCGATGAGAATGCCCCAACCTCTTCATCACTATTCTCAGGACGAAGATATCTTAGGTACAATTTAGGGACCATCTGATGCAAGCACACCTCACAATCCTAGAAGCCCTGAATGAAGGCAATCGAGGATGCCTCAACAACTTCATTCTCAAAATCCATCGAAGCCTTATATTCCTTAATGCATTTGGATATGATCTCAATAGTAGCTCCTACTACAGCCTCGATGAACCTCAACTTGTCCACAACTGCCTTACTAGCCTTCGCGATGGCCCTTGCCCAAGCTTCAGCTGCCCAAAGCTCCCCATCGAAGACAGCAATATTGTGTGCCAGCTGCATGAAAAAATAAAAGTCAGAAAGCTATGCCCAAAAGACTAGAATAAGCATAAGAGTCCGCAACTCACCCTAAGAAGACTAACATAAGAGGCCCCTACGACCTCGTCCGAGGGATGAGATCTGCAACTGATCGACCGACATCTGAATTGACTCCATCAGCTCTCGGGTGAGCTGATGGTCTTGAAGCATAGAGGTGTCCCTTTGCACCGACTTCACAATAATGGTGAACCCCTCTTTGCCTCTAAGCAAGGTAGGATCTACCCTAGGCATCACCAACCTACTTAACAGCTTGAGAGAAGGTTGGGCCAGACTAAAAGAAGGGAAGGAGCCTGAAGTGGCTCCAAGGCTATCAACACAGCAACCTGCGGTAGCTCGATCATCACCGGCTTATCCCTGGCCCTCACCGAGTTAGCACCCGATGGCCTCAGGGATCATGACAGAGTGAGAGTAGGAAACTCTGATTGGATACTCCTCGACCTCTTGGATGAGGACTCTCCATTCGAAGAGCTTATCCTCCTCTTCATTGCAAATTTGATAGATAAGAGCGACGGTTTCATTACTTCATGACAAGAAAAGCAAGATGATCAACAGCACCAATGGAAATAATGTCAACAAGTGGAAGAAAGAGCCTTCCTCTTACAACTACAAAGATAAGAGAACAATTGATGATTGGATGGCAAAAAATCTAACAAGATGAGTGGTCTATTTATACGAACCACCAATAGCACAATTCAACCATCGAATTGCCAAATAGCGGCAGTTGGCTATCATTGAGAGCAACAGATTTTGCGGTTCTTTGTCGCACCCTTCTCAGATGAAGCCGCATGAGGCAATCTACAAAATCATTAGCCCCTAATAATGGTGAAGCAGATCGTGAAATAGCACATCATTAGCCCCTAGAAGCTCTTTTCTCCAAGTATAGTAAAGCTGATGCTTTCAAGAGGGAACTGGATCAGCTGCCAGCTGCTAGATCGACTATTTTCTTCACCCGAAGCCAAATAGCCTCCTCAAACTCAAAAGTTAGGGGCAAGTGTTGTGGATGTGACCCACCAACCGGATTGACCCCTCTCCTTGGGTGGATGCAAGGTGACCTGGTGAAGTCACACCAAATGTAGGCCTGAGATCTTGACCCCCTACCCATTTCAAACCACCAACTCGACCAACCATGCAGGTGAAGCCCACGATGGATGCCCATGACTAACAAGTTTGATCCAAAGGTTGGTGGTTCAACGGCCTAAAGAATTAGGCCTAACAAACCTATAGATTCCATCTAATAGCCTATGGATAAATCTCTAGATAAAAATGGTACAAAGGGGACCTTAGGGTAAAAAAAAAGAAAAAGCTCAATTGACAGAATTAAGAAGGACAAGAGCACTCTGCTCACCCACACTTTCTCACTTTCTCTTTTTTATTATTTTCAAGTTCCGACTATGTCACGCCCCCGACCCGAGATTGTGAATCGAGGGTCGCGGCAACCGCCGCATACTTATGAAGAACTCTCTCCATAAGCATGCAAGGCATCTCATCACGATATCAATGCATCACAGCGGAAAAAATTCAAATAATTATTATTCAACTATAATTCAAGTAATTAAATCAAATGTCTTACATCCAATAAAATTTTTGCCAACAATAAAACAATAGATCTAAATTCAATGAAGTTGACAATGCTAATCTCGCTTCTAAAAGCTCTGTCCCAATATTTCGTCCCACGCTCGATATTAATTATCTGAATCTGAAAAATAGAAAGAAAGGTAATGAGCTAGACAGCCCAGTAAGTAACAAGTATCTCTACCAGATATTTCAGATATTATCTAATTTTCAAGAATAATGCTGCAAATAAACATAAGAGTATATTTCATGCTGATTTAATACAAATCAAATATTTTCAAATATTCACATATAATATAATCATAAATCCGATTCGATTCAAAACACTCGTAACTCAACAGCCTTGACTATGACCAACGTTTAACCCCCATTGGCGGGGTCCACAGAATACCAGCGCACAACCCCACTGGCAGGGTCCACAAATACCAGCGCACAACCCCACTGGCAGGGTCCACAAACACCAGCGCACAACCCCCACTGGCAGGGTCCACAAATACCAACGTATAATCTCCATTGGTGGGGCCCACTGAAACATAGTTAGGCTGAGAGCATAAATCCGATCTGTATCAAAACACTTTATATCATAAATATTTCACAGAACATGTGCATAAATCGACATACCAAAATATTTCAAAAGCACTCTTCTTTCAAAACATAATTTCATAAATCATGCATAATTTTCAGAGAATAATTATTTATTTTCAAAATAAATATAGAATATCTCGAGAAGATGATTCATTACTTACATTTCACGGAGCACTGAATGAACAGATCGACTAACTTCTAGGAGATTCTTTCGTGCCTATTATCCAAAATTATATTTTTACATTAATTTAATTCAAAATTAAATCTAACAAATTCCAAAATTAAAATCTCGCTTAAAATCAGACTCGTCTCTAAACTCGATCAGAATCATCAGATGAAGCCTTCCCCTATGCTAATCTTAGAAGGATAACTTTAGAGAGAGAAATCCATCAAGAGAGAGAAAAACAAGCTAGAGAGAGAAAATCCTAGAGAGAGAAAGTAGAGAGAGAAAGTCCAATTCCAGAGAGAGAAAGTCAGGGTTCAGACAGAAAGAAGAGAGAGAAACTCTCTCTCTCATCAATTTCTTTATTTATTTATTTATTTATTTATTTATTTGTTCATACATATATATATATAAATATATATATATATTTATTATTATTATTATTATTATTATTTTTTCTTCTTTTCTTTTTCTTCTTTTTCTTTCCTTTTCTTTTTCTTATTTTCCTTTTTTTTTCTTTTTTTCTTTTTCTTTTTCTTCTTTTTCTTTTTCTTCTTTTTTTTTTTTCTTTTCTTGGTTCTTCCCGTACCGGAACAGGGGACGGTGTGGCCCATCCTTGGCCGGGCCGTTCAGGCCACGGCCGCCGCGGCGGAGGCCGGCGGCCGACGGGGGCCACTCCCCTGATCAAGGAGAAGCGTGGCCGGCGATCGATTTCGATCGCCGGTGCCGGAAAAATCCACGGGAAAGAGACCAAAATAGAGGTCTCTTTCCCCGATCGGAAATCGGTGACTCTCGTCGCCGGCAGCGCGCACAATGCACGGGGAGGAAGGAGAAGAAAGAGGGGAGGAAGAGGGAAACTTACCTCAACCTCCGGAGACCTCGCCGGCGAGCAATTACGGCGAGAAATCAGACGGTGTCTGCGGCTCTAATTCGAGGAAATCGGAGAGAAGGAGAGAGGGAGGAGACCTATGGATCGATTCTAAAGAGAGGGAAGACCTTCTTATAGAGGGTCCTAGGATTCCGAGAGATCCTAGGACTCCTAATGCGCATGGGTCTCGCCGGAGAAGAAGACTCCTACCGGGAGTCTTCTTCCCGATTTTTACCCTGTTTTTTTTTGTTTTGGGCTATAACAGACTAACTAAAGCATCGAAGGATCCCCGTTGGAACAATCCGACAAGTGTAGACTTTTCTTGCAGATTTCCTCCGACATCTTAGATCCCAGACGGTGTCTAAGTCTAGTCACATCAGCACTCTCCCAAAGTCTCGTGGCAACAAGGAACATTATAAGTTTGAACACAAGAGAAGAATAATCAATCTTTTCTTCATCAAAGACAAGTATAATTCTTGTTCATCCTGAATAAGAATATTTAGAAAAATTGAAAAAACATAAAATCCAGGAAACAATGGAAAAAATAAATTAAAAAATGGTACACCAGTTTTAATCCATATGGTACAATATACTATGTTTGGTAACCTTCGTTGGAGTACAAGGACTCACTATTTAGGCTTATCGTCATGATTTTTTTTATAGGTGACATGGGTTACAAAGGATTATTAAGAAAATGTGCATAAATTGGCTTTCTGCATGCACTGAGACACAAGTGTCTTGCCTAGGGGAATCAAGACTGGAGAGAGCTTTTCTTTCTGAAAATATCAACAGCCTTATCTATCCGTTCTTTTGCAATAGTTGGCGTAGGTTAACGGAGTTCTCACCCTGGATGTGGGCTGTCTAGCTGTTGACGATGAAACCGACTTTCTTGGTAACTTCTTTTGCTGATAAACCTTTAAACTTGAAGACTCTATTTTTTCTTTCTATCCACAACTTCCAGTAGCAAATAACTAGCTAGGAATCCATAGCCTTGTTTGAATAAATCTTTGAGAGAGATCGCCTCTGATCATCCCAAAGGTCAATAATTCTGGGAGGCAGGTGATGGGGCTTGATGCAGCGAAGTGTATTTCCGTGCATCATCAATGAATGTTGACAGAGAGCTAATATATAATCAACTGTTTCCAATTGATTTCTGCATGACGGACATGCATTGGGGTCTTGTACACCTTCCTTTGCTAAATTCTCTAAGGTGAGGATTATGCTGTTGTTAGAGTTTTGGAGGAAAAATTCAAAATTTTCTCTCTCCAAAGTCTCTAAAAAGTTTTGTAAATTTTTAGTCCTACATTGAAAAGGGATAAAATTATCTTTACATTTATAAACCACCTTTCGTTGCCCATCTTTGCTTGGGGGCCCTTGAAAGGATGTAGATTTTATATTTTACATATGGGTCGGCATGCACAAGATGATATTTTAATTTATTTTTGTCATATTCCATTTTATATTATATTTTTTTTTTATCATTTTTTTTGTTGACTGATCGCTTCCCTATGTGGTCAAATGGTCAAATGACCATTTGCGCTCACCTTCCTTCAGTGTGTCTCCTCATGGTCTATAAAAGACCATAAGTCCTTGCCTGTGGGGTATCCTAAAAAATATCAGTGGTCTCTTTTATTTTTCCTTTGAGTGGCTTGTGCAAACTCTCTTTCCCTTTTCATTGCTTTCTTCGTTGCTGAGTATTAGAGAAGGACTGTGAGCCTTTTTTATGATCGTGCTCTAAGAGAGGATATCCCAATTGTATCTTAAGATAAAAGTCTTGGAGACACCTGCACGATGGTCGAAAATTTGTCTTAGGACAGTGCTTGGCATGCTTTTGGGTCCTTTCTATTTTTGTTTTTTCAAATCTATGAGCCAATCTAACTAGGCCATCGGTAAGTGAAATTTCTTCCTCTTATCTTGATCATGTAGTTTAGATAAATCTGAAGTTTATTAAAACTATTACTTAAAATAGTTCTCGATTTGATAAAATTCTCTCTTCAGAAGCATTTCTTTAACATTCTAAGGCAAAATTTACGATCTCTACATTCCAATTTTCACTAATCACATACTAGATTGTAGTATTTTAAATTTAACTGGCTTTCTGAAACATTGATAATATAGTTACACCAAAATTTTACATCGTATTTTTAATGTCGATAACTTGCATCATAATTTTTATACAATGGAGGCTGACTACTAGTATTATTTTTCTGGATTTCTGATTTCTATTTTGAAAATAGAGAGTTCTAATAGACTTTAAATTCTAATTGCAGCTCTATTTAAACCCTCTTCAATCAAATTTCTTGTAATCCTATATCATACGTCATGGGCATTGAGGAAGCCTTGATCCTTAATACCCAAAATGTTCAATCATCATGGGTTTCTTAGGTGGCAAGAACAACTTGAGATTTGGTTAATTACATTTGACCTAATCACTACCATTAGAAAAAGGCCATCTTAGACTTTTCTTATCCTTATCCAGATCAACATCATCTAATTCTTCAGACACTCCTAGAGCTGATAAATCATCTGAAGAAATTGAATTTCATTATTGGTTTAAAATTCTTAGTTGTCTTTTAGATGACCTATATGAAACCTATAGCAAATATAAAATTACTAAGGAACTTTGGATTGTCCTAAAAGATGCCTATCGCTTAGAAGGTTAGCAACCTAAGAGGGGACGTGAATTAGATTTTTCAAAAACTTTTAGCAAATTTAAATCTAAATAATTATGTGCTTTGAATAAGTTATCTTTAGTATAAGTGATATGCTTTGAATAGCAGTGGAATTAAAAAGAATGAAGCAATGCAAGAACTAAAAGCAAGTAAAATAAGGCGCACTGCAAAGATAAAAGATTTATTATGGTTCAATACAATCCCACACCTACATCCACTTTCCAAGCTTTTCTTAAAAATTTTACTATAATCAGCCGAATTATAGTGCAATTGTTTTAATTGGACTCATAATAAAATCCAGTTGGTTTTTCAAGCTCACTAACCAAAATCTTACGTAATTATTTTTTAGAATAACAATCTAATCCAGTTGATTTTTTGAACTTGCCAACCAAAATCTTACAATGTCCAATTATGGACTTGGATGCACCTAACCCAAATTTTTGTCACCACAAAAAACTTGTAAAAAAAATCCAAAATACAATGCATAAGAATTTCAGCATGAATAAAAGCAAAAGAAAAACTCTTTTAAGCTCAAGGAAGATACTAAAGAATGGCTCTTTTGAAGCTTAAACTTTCCTTCTTTGAAGCTTAAGATATTGTAGTTGATGAAGGAGAAGATCTCTATTGAATGATCATTGAAATCTTGTACGAATAATTACTCTCTTTTTCTTTTTTCTAAAAATATTCAACAGTTACCCCAATAAATAATGTGTTTCTCTTTCTAATCCTCTTTTTCTTATTTTTCAAATGATTCTCTAGCTTTTAATAGACTTAAAAGTAACTGAAGAATGAGTTGTGACCATTGAAAGGATTAGACTAGCTATTGGAGTGAAGAAATAGCCATTGGAGAAGGATAGAAAAAATAGTCATTAAAGTTATCCCCATGTCAAGAGTCGGCTTGCAATCTTCAGGAGTTGACTCGATCTACCCACGAGTCAACTCACCCTCTTCAGCAGTCAACTCAACCTTAGGTCTAAAAAATCCTGCGTTCTATATCCCAAAGTGAGTCAGCTTACCATCTTCATGAGCCACCTTGGCCTATCTAGGAGTCGACTTAACTTCTTCATGAGTTAGCTTAAGCAGGTGTTCTAAAAATACAGTTCTCTTTCTTGATTGAGAGAGTCAACTCAAGCTCTACAGGGGTAGACTTGCAATCCATATTGGTGAGTTTTAACGTGCCAAAGTCGATTCTTCTTCAACAGAAGTCGACTTCTCTTAGCCAAACTTATGAAAATTACTTCTTTGAAGTACTTTGGCTTAGCATCTTTAAGATAATTTCTTTATTATGAGCATCTAAGAAACTCTATATTCATCGTTGACATACATAAGTGATACCATTTATACTCAACATTTTGTTATCATCAAAATCAATCTTAGGATGAGTAGGTTAACAATCTCCCTCTTTTTGATGACAACAAAACTTTGAGTATAAATACAATAAAGTATAATATATTTTAATTAATTTATTAATATAAATATGAATCATGAAGTGAAAAGATATGCATTTGTAAGAATATACTCTATGATGGTTTCATAGAATTTCCATTATAAATTTGAATACCAAAAATCAACATAGATATTCAAGATGGCACACATCCAAACATATTCTCATTTCATACAATCATCTCAAGCAAGCAAATAAGCATCTCAAGCATAACTTCTCCATATATTCAATTTAAACAAAAAGCATATAAGCATATACTCAATAATACTTCTCCTCCTTTTTAACAACATTACAAAATTCAAGAAAAGATTGAGAAAGTATCATCAAAATCAAGTTACAACTCAATCAAATTTAGAATATTTGCATCAAATCAAATTAAAGAAAATAACACTTCTCATCCTTTCAAATTCAGATTACGGCTCGGCTAGTTTTAGAAAATTGTTTTAGTTTTTGATATTAATTGTTTTAGTTTTTGAGCGATAAAGATAAATCAATTGAATTTAGATTAAATTATTTTGATAAATCATTTTGAATTGATAACAATAGATCATTCAAAGCAAATTATAAAGTGATTTCTAATATTCTTTAAAAAGATCATCTCTTCCTATTCTTAAGAAGTATCAATCAATTAAGTTCAAAAAAATATGAATTTTTGAATTTGTTTCGAACGATATCATGTCAAGAATAAAGCTATGCAAAATCAGATTTGAGATAAAACATTCTTCTTTTTTTGTCAAAAAGTAGAGCAATGGATTACAAAAAAAATAGTAAGCTGTTTGATACCAATCATATACCAATTATTGAAAACTTTAGTGTTCTCTAATATCGAGGTTTAAAAATAAATGACAACTTTCTTAAAAAAAATTGCTTTATATCAATTTCAAACGATTCAAAAGGAATATTTTTCAAATTCATTTTTCAAAGATAATCAATTAGAATAAAATAATAGAAATGATGATTTGATCAAGACATGCAAAGTATGAATGTTCATCAATAAATTCTCTTTTAAGATTAATAATGATTTCCTCCCTTTTTTTAATAATATATGTTAGAAAATTTATTTTTTTCTTATTTTACTCCCTTTTTTCTTTCAAAAAAACATGCACATTCATCTAATTTAATCAACCATTCATTTCTCTGCTTTGTTTTACAAATAAAGCATATTTTCAATCAAAAAAATAAATATAAGTATGAACATCAAAAACACTAGATTTCCATAAAAAGTCATATTTCATTGCTTGGCAAAATGTTATTATAGAATGTAATGAAAACATGAAAACACACAAGATGTATGCAAGCTATATCCTATATAGATGTCAAAAATAGATCGCTAGGGTCACTAAAGTTGTAAGAAGAAATCCTAGCATCCTAAGTATAGAATAGTCCTAAGATGTAGGTCCAGGTTGACTATAAGGATAAGATAGTTTGATATCTCTAGATGATTGGGCTCGATTGCGAACACCTTCCCTTGCTGAAGTAAGAGCCTCGACAATCTTACTGACTATTCTCTGACCAAAGATAATGCCTCCATTAGATCTCGTCTCATCTGTTATACCTTTGAAGTATATCTTTGAATCCCAGGCTGAAGTCACGATCATAGTAGAAACTCTCACTACAAAAGAACCCTCATCCAGTCTATCAAATAATCGATTTGTATTCTCTAAATGACTAATCTATGAAGAAGGATGGTCCCTATCTGCTCATGCTGCTCTACCTGCTCATCATCATCATCATCTTCTCTCTGTACTGCACCTCTACATAACTATCGACCATCTACTTTTCGAAAACCCATCCTCTGAAGTGATCAATCGTCATAGGAGTTAGTATGCATCAAGAACTTGGAGGTCTCATCCTATAGATCAATGCCAAGATCCTAAAAAACAAGTATGAGAACCATGCCGTATGTAAAGATACCTTTGACTGGCTCACTGCTTCATGCATCTGCTCAATCATGAGCGAAGGCAAGCCCAGAGGGATCTCCAAGATCACATGGTATATGAAGGTGATATCTCGCTCGGATATGATGTTAAATCTCTCTATCTTAGGAAAGAAGATCCCATTGACCATATGATAAAGTAGTTGCATCTCCACACTCAGCTGATTGGCATCGATATCCTTGATACCCTCAACATCATCTTGATATAATATAAATATAAACCCGATGTGTCGCTGCGTAAGATGATTTGAGGTGCCCCCATCGGTTGGCATATGCAGAGTGCATCCAATGCTATCAACATCCATCTTAATCTATATGCCTTTGATTTTGGAAACTAGACTTTCAACTCCCACTTTTATGTTACTATAAAATTCTTCACTAATCTAGGATAAGTGGGCAAATCTAAGGAGCAAAGGAATTCCCAACCCATCCTCTTAATTTTTTGATCAATTGAAAAGCCTTCATGCTCTAAAAAACTGAAGTCTACCTTCCTTTCTGTTGTTACAATGCATGAGGACAAAAGAGTCTTAAATAGAGTTGGCTACGAAAGAGGAGGATGAGCAAAAGATGGCTGAGAAGGAGCTAGCTGAGCCATGGATGACTGCCCATGATCATTTTGAAGCTTGATTCTTCTTTCTTGCTTAGGGGAACAACTTGGAGAAGCCCTAAAATCAAGGACTTTCCTTTTTCTTTGGATGAGTTGCTTCTGAGGCACCATTGGAGAGCAAAGACCATGGGCTACGGTGGAAATGAAGAGGGGAGGTTTGATTTTTGAGGGAGAGGGGTTTGAAAGGGGTTATGGCTAAAAAAATTTGAGAAAGAAATGATAGAGAGTCTTGAGATGTCCTCGTTTAAGAAATCCATCCCTGACACAAGGGTCGACTTCTGTTAAACACAAGTTGGCTCCCGAAGAGGGATCGACTCCAATAAAACTGAGAGTCTGCTCCTCATAAAATTATTTATCCTCCTAAAATCATGATTCGACTCCCCAAGTCCAAGAGTCAACTCCTTAATATAAAAAATAATTCAAGGAGTTTTGGTCCAAGAAAAATTGGTTCAAACAGTATAGAGATCAAAGGCAAATCAAATCAATAATCAAGAATAATATTTAAATCAGAATAAATAAATGAAGTGGGGGATGAAAATCAATTAATTAAAATATGATTAAATCAAGGGAGAACAAGATAAGAGCTTTAAGGATGAGGTTCAACTAGGGAATAAATAAAGCCCTAAAGATCAAACTAAGAACCATCAGGATGCAATGATTTATCATGCAAATCAACAGTATTTAGCACATGATCATTTATGAATAAATATCTTATCTTGAAGTTCTTAGATCATGTAATTATTGAAAAACTTCAATAATTAGGTATCTTATGAGAATGTTAAAATTTAATTAATAAGATTTATACATAAATAATTTCTTATACAATCAAACTTATTATGATTCATCCTTTTTATATAATTAACAATCAAGATAACATGACATAAACAATTAAGAGAACATGTAGATTTTAAAATAAAACAAATGCTTGTAATGAACAATATATTTAAAGCAAAGAATAAGGTCATCATAATATGTATTCTAGCATCATACATGCATATGAAGTATCAAAATCAATTAACCAAGCAAAATAAATTCAGCAACCAATGATAGTCTGATATCAAAAGATAAAGCTTTTACCAAATGTCATCATCCATCCATTTTGAATTCTAAGCATCCACTTTTAAAAATTTACTCTTTCAAAGTATTTGATGCTTGGCATATCTGCAAAATTATTTTTTAGATTTTAGTATCTAAGTTTTTTTGGGTCCATAGGAGTTAGTGCATATTGTTTCTTTTGAAATTCAAATTTATTTAACAAAAGTATGACCAATTCTATTAACATCGCATTCAAAAATTTTATGATCTATTTTATTATATTTAACACAAATAATAGAATAATTTTCATGAAAGGCTATAGTAAGCATATTTTTGATAAATTTCTATTTTCTCAAAGGATTAAAATCAATTACAGCCTTATGAAAAAAAGCTTTTTGACGGTTCAAAATTAGTTGACATTTTTTAGAACTAAGTGTAAATTTGTCAACCATAAACTTCAAAACTTCAATCTCTTTTGTTAATTTATCATTTTTCTTCTTCCAAAAATCTTTTAGATTTAAAAGATTTACTTTTTCTTCAACTAAAGATTTTTTTCTTTCAAAACTTTATATTTTTCTATCAAAAATTTATTCTTTTCATTAGATAAAAGCAGATTTGATCTTTTAAGCTCTTTATTTTTCAATTTTATCTTTTTGAAATCACCCATAAGCTCATAAAAGGCTTCAAGTAATTCTTCAAATGAATATTCAAAGAAATTTTTAATATTTATCTTGTCATTGTGAGCCATAAGGCAAAAATTTATAATACCTTCTTCCTCTTCTTCTTCATCCAAACTTGAAATATCGCAATCTTCCCAAATAGCCATTATAGCACTCTTTTTATTTCTGTTGGGTTTCTTTTTGGGCAGGAGATAATTTGGCTTATAATGTTTCAGCTTATTGCATTTGTAGCATATGCATTTCCTTCTTTATCTTCACTTTCTTGCTTTTTACTCAACCATTTTTTCTTGAGAAACTTTCTAAATTTTTTAGTGAGTAGCCCTATATCCTCATCTTCGCTTTTATTTTTTTCTTCATCTTCATCCTCTGACTCATCGCTTTCTTCAGATTTGGTAGTTGATTTGAATGTGATGTCCTCCTCTTCTTTGATTTTTCTTCTTTCTTATTTTGGTGCATGTTCAACTCATGCATCATGAGTGAACCAATCAATTTCTCCATGGATAATTTGCTAAGATCTCTCACTTCTTGAATAGCTATCACTTTGGCTTCCCAAGCCTTTGGCAAACATCTAAGAATCTTACAAATAAGCTTATTGTTAGTATAGATTTTATCAAGACTATTCAAAGTATTTATAATATCTGTAAATCTAGAAAATATATCAGAAATTGACTCATATTATTTCATTTTAAGTAATTTATATTTATGAATAAGTAAATTAACTTTGGACTCCTTAACTTGATTTCTTCCTTTATGAATAATTTTCAATCTATCCCAATTTTTTTTATAAAAATATAAATAGATATTCTATTAAATTCTCTAACATCTAGAGAACAATAAAGAATATTTATGACTTTTGCATTCAGTTGAACCATTTTATTAAACTCATCCCAATCTTTTTTTGATTCAGAGGAGAGCACTCCACTGATTAAAATTATGGATGTATGAGATCCACTAGTTATAACTCTTCATATATCATAATCTAATACTTGTATAAAAATATTCATGTATACTTTTTAAAATATATAATTCATGCAAGTTAGAGGTCTAGAAGTTGATTGTCTTTTAACAAAAGAAGCACCAACCAAGAATGCCATAATCTTTAACTCAAGACCACTAGGTCAACAAAAATATAAGTGTACCTACTCCAATACAAATTCTTGCCTAAAAGGTTGGCAATCCAAGAAGAGGGTGAATAGGATTTTTCAAAAACTTCTAGAAAATATAATCTAAACAATTATGTGCTTTGAATAAATTAACTTTAGTGCAAGTGATATGTATTAAATGTCCAGCAATGAAATTAAAAAGAATGATGCAATGCCAGCATTAAAAGCAAGTAAAATAAGGTACACCATAAAGAAAAAAGATTTATAATAGTTCAATACAACTCCGTACCTACATCCACTCTCTAAATTTTTCTTAAGAATTCTACTATAATCAGCTCAATTATAATGAAATTATTTTACTGGACTCATAATTAAATCCAGTTTATTTTTTGAACTCACCAATAAAAATCTTACATAATTATTTTTTGGGATAACAATCCAACCCAGTTAGTTTTTTAGGCTCACTAACCAAAATCTTATAATATCCAATTATGGGCTTAGACGCACCTAAACCAAGTTTCTTTTAACCCAAAGAACTTGTGAAGGAAATCCAAAATATAATGAATAAGAATTTCAGCACAAAAAAAAGCAAAAGAAAACTCTTTTAAGCTCGAGGAAGATGCTGAAGGATAGCTCTTTTGAAGCTTGAACTTTTCTTCTTTGAAGCTTGAGAGGTTGTCATTAATGAAGGAAAAGATCTCTCTTGAATGATCACTAAAATCTTTGCACAAACAATTTCTCTCTTTTTTCTTTTTCCAAAATTATTCAATAGTGACTCCAATAAATGATGTGTTTCTCTTTCTAATCCTCTTCTCCTTGCCTTCCAAATGATTCTTTAGATTAATAGACTTGGAAGTGGCTAAAGAATGAGTTTTGACTATTGAAAAGGTTAGACTAGCCATTGAAGTGAAGAAATATCGATTAGAGAAGGATAGAAAAACTAGCCATTGGAGCTATCCCTGTATCAGAAGTCGGCTCGTAGTTTTCAGAGGTCAACTCAAAATATCCATGAGTCGACTCATCCTCTTCAGGAGTATGCTTACTCTCGGATCTACAAAATCCTATGCTCTATCTTCCTAAGAGAGTCGGCTCACCTTCTTCATAAGTCGGCTCAACCTATCCAGGAGTCGACTCGACTTCTTTATGAGTTGGCTCAAGCAAGAGTTCTGAAAATTAATTTCCTATCTCAATTGAGAAAATCGACTTAACCTCCATAGGAGTTAACTCACAATCTGTGCCAGTGAGTTTGAATATGTTGAAGTCGACTCTTCTTCATCAAAAGTCAACTCCTCTTAGCCAAACTTGAAAAAATTAGTTCTTTGAAGTACTTTGGGTTGGCATCTTTGAGAGAATTTCTTTCATGAATATTTTCTTCATTATGAGCATCTAAGAAATCCTATATTGATCCTTGAAATACATAATTAGTACCATTTATACTTTATATTTTGTTATCATCAAAATCAATCTTAAGGTAAGTAGGTCAATAATGCGTATAGTTGAGACAATGAGGAGCCCATGAGATTTACCGCTTGTGACTTTAGTAACTTTAAGATGGTAGATAATGTCCCTATTACTGACTAAATCTATTATTTACAAAATTTGATCCAAAAGATTCACAAAGAGGGCTCGATATTGGATGAGAACTATTAAATCTCTTGTCTAATTGACAAACTCGCACCATCATGGACTAATTTTGGACATGATCTAGAAGAACCCACAGCAATCATACCCTTAGATCAATGATTCAAGTTATTATAATAGAAGACCAATGCCAAATTACAGAATTGAAGAAAAACCAAATGAAAACTCAAGTAAACCTGATCGAATCTCAAAACCTAGAACAAAAATCTAAGGGTTAGAACCATTATGGCTTAAACCAGACCTTCAAACCTAAGAACTTCGAAACCAAGGATAAGAAAAAAAGGATAGATTTCAGAACCAACATAAACCCAATTCTCAAACCATAGGAATCAAGACACCTATTGATGGGAGGCTTTGCCTTGTTGGCAGTCGAGACAACCATCTTGCCCATCAATGCTTCTACCAGAAGAAAGAAAAGTTTGTGACCAAGAAGAAAAGGAACCAACGTCAATCTAAACCTTCAGTCACTATAGTTGAAGAATAACCATCCACCTTTAGGTCAGTATTCTTTGTCCCATTAGTTAACTTTTGTTGGGATTTGCACTAGATTGTATGTAGAAATCTGATGAACAGCCAGCAACCAAAAGGGAGATCGCCTAGATGCAGAAGCTAAGAATTTGTAGATTGAGAATCGCAAGAGAGAAAAGAGAACGAGAGTGTTTTCGAGAGAAAGAGCTTCTTTCAATTTGTATTCAGCATACAAAATCTTAACCTAGTTACATGTATATGTGTCTATACAATAGGGTCAAGCCCCAAGCTCCAAGAAAACTCCCAACCCAAACAAACCAATGTATAGTTCTGAACCCATGATCCTTAGTCGACTCAGCTAGAACCGAGTCAACTAACTTCAGTCACTTAGTTGAATAACATCCAACTTAGTCGGCTTAGTCTCAGTCACCCAAAAACTACACTCTCTGTTTGCTTGTGACATAGTCGACTCAATCTGAACTGAGTCAACTCACTTGTCACTCAGTTGACTCACTGATGACTTAGTCAACTCAAAAAGTGTGCCAGCCTAAAATGCTAAAACTCTCCATTTCTATCTAGCCCTCCACTTGAGACATAGTCGACCCACCTCGGGACTGGATTGACTAACCTTGAACTTAGTCGACCCAATTTCAAGATGAATCGACTAAGCTGTTGATGTAGCTCCTATCCTGACTAATGCTTCCACTGGCTTGCTCTCTCCTTCTCTTGGTCTCTTTCTATGTATTTCCAAGGCTTGGAAGCACCACAACTGAGCTCACAATCTCCATTTTGGTGCTTTCAAGTATTTGTGAACTTAGCTTTATCCTGCAGACCCATCTGCACCACACACATCTAAAAATTGTCTTGAGGAAGTACTTTCGTGAGTGCATCCGACTGGTTCTCCTTGGTATCGACCTTCACCAGCTCCACTTCACCTTTCTCCACCAGCTTTCTGATCCTATGGTATCGCACATCTATATGCTTTATCCTAGCATGATAGACCAGGTTCTGTGCCAGCTGTAGAGCACTCTAACTATCACTGTATAGTGTAACCTTGCTCTGCTTCACTGCCATCTCAGCTACAAGCCTTCTCGCCAAAGAGCTTCCTTTGCAGCCTTTATAATACCTATATACTCAGCCTCCGTGATGGACAAGGCTGTAATAGGCTGAAGGGTTGATCTCCAAGACACCGATCCACCAAACATGCAGAAGATGTATCCTGTGGTAGATCTCTTTGTATCCAGATCGCCTACATAGTTTGCATCCACAAACCCTTCTAGAGAACCCAAATCTCCATATGACTCTCCAGAGTTCTTCTCATATCCTCCCGGCTACCCACCAAATACCAGACCATAGTCCCTTGTTCCCTGTAGATATCTTAGTATCCACTTCAATGCCTTCCAGTGCTCCTTCCTAGGGTTAGCCATATACTTGCTAACCAAGCTCACTGCATATGCATATCTGGTCTATAGCACACCATGGTGTACTAACACTGCCTACAGCATTTGCATAAGGGACTCTATCCATATACTCTCTCTCTTCTTCTGATTGGAGGCTTTGATGCTTGGAGAGAGATATGTGGCTCAACAATGGTGTCTCTATAGGTTTGATCTTCTCTATCCCAAACCTCTCCAAAATCTTTTGGATATATCCTCCTTGTGACAAATAGAGTACTCTTTTGCTTCTATCTCTGCAAATCTCTATTCCAAGGATCTTCTTCACTGGATCCAGATCCTTCACCTCAAATTCTACCGATGATGCTCCTTTTAGCCCTTTCACAGCCTCCACACTCCTACTGGCTAAGAATATATCATCCACATACAGCAGCAGATATAAGGCATCCTCCTCATCTACACCCTTGACATAGACACAGCAATCATGTTCACACCTTATAAATCCCAGACTTAGTACAAAGCTATTAAATCTATGATACCACTGATGAGATGACTGCTTCAATCCATACAATGACCTTCTGAGAAAACACACTTTCTCCTCCTGTCCAACCTCCATGAAGCCATCTGACTGCTTCATGTATATCCTTTCCTCTAAAGTCCTATGAAGGAAAGCTGTCTTCATGTCCATTTGCTCCAACTCCATATTCTACTATGCCACTAGTGACAACAACATCTGAATTAAAATGTGACACACCATAGGAGAGAAAACCTCAGTGTAGTCTATCCCTTCCCTCTGTGAGTATCCCTTTGCTACCAGTCTTGCTTTGAATCTGACTCTACCCTGTTCTGAAGGTGCTTCTTTCCTCATGAACACCCACTTTGAGCCAATCGATTGAGCACCTCTTAAAAGATCCACCAGCGGCCATGTCTGATTTTTCTTCAGTGATTCCATCTCCTCTATCATGGCCTGCATCTATGATTTATGATCTTCACTCTCTGTGGCCTCTGCATAATTCTTCGGATCTCCATTTGCAGTGATGAGAGCATAAGAGATAGACTCATCAATCCCACATCTAATAGGTCTTCTGATAGTGCACTGGGGCTTGTGTAGTGCCACCCCCACTGGTGCATTCCTCCCATCTGATGTCTGTGGCTCTTCCTGCACCTCCATCTAAATAATTGGCTCTCCATGCTAGTCCTCCATCAGAGTAAGATGCCCCCTACCCAACTCCACCTTAATAAGAATACCCTTGTAAATAGATGTAGACTGTATGCCATCTGCCTCTGGCAGAATACCACTGTTCACCTTCACTTTTTCAAATTTACCAGTACTCCTAGACCTCCCCCAAGATACTCTTTATTGAAGAAAAAATTCATCCAATCTGATCGGATCACCAGGGTGCATCTAAAAAATTTTTCTATTTTATCCTAGCATAATATTTTTTTTTATCTGATACATAGTGGAATAGGGATCAATATCCCCAGGGGTTGCTTGAATCTGATACCTCGTGAGGCCTGAAAGCACAGGCCCTCTACTTCACATGCATACCAAGCCTCTAAGAAAGAGGAATGAAGCCTCAGGTGGTCTCACCTTCTGAACGCAGCAAGGGAAGGATGAGATTGGATCTTGGATGTGACCTTTCATGCCAAGATGGAAGACACCTGGACCTCTTCATGCCAAGAGGAAAAACTAGCGCCCAAAACACACACCAAAATAAAAGGGATGGCTCCCTTTATTATGTCTCACACCACCTCTCCTTTTCATCATGTCTTATTTTGTCATACAAAAAATTTTTAACATCCGATGGTTTAGGGCCTTTCTTTAAATAGATGTAGCGCCTCCCTTAAGTGATCATGTCCTAGGTTAGTTAGGACTCTTAACCCATATCTAAGTAAGAAACCCAACATAGAAAGGAGAGCAATCTGCACATGCCCAAGACCTTCACGCGTGCACAAAATAAGAGGTGGAAGTTTTTAGTGCCTCACCCTTTCTTTGGTTTGCTCCCATGGGAGAGAGTCCCAGGCAATTGGGACTCTAAGGATCTAATCCTGTTTGGATTCAATCTGAGTCCAATTCGAATCTAATTCAAATTAAATTCGAACCAAACTTGAAGAGCCTGTCAATCCCAATCTAATTGAAATTCTGATCTAAGTCTAACTTACATTTTAAATCCAATTAAGTCTCAATAGAATCATATCTAATTTGAAATTAATTAGGACATAAATTCAATCTCTCATATATCTCTTGGATCATTGATCAGATCACATTCATCCTCAAAATTAAACCTGAACCTCATGTTCAGTGCTAGCTAACATAGTCAACTGTTTAATCCTGTATAACCTCTAACTTAATTCTTAATTAAGTTAATCTATTTATTCAATCAAGTCACATACTTTCAAATTAAACTCATAGACTTAGGTCAATTTTTTTCTATGTTGCTCGACTTTCTACGTGACTTTATAAGTTCAAACACTAAGTTGGTAGCATAAAAATTATTTTTTGTACTAATCGAAGTTACCATCTAGCAATGATTTTCGATGTTTGGATAAGTCAAATATTTGCAAGGCAATATTCAAGAACCTGCACATATGGTTACCATATAATGCATCACTTTGACCTCGAATGTTCAAGGATAACCTAGGGTTTAACTTTCAATTCTGGATGAATCATCCACATTGTATTTCAACCTTTCAAATCCATCACATGGATTATCCGGATCCAGATTTTACTAAATTAAAATACAGAATGCATTAACTCCTATAATTTGGAGGGATCAATCTCATCTTGATCTACGCACAGACTTCATAAGTACTTGATTGTATCCAATAGCCTTCCATCACTGCATTAGAAATGTAGGTAATTTAGCACCAAAGCACAGTGAGTTGCTTACAAATCACTATGGTGATCTCAGGTCTGAGGGACCATGCCCATATGCTTCGCGAGCTACTCTTGATAGCAGAATACTCCATAGGAGAGTCACTTGCTCAGTGATAATATACTCCTACATCTCACTTGTATGCCATACCAGTATCTCCACACTCTTTGATTATAAGGACAACCAACCTATATGGCATACAATGATCACACTCAATAAACGTCATCATCCCTTAATGATGTATCATTTAGTCAAAAATATATTTAAGAACTATTTGATAAATTTTTTTTTATCGATTGTCATATGGTTCTAAGGACTTTATCACAACACAAGAGTTTTAATAAGAAAGATGTACACCTGGTGATGAAAATATCAAAATAACTTTTATTCATTCATAATTCATATACAAACTATAAAGAGTACAATCATCCAAACAATTAATTTTAGGACATATTTTCTAACAACTCCTACTTAGACTAAAATCAATCGATATAGTATCTAATATACATCTTTCATTTGTATACATCGAACTCTTTGATTTTGAGGGCTTTAGTAAATGGATCAGCCAAGTTCTCCTTTCCATCGATCTTTTGAAAGTCGACGTCACCTCGATCCATGATTTCTCGAATAAGATGATAGTGATGTAGAATATGCTTGGTTCTTTGGTAGGACTTCAATTCTTTGCCTGAGCTATGGCTCCAGTGCTGTCGCAGTACAACAGAATAGGACCATCAATGAAGGGCTACTCCAAGCTTGTGGATGAACTTTCATAATCAGACAACTTCTTTTGCACATTGGATGCCACGATATATTCCATCTCGCAAGTTGAATCAGCTATGATGTGTTGCTTGAAATTTTTTCAGTAGATCACTCCTCCATTTAAGATGAACACATAATCCGATACACTCTTGCTGTCATTATGATCTGACTGAAAGCTGGAATCAATATATCCCATAAGTTTCAAGTCAGTGTCTCTATAGATAAGTTATGGATCTTTAGTATTTCTCAAATACTTAAGGATTGTCTTTACAACCTTCCAATGATTCTCATCTGGATCAAACTGGTACCTACTCACTACCTCTAGTGAGTATGCCACATCCGATCTCATACATATCATGACGTATATAATAGATCCCATTGCCAAAGTATATGAGATTCTACTCATACACTCTCTCTCTCTTATAAATAATCCTTCTCAAAGAAAGTAATTTCAAGGCCTATCGGTGTTAGATTTCTACAGATGCTAATGCATGTGAATTTTATTTTTTTTTTAATTCAAAATATAGTAAAAAAATAAGATTAAAATATTTTTAATCTAAACATGCATTCATCATATGAAAGCACCTATGATCTAGTTCATGTGCTGAAATTAACACAAACTGATTTTAGGATGAATGAAGAAAGTCTGTAATCAATTCACATACCTGAATCATTTTTTCTTTTGCCTCAAACCTGCCACTGGGGTTGAATTTATTCAATCCCTGGATCTAGAGTTGATCAAGCTCTAAATCAACAGCACAAACATCCTGCCTCTATCGATATCCACAGGACTGATCTTAATTATTTTTTCTTGGATCCTGCTCGCTTGAATTGAAAGTCTAAATAGGCTTGAATCATATTTGGATAGGGATCAACTCGTAAACCCTTTTGATCTTTCTTTCTTGATTCTTGAAGAAGCCAAGAATATTTTTTGATCCCTCAACTAATCAAGAACAACAACAAATAAGAAGTGGTTGTAACTAACTCTTAACAAACTTGAGAGGAAGAGGAAGAAACCAAGATCAACTTGGTGCCAACCCTTGACACCAAGAAAAATGCCGCCCACTTCCCTCTATGATCCAAAAAGGGATGCCTAGAAAGAGAGGACATGGGCTAGAGAGAGAGAAGAGAGGAGGTGTGGGCACAGTAATAGGTGGCGGCAAGAGATGGGAGATCATGAGATTATGAGAGAGATAAGGCTAGGGTCATTTATATAGACATCATAAGGGTGTTCTAATCAAATTAGGATCTCTTTTCCTAATCATATTTGAAGTTCTAGCCATAATATACTTGGATCAAATAAATAAGGCACCATCCATAATTCATCCATGCCCACACCCAGTGCTAGGCATTCCATCATATGGGATCCAATTAAATGCTCACAAATCAGCCCATATAGTTTTATAAATTCACTTCAAAGGTTCTTAATCAAATCAAGATGAATAAAAATCAAGAAATTCTTTCTTGATTTAATCCAAGCCATAAATTAAGCATCCAACCATTCGAGGCTATTGAATCAAGTTCAATTAGATTCAAATCAAGTATAGAAATTGACTAATATTTATCGTATCAGCAAACTAACTACAAAAGTAATTGGGTTCACCCAGGTGCTAGCAAAGTTAACATGAACTTAATAAGATTTCTTTAAATCCATATAAATTGATGCTTTATAACCTCAATTATAACTAATCAAGGACTTCTCCCTTTATGTGTGACTCTATAGGTTCAACTCTATCTGGTAGTAATACATATCATGATCTATATCATAGGTATCATTGAAATTTCTTTCAGTGGATTGGAATAATTTCACTCTAACTCAACAAGGATCATTGATCCAAAATGATTCTATTGAGCTCTCATAATCCACCAGTGACGTCTAACAATATATAGTAAAAACTCAACAGAACCAAAATAAAATCTCTAGGTGTAGTAAATATACGATACAATCCCTCTATCGTAAGTCCCGACTAGATGGCAGGTTATGGATAAATCATGAAACCTCATCACCAGTCATATGATAGATTCGATCAGCTCAAGTCTAATAGTGAATCCAAATAAAAACTCTTTTCCATCAATCACATTGCTATAGCTATAGACTTGTGGACTTAGCTTCTCAAATGTCATAGGACTACTCTTCTCTGTCAAGATCGATAGATCCCATCTAGATGCACATGTTGCTCGCACAGCTCAACCAACTAAAGTCAACATTCACTATGAAAACTCATGATTGAATCAATATTTATGTTATAAGCAACTGTGACACCGTAGGTCAGTGGACCAGTCACACAACTACAGCATCGAGATGATCACTGACGATTAGATAGAAATTCATGTGATCTCTCGAATGGTCACACTTAGTACTAGTTGGTCTATAACAACTATCCATACTTACCACTCAATGTCTCTACATCATAGACTAAAGACTCATCTACTCCAAAGGAAGCAAACCATGCACCGATCTATCTACATCGATTACCGTCCTCATGATTTTTCTATGATCAGGAGCAATTTAGAAATCGATCATACATGGCTCTAATTCTCAACAATTGAGAATATGTATCATAACATCAATTTTAAGAATGATTCAAGGACACATAACACTTGAATGAAAAATAAAAACTTGCCCTTTATTGATTAAATCAATAGTTTAAAGATAAATTTGTGTCATAGAATGAATAATATGTCCATCAATAATTGACTTCTAAGACATACATATAACAATCTTCCACTTGGACTAAAGTCAATTGACCATTAATCTAAGCCCCATCTTCTCAAGGTGGGCTTCCATTTTGGACTGGCTCAACTGCTTTCTCAGGGGGTCTGTCATGTTATCCGTGGAGTTTACTCTTCATACCTCGACATATTACTTCTTAAGGTAGTCGCATATAATATGGAGCCACCGTTCAATGTGCTTCAATTTCTGATGAGATCGGAGCTCCTTAACAAGTGCTATAGCTCCATTGTTGTCCCAGTACAATAGTATGGCATTTGATGTCATTGCACCAAGTTTCATGGCAAACTTTTTGAACTAGAAGCTTTCTTTTGTAGCATCTGAAGCAATGACATACTCAACCTCGGTGGTCGAATATGTGATGATGCTCTGCTTAGAACACTTCTAGCTGACTGCACCACTATTACAAATGAATACATACCCCGATGTAGATTTTTTATCATCGAGATCTGATATGAAATTTGAATCTGTATAACCCTCAATCCATAATTCAAGTGCTCCTCCAAAGACCAAGAATAAATCCTTAGTCCTTCGTAAGTACTTAAGGATATTCTTTACAGCTATCCAGTGCTCCTCATCTGGATTCAACTGATACTGGCTCATGATACTCATAGTAAGGGCAATATCAGGTCTAGTATATAGCATAACGTATATGAGTATCCCTATCATCGAAGCATAAACAATCCTACTCATGCACTCAATCTCCTCAGAAGTGGTAGGACACATCATCTTGAAGAGTCGAATATCATACCTAAGCGGTAGTAAACCTCTTTAGGAGTTTTTCATACTGAACCACTTCAGCACTTTCTCTATATGCAGCTTTTGTAACAGGCCAAGCATCCTTCTAGATCTATCTCTATAGATATTTATCCTAAGGATATAGGATGCTTCTCCTAAATCTTTCACAAAGAATTCTTTGAAAAACCAAGCTTTAACCGAGGTTAGCATGGGAATATCATTCCCAATGAGGAGGATATCATCTACGTATAATATGAGAAAGATAAGCGCACTCCCATTGACTCTTTTATAAACACAAGGTTTCTCTTCATTTTTGATGAAACCAAATAATTTGATCGCATCATTGAAATAAAGATTCCAGCTTTGAGAAGCCTGCTTTAGTTCATAGATGGATCTTTGCAACTTGTAGACATGGTGATCACTATCACTGGACGTGAAATCTAGAGACAGCTCTATATAGATATCTTCCTCAAGATATCCATTTAGAAAAGCAATTTTCACATCCATTTGTCAGATTTCATAAAAATAGTAAACTGCAATAGCAAGCAATGTACAGATGGATTTCAGCATGGCTATAGGTAAAAAAGTGTCATGATAGTCACTGCCTTCGCACTGACTATAATCCTTCACCACCAGTCTGCCTTATAAGTCTCTATCTTACTATCAGCATCTTTTTTTTCTTATAGATCCATTTACATCCAATGAAAATAATTTTTTCAGGTGAATCCACTAAGATCCATACTTGGTTTGAGTGCATTGAGTCAATTTCTGACTTCATTTCTTCTAACCATTTCTTGAAATTGATGTCAGATATTGCCTTATCAAAAGTACTAGGATCATCACTATGATCTCCATCTCCCATTAAAAATGCTTTCTCTATATTCTCTCTTAGCATACTTATGTATCTTTTAGGAGGATGGGAGATTCTATTTGATCTACAAGATGGAGGTAGAACATTAACTACTGACTTATTATGAACGGATTTATGAGAATCTATAGCTCATTATTTTTTAGAAATATTCTCATCGAGCTCAATTAACCTCCCACTACCACCGTCCTGGACAAACTATTTTTCTAGAAACATGGCATTGCAACTCACAATCACATTATGATCAATTAAAAAGTAAAAGTAGTATCCTATGAATTCTTTGAGATATCTTATAAACTGAGCCACAATAAATCTATCCTCCAACTTGTCACCTTTCTGTCTCTTGACATAGGCTGGACATCTCTAAATCTTAAGGTAACTTAGACTCGGCTGGTTACCCTGCCATATCTCATATGGTGTGGTAGGAATGGATTTAGAAAGAATTCTATTTAAGATGTGCATCATGGTAAGTAAGGCATGTCCCCAAAGAAATATGGATAAATCAGCGAAGCTTATCATGGATTAGACCATATCTAATAGGGTTCTATTTCTTCTTTCGAATATCTATTTAAGTTGAGGTATGTCGAAAGGAGTCCATTGAGAGACTATGCCGTTCTCCTTAAGATATTCTAGAAATTCAGTATTTAGGTATTCTTCTCCTCGATCATATCGAAGGACTTTGATGGACTTACCTATTTGCTTCTCTATCTCATACTTGAATTCTTTGAACCTTTCAAATACTTCAGACTTATGTTTTATGAGAAACACATATCCATACCATGACAGATCATCAGTAAAGATAATGAAGTAGCTATAACCATCTCTGGCCCACATATCAAATGGGCCACACACGTCGATGTGTACCTAGGTTAGTAACTCAGTGGCCCTTTCCTCTTATCCCACAAAGGGTAACCTAATCATTTTTTCTTGAAGGTATGATTCACAGATCAAAATTGACTCAGATTTAACTAAGTTAAGGATCCCATCCTTTTTCAGTCTGTTTATTCTATCCTCTTCAATATGGCCAAGCCTATGGTGCCACATGTACTTATGGTTAAACTCATCTCTAGGTCTCTTTTGGTCTACGGCACTCACTACTTACTCATTTAGGTTCACATTAGCATCAATATGCAAGTAATACAGACTATCAATTAAAAGATCAGATGCAATCAATTTATTTTATAAATAAATGAAACAATAGTCTTTATTAAATTGAAAAACAAACCCATCCTGTGTTAGTCCAGAATTGAAATCAAATTTTGGCTAGCTATAAGAATAAAATAACAGTCTTTTAAATCTAATCTATAGCCTGACGGTAATCGAAAAAGATAGGTTCCAACGGTTTCTATAGTAATTTTTGCTCCATTGTCAATTCGAAAGATCATGTCATCTCACCTCAATCTCCTATTTCTTATTAGATCCTGCATTAAAGTACATATATGAGCACTAAAACTAGAGTCCAATACCTAATTAGAAGTAGAAGAAACCATTAGATTAGATTCTATTATGAGCATACCTTCAGAAGGTGGTTCACCTTTTTTTATCTTCAGGCTCTTCAGATAAGATGGACAGTTTCTTTTCCAATGGCCATTGGAGTTGTTGTGAAAATACTTTTCTTTCTCCATAGCTTTCTTCAAAGTATCCTTCTTAAGTTTGCTCTCCTTCTTTCGCTTCTTTGCAGGCTTATTCTTTTTCTTCCCTTGAGACTTTCTCTTGGAAGGTGCTTGCTCAATAGCAAGAACAGAGCCTCTTGAACTTTTTAAGGTACCCTCAATAGTAACCAACATATTGACTAACTCGGATAAGTTGCAATCCAATTTATTCATATGGTGGTTTATGATAAACTACTTAAATGAACTTATCAGAGATTGGAAGATCAAATCCACCTTTAACTCCCTCTGTATAGTAAGTTCAAGCTTCTGATCAAGCTCCTCAAGATCCTTGATTATTGTCATACAATAATCGTGGACTGACTGTCCATCGCACATCTTCATATTGATCAACTGCTTGGACGATTCAAAGTTCGCTGTTCGATTCTGCTCACTGTATAACTCTTGCAAGTGAGTGATCATGGCACAGGTAGTGGGCATGTACTCATGTTGGCTCTATAACTCATTTGACATGAAAGCTAACATATAGCACTTCATCTAAGGTCATCATCCGTCCACTTATCGAGAGTAGCTTTTTGCTCTACCATAGGATGGGCTGGTAAAACTAGAGCATCCTGAACGAGTACATACCCAATCTTCTTGAATGTCAGGACTATCCTGAGGTTTTTAAGCTAGACCTTAAAATTTATGCTAGTCAAATGGTTGGTTTCAAGGATATGGGCTGGTAGATTAGAGGCCGACATTGTTTATCGATGAGAGTAGAGATTCTAGTTAAATATTTATACTTAAATTTATATTTACTCTAGAAACTTTTAGATGCAAATAGACTTTCATTATTTTTTCAGATTTTGATACTCTTCAGATGAAAAACAAAAATCTAATGCGACCAATGCAAGGTTTCTAGTGGGTGCTGCAGTCCCACCGATGTTGTGCGCCTCATCTAACAGTTATTGGTGACACATGCATCAATGTATAGATACTCTTTATCCAGATGTTTCTCTAAGCATATTGTAGTGACTTGATCTCTAAATCAAAAAAGCTTAGAGTGTTAGAATTCTAGATTTGGTGCATGCATATATATTTTAAAATTTTTATTTTCTAAATACTACAGTAGATAATAAGATTAAAATACTTTTAATCTAAATTTTACATGCGTAAAAATATAAAACCACATGGATCTCTTTCATATGCTGAAATTGATATATGCTGAAATTCAGATTGTGTTCAAATCACATACCTGTTTCGTAATCTCTTTTTTCAAAACTGGATCTGAAAGGACAAGATTCTCTCTTAGCAGCATAAGCATCTGGCCTCTATGAGTATCCACTCAGAATCAGTCTGAAATAGCCCTCTATAATCTAAATTTTGATTCTCCAAAATTCAGCCTGTTGAATCTGAATGAAGCCTGAATCACGATCAACACTTGATCTTTCTTTTAGATCTTCTTTTTCTTCTCTTCTCTAGAGTTTTTTCTTGCTATGTACTGCTACCAGATACTAGAAACCAACAAAGAAGAGGCATCCAAACTCCTCTGGGTATGGAACTCCTTGGGACACGTGTCTCAAGGAAGGGATGTATAGTACACCCAAGAGAAGAGAAGGGAGAGGAAGAGAAGGTGTGGGGAGAGCCTTTGAGTGTGAGGGGCTACTGATTTTGATGCTCTAGGGACCTTAGGGGAGATCCCTTTAAATAGGCATAAGGATTGAATACTATTCAATCTTATAATACAAGTCCTACTTGCATTAGGATTCCTATTAACTTAAGTTATCCAACTTACATTACAAAGCCCATTAGGTGCCAACTATTGGAGCCCTTGCACCCATAATTAAACACCCTCTTTTGCACCCAAGAGACACTCCATATAAAAATCAAAGGCTCTCTAATTAATGGATACACCCAAATTGATCAAATCAAAGTGGCACCCCATAATAACTATCAAAGAGATTCATAAGAGACTTGTACCCTTAATTTATATGATCCATAACCTTAGACACCCAACAATTGAAGTCTCATAAATCTTATTCATGCAGGTAGTCAGTAGGTAATTAAGTAAAAATTATCTTATCAAATAAGTAATCCCAACAGAAACAAGAATTGGGTCCAACCATGTGCTAGCAAGGTAACCATGAACCCAATGAGTTTCTCTAAACCCAATTGATACTTCATAAGCTTAATTTCTTATTTCAAGCCTAATCCCTTTATTGTGTGATCCCATAAATTCAATTCTATCTGGTAGTGAGATATACAATGATCTCTATCATTATATCATTGAAACTCTTTTCAATAGATCGAAATAATTTCACTCTAACTCAGCAAAGATTGTCGATCTGAAACAATCCTAATGAGCTCTTACAATCCATCAGTGACACCTAGCAGTATGTAGTGGCAATCTAGTAGAACTGAAATAAACCTCTTGGTGTAGTTAACGTGTGATTTAGTCCCTCTATTGTGAGTCCCGACTAGATGACAAGTCATGATAAATTGTCAAACCTCAACATCAGTCATATAATAGATTGATTAGCTCAAGTCCAGTTGTAACTTCTATGAAAACTCTTTTTCATTAATCATACTACTGTGGCCACAGACTCTTGGATTTAGCCTTTCAAATCTCATAGGACTACTTCTCTCTATCAAAGTCGATAGATCCTATCTTGATGCGCACTCCACTCCTACAGTGAACCAACTGTCACCAACATCCACTACAAGGGATCATTGAGATCCATGTTTATGTGTCAATCAAACTCCAGTAGTCTCACTGCGAGTAGCAGTACCATCTCATGTTAAAAGATCAGTCACACAACTACAGTATCGAGACAATCACTGACGATTGAATAAAAATTCAAGTGATCTCTCGTATGGTCATGCTCAGTGCCAGTTGTTCTCTAATAACTATCCGCACTTATCATTCTGTGTCTCTACATAGTAGATTAGAGATCCATCTATCCTGAAGGAAGTGATTTGTACGTCAGTCTATCTGGATCTATCATCACCCTCATGATGATCTTATGATCGAAAGCCTTTAGGAATTAAATATATATCTTTAATCTCAACACTTTGAGAATATGTATCGAAACTAATTTCATGGATGATTCAAGGACACATTATACTTGAATGAAAAAGAACTTGCCCCTTTTATTGATCATATCAATATATTAATTATAAAATTATATCTTAGATATATTATAATGTGTCAACCATATTAGCTTCTAGGACATACATCTAACAATCTCCCACTTGGACTAAAGTCATTGGTCACAAATCTAAGTCCCATCTTTTCAAGGTGGACTTTCATTTTTGGATTGGCTCAACTACTTAGTCAGTAGGTCTGCCATATTTTTCATGGAGTCTACTCTTCGCATCTCGATATGAGGTAGTCACGTATATCGGTGCTTTATGTGTTTGGACTTCTGGTGAGACTTTGGCTCCTTAGCAAGGACTATGGTGCCATTGTCTTTGCAGTATTGTGTCATGGTATGACATCCAGTTCTACAACTAATATTAAAATCAGAATTCATCCTACACATCTATAGCACACTCAACCTCTATTGATCGATTACCCAGAATCCTTCTAATAAATCAAATAAGAATACACCCTCAAATTGCAACTCAGAATCACCTCCAAAGATCAAGAACAGATCTTTAATCCTTCTTAAGTACTTAAGGATGTTCTTCACAGCTATCCAGTGCTTCTCGTCTGGATTCGATTGATACCTGCTCGTGACACTCACAGTAAGGGTAATATCAGATCGAGTACATAGCATGGTATACATGAGACTTCCTATTATCGAAGTATAAGAAATTCTACTCATGCGCTGAATCTCCTCAGATGTAGTCGGACACATCATCTTGGAGAGACAAATATCATGTCTAAGAGGTAAAAGACCTCTCTTAGAGTTTTTCATGCTGAACTTCTTTACCACCTTCTCTATGTACAGCTTTTGTGATAGGCCAAGCATCCGTTTAGATCTACCCCTATAAACCTGTTGGAAAAAATATCCCAAAAGTCAATCGTCAACCTGTTGACAGTTGAGCAACCTTGTATTGTAATTGATTTGTTAATAAATAAAATATATTTTTGATATTTTTATCACAAGTTTTCATTATCTAATGAATTTCATTGTTGTGATGAAGTTCTTAGGACTATTTAGGTTCGATAAAGAGAGGATTTATCAATTAGTCCTTAAAACTATTCACTACCAATGATAGGTGTTGGTGCAAAAATCCGCTTGCGCCAGAGAAGCTGGAGTCGCGGTCGACGCTGGGACCTGGAAAAGAAGTTTAAACCGGAGGTGGGGTTGCTCCGGCAAGACCCTCCGACGCTCAAGTCAGTTCTCTGCCTCAACAAGAATGGAGTGCTTGAACGAAAATTTTAGCAGAGTTTTTAGGTAAAAATGAGAGCTTAGAGAATAACGTATCTGGGGTCCCCCCCATTTTATAGGTGGAGGGGGCAACAAACTGATAGCAATGCCTGTAACCGTCTGGCAGTGGAACGTCCAGAGTCAGGGGGAGTTTGTTGCGGAGAGCAGTGGAGTGGACCCGTGGCTATCACCGGGGCGTGCCACGTGGAGTTTGCCACGGGGAGCAGAGCGACGTCCGTTATCATGACTTGCCAGAAAATGGAAGAATCGTGCGGTATCCATCGCAGGAAGTGGAGCAGGATCGTGGCCATTATTACGGCCTGCTAGGGAGTGATGGGGCCGCATGGAATCCATCACAGGAGGTGGAGCAGAGTCATGGCTGTTGCTACGGCCTGCCAGGGAATGATGGAGCCACGCGGAATCCATCGCAGGAGGTGGAGTAGGATCGTGGCCATTATTACGGCCTGCCAGGGGGTCCAGGCCTATCGATCGGAGTTCGGCTGGGGTGTCAGACGGAGAGAGGTGGCTAGCCACCCGTTTGAGAGGAGCTTAGAGTCCGGCTCTCGCCGGAGCCCGGACGGAGTCTTCTTTCAGTTGAAGTCGGGGATGAAGTCTGACTCCCACAGGAGCTCGAATGGAGTTTTCCCGCAGCTGGAGTCAGGGATGAAGTCCAGCTCCTGTAGGAGTCCAGACGAAGTTTACCTACAGCAGGAGTCATCGATGGAGTCCGGCTCCGTAGGAGTCCGAGCGGAGCCTGCAGGTGAAGTCGTGGGCGAGGTCCGACTCCCTTAGGATTCTGGATGAAGTTTACCTGCAATTAGAGTTAGGGGCGAAGTCCGGCTCCCGTAGGAGTCCGGACGAAGTTTACCTGCAGTTGAAGTTGGGGATGAAGTCCGGCTCCCGTAGGAGTCCGGACGAAGTTTACCTGCAGCAGGAGTCGTCGGTGGAGTCCGACTCCCATAGGAGTCCGACGAAGCCTGCAGGTGAAGTCGTGGGCGAGGTCCAGCTCCCGTAGGAGTCCGGATGAAGTTTACCTGCAATTAGAGTTAGGGGCGAAGTCCGGCTCCCGTAGGAGTCCGAACGAAGTTTTCCTGCAGCTGAAGTCGGGGATGAAGTCCGGCTACCGTAGGAGTCTGGATGAAGCCTGCAGGTGAAGTCGTGGGTGAGGTCCAGCTCCCGTAGGAGTCCAGATGAAGTTTACTTGTAATTAAAGTTAGGGGTGAAGTCCAACTCCCGTAGGAGTCCAGACGAAGTTTACCTACAGCTGAAGTCGGGAACGAAGTCCGGCTCCTGTAGGAGTCCGGACGAAGTTTACTTGCAGCAGGAGTCGTCGGCAGAGTCCGGCTCCCGTAGGAGTCCGGGCGGAGCCTGCAGGTGAAGTCGTGGGCGAGGTCTGGCTTCCGTAGGAGTCCAGACAAAGTATACCTACAATTAGAGTTAGGGGCGAAGTCCGGCTCCCGTAGGAGTCCGGACGAAGTTTACCTGCAGCTGGAGTCGGGGATGAAGTTCGGCACCCGTAGGAGTCCGGACTAAGTTTACCTGCAGCAGGAGTCGTCGGCGGAGTCGACTCCCGTAGGAGTCCGGGCGGAGCCTGCAGGTGAAGTCGTGGGCGAGGTCCGGCTCCCGTAGGAGTCTGGACGAAGTTTACCTGCAATTAGAGTTAGGGGTGAAGTCTGGCTCCCATAGGAGTCCGGATGAAGTTTACCTGCAGCTGGAGTCGTGGGTGGAGTCCGGCTCCCATAGGAGTCCGGGCGGAGCCTGCAGGTGAAGTTGTGGGTGATGTCCGGCTCCCATAGGAGCCTGTGCGGAGTCTGCAGGTGAAGTCGTGGGCGAGGTCCAGCTCCCGTAGGAGTCCGGATGAAGTTTACCTGCAATTAGAGTTAAGGGCGAAGTCCGGCTCCCGTAGGAGTCCAGATGAAGTTTACTTGCAGCAGGAGTCATCGACGGAGTCTGGCTCCTATAGGAGTCCGGGGGGAGCCTGCAGGTGAAGTCGTGGGAGAGGTCCGGCTCCCGTAGGAGTCCAGACGAAGTTTACCTGCAATTAGAGTTAGGGGCGAAGTCCGGCTCCCGTAGGAGTCCGGATGAAGTTTATCTGCAGCTGAAGTCGGGGACGAAGTCCGACTCCTGTAGGAGTCCGGATGAAGTTTACCTGCAGCAGGAGTCATCGGCAGAGTCCGGCCCCCGTAGGAGTCCGGGCGGAGCCTACAGGTGAAGTCGTGGGCGAGGTCCGGCTCCCGTAGGAGTCCGGACGAAGTTTACCTGCAATTAAAGTTAGGGGCGAAGTCCAGCTCCCGTAGAAGTCCGGATTAAGTTTACCTGCAGCTGATGTTGGAGATGAAGTCTGGCTCCCGTAGGAGTCCGGACGAAGTTTACCTGCAGCAGGACTCGTCGACGGAGTTTGGCTCCCGTAGGAGTCCGGGCGGAGCCTGCAGGTGAAGTCTTGGGCGAGGTCCGGCTCCCGTAGGAGTCCGGATGAAGTTTACCTACAATTAGAGTTAGGGGCGAAGTCCGGCTCCTGTAGGAGTCCGGACGAAGTTTACCTGCAGCTGAAGTCGGGGATGAAGTCCGGCTCTCGTAGGAGTCCGGACGAAGCCTGCAGGTGAAGTCGTGGGCGAGGTCTGGCTCCCATAGGAGTCCGGACGAAGTTTACCTGCAATTAAAGTTAGGGGCGAAGTCCGGTTCCCGTAGGAGTCCGGACGAAGTTTACCTGCAGCTGAAGTCGGGGATGAAGTCTGGCTTCCGTAGGAGTCCGGACGAAGTTTACCTACAGCAGGAGTCGTCGGTGGAGTCCGGCTCCCGTAGGAGTACGGGCGGAGCCTGCAGGTGAAGTCATGGGCGAGGTCCGGCTCCCGTCGGAGTTCGGATGAAGTTTACCTGCAGTTAGAGTTAGGGGCGAAGTCCGGCTCCCGTAGGAGTCCGGACGAAGTTTACCTGCAACTGGGGTCGGGGATGAAGTCCGGCTCCCGTAGGAGTCCGGACGAAGTTTACCTGCAGCAGGAGTCGTCGGCGGAGTCCGGCTCCTGTAGGAGTCCGGACGGAGCCAGCAGGTGAAGTCATGGGTGTGGTCCGGCTCCCATAGGAGTTCGAATGAAGTTTACCTGCAATTAAAGTTAGGTGCGAAGTCTGGCTCCCGTAGGTGTCCGGATGATGTTTACCTGCAGCTGAAGTCGGGGATGAAGTCCGGCTCCCGTAGGAGTCCGGACGAAGCCTGCAGGTGAAGTCATGGGCGAGGTTTGGCTCCCGTAGGAGTCCGGATGAAGTTTACCTGCAATTGGAGTTAGGGGCGAAGTCTGGCTCCCGTAGGAGTCCGAATGAAGTTTACCTGCAGCTGAAGTCGTGGGTGGAGTCCGGCTCCCATAGGAGTCCGGGCAGAGCCTGCAGGTGAAGTCGTGGGCGATGTCTGGCTCCCGTAGGAGCCTGTACGGAGTCTACAGGTGAAGTCGTGGGTGAGGGCCGGCTCCCGTAGGAATCCGAGCGTCGCGAAGAATCCGATCGACGCTGGCAGGGTCCTGCCCGTCGGCAAAACTTGGGAGTGTGGCGGAGGCTGGCCGTCCGGGAGGTTTGAAGAGATGTTGCCGGAGGTCGAAAGTCAGTTGGATCCCCGGAGGGTCACTCCCATCACGAACTTCGGCTGGAGGGTATTTTATACCCAACACCAGTCCCCCTACTTCCGAGTTCGAATTTCGAATGAAGGAAGTACAGAGAAATTTTCACAGCCAAAGTTATCCCCATGAATCCTGCACCTGATCGCCCCTAGATATTTTGTCATTAAATGCATGCGTGCTGGAGTCTTTTCGAATCGGGGCGATTCGAAGGGACCCTTCGAAATTTCTGTTGGTACGCTAGCCTAGGTACGGTGCAGTAATGGCTCCGTCAGCTGTCAGCCGCTTTTAGCCGCCCGCCGTGACGAGTGGGACACGTGTCGAGCGCGGATCGACCTGGGGGATTCGCGATCATTATGGCGCTGGATCCCAGGGTCTATTTAAACCCACCTTTCCACCTGAAGGTTCTATCGGCATCCACCTTTTCTCCGAGAGCCCTGACCCTCCTTGTCATCTTCTTTGGCCCTAGGCGTCTTTCGAGTCATCCCTGTCCTCGCCCCTCTGCATCCTTCAGAGCGGTCTAGGTTAGTCCCAGAACCTTCATTTTTTTTCTTGCCATTTAGGGGCCTTTTCTCCTCCATTTTGTTCTGTTGCATTCCTCTAATTTGGTCTCCCACGATCTCTCATCCTTTGTCCCACCTGATTTCTCCGGGATCTTTAGGGTCTTCGTTTGAAGTCATTCGAAATGTCTTCCGGCACCTCCGCCTCTAGCGGTTCGGGAGTTCTTCCGCCTCAGCCCCCAGGAGCCCCATCCTGTAGACGAACCCACTCTTGGGATCGGGCTTCGCCTGATCTTTGCGCCGGGTGCTATTCCCTGTTTCCTGACTCCGGATGAACTCCTACTGATAAGGGTTCAGTATGGAGTTCCTCCGAAGTACGACCTGGAGCTTCCTGGCCCCTCCGACCGGGCTAGCACTCCCCCACCCGATCATTTTTGCCTGTATCAGGAGGCATTTCATGTCGGACTCCGGCTTCCACTCCCATCCTTTGTCATCGCCCTTTTCCGCTTCCTAGATATCTCTTTAGCTTCAGTTGCTCCGAATTCTTTTAGGTTTTTGATAGGGTTCCTCTCCCTTTGCCACATAGTTGAGGTTCAGCAATCCCTCTCTCTGTTTAGGCACTTCTATACCTTCAAGCATCACCCTTCGACGAAGGACTGGTGGTATTTCTCCCCTCAGTTCGGCAAGAAGGGGTTGCTGAAAGAGGCTCCCTCTTCAATCCACAACTGGAAGGGAAAATACCTCTTCGTCCACTGCCCAACTTTGAGGCTGGGCCTGCCCCCTTGGGGCTCTCTGAGGGACTCTGTCCGTCGGGCTCCCAGTCTGGGGGAGGACGACCTTCAGGCCACCCGAAAGCTTCTTGACTATTCCGCTCCTTCCCTTCCCAACCTTCTGAGGGAGCAATTTTTGTTCAACATCGGCTTGAGCCCCCAGGATCCTGCGAGTACTCCATCTTTTCTTTTCTCTTCTTTTCTTCCGTCCTTCTTCTTTTTCTTTCTTCCTCTTCTCTCTTCTTTTCTTCTGTCTTCATTTTTTTTTTGGTGTCACTTCTTCCTTTTTCACCCCATTACTGATTTTTAATTTTTTTTTTTTTTAGGAATGGACGTCGAAGCAGCATGGATGCTCGCCAGGGGCCTCAAGGCCTACAAAAGAAAAGGTGCCGCGGCCTCCGGATCAGCAAAGAGGGCTAGGGTGGAGGAGACGAGCTCAGCCGCGCCTGTCCAGGCGGCTCTCGCGATCGACGTTCCTTCGGACGCCGAACCAACGGCCCCCCGGGCCTCTCCAAAGAGTCCGCCGACTGGGGCTCCCGTTTCGGGGGTCCGTTCCACGGAGGCACCCGGAGTCGAGAGGGAGATGAGGAGGAAATCGGTGGCCCGCAGGGGGAGTAGCCGCCGAGCCATCGTTGAAGAGTCCCTTGGTTCCGAAGAAGAGCAGAGAATCCCTTCAATGACAGGGACTTGATCAAGCGGTTGATCGATGGCTGCATTCTGCCTGAAGTCGTCGAGAGGATTGACTGTGCCGATCCTGAGCAGCGGGTTTGGGACTCCCTAGGGTCCTTTCTCGAGGTAAACAAGTCTTCATTTAATTTGCTTTCCGACCTTGTTCTGATCCCCCAGCCGCCCTTGTAGATTGGGCACCAGCTCCTTGCCAACATCGAGGCGACGAACTGGGCGAGGAGGGATGCCATCCAGGCGGAGGAGCATCACTGGGCTGAAGTCGCTCGCCTCAAAGAAAAGGCCACTGAAGTAGTTGCCCTCCAAGAGGCCCTGGAGAAAGAAAATCAGGCCCGGGAGGAAGAGAAGCAGGTCTCGGAGGAGACGGTGAGAAAGATGGAGGCCGAGGTTGCCAGTTTGGCGGAGTAGATTCAAGTCCTGGTCTCGGAGGCCAGGGGTCTTGCGGTGGAGGAGTTCAAGGCCTCCGCGGAGACAAGGGACCTGAACGTCTGATTTGGCCAAGAAGCATTCATCAAGGGGTTCGAGCTCTGCCAGGAGAAGGTGGCCAGAAAATTTCCCGAGCTCGACCTCAGCTTCTTGGGCGAGGAGTCCGAAGATGAGGCCGGTCCCTCTCCTGCCGCTACTGCTGCCGCAGCCCCCCTTCCAGGGACACTGAGCTCCCCAACTCCTACTGCAGAGGTCTGAGACCTCCGACCTTGTATATATTTTTTTTCCCTGCAATTTTTTCTTTTCTTTTTGTCTTTAAGAAACATTCACTCAATAAAGTCAAATTTCTCATCGTGGATGGCTTCTCCTTTCTTCCTTCCCCCTTTTATGTTTTTTTTTTTGCAATGAGATGCACCTTGACGCTTTTGCCTCTCGATGGCAGTGTCCTGTCGAAGTACTTCCCCTCCCCCAGGGGATTCCGCTGAAGTCCACGATCCAGCGGCTAAAGAAGGAAGTTCTTCATTTGACAAAAGGATCAAAGAAGATGGAAGGCGAGCTTCGCAGGTTAAGGGAGGGTTACTCTGAAGCCACCTCGGAGGCCACCCACTTTCGAAATCTCCACGTGAAGGGGATCATGGAGTATAGCCGGAGGAAGGCAGAATTTGCGAAGGAGCTTGAGGAACACAAGAAGAGCGCCAGCGATCGAATTTGGGCTCAAGCTACCAAGATCAGTTCTCTCAGGGTGGAACTGTCAGCTGCGCGGGAGAGGATTGGCCAGCTAGAGGGAAGTTCGTCCCGGCCCTTGGCTCGGGCCGACGGCGACCGGGAGTGGTCGAAGAAGGTCTCCGACCTTCAGCAGCAGCTTCAGGATGCCGAGGTGAGCTATGACGTGCATCGGACCAGCTGGCGTAGGTAGGTGGATGAATATAAAGGGAGACTCAGGGTGGCGACCGACGAAGTCGCCTGTCTTCAAGGGCAGCTAGCTGACAGGGTTTAGCTCGCTTCTTCTCGGGATTCCAATGAACTCCAGTCCCTAAGAAGAACTATCGAAGGGCTTTCTGTCACCCTTGAGGAGAGGATGGCTGAGCTGCAGCAATTGAAGATCCAGCTGGCATGCGAGCAGCAGGCCGTCAAGGATGCGCAGGTGGAATCCGAGGTCCTGAGAAAGAGGCATCGAGAGGTGGAGAACGAAAGCCAGTGACTCCATCAGGTGCTCCAGGATGCGCTGCTGAAAAAGAGAGAGCTAGAAGAAGAAGTTGAAAATCTGAGGCAATCCTGGATAAGGGGTGAAGCGGATAATCTGAGGTTGGAAGGAGCAGAGCTTCCCTAGGGCTCTTTTTTGGCCTTCCGTCTTTCCATGCATACATTTTCTCTTTTATTGTTTTGTCTTGCTTTTGTCATTTTGCTCTTCTTTCTTTAGCCTGCCGGGCTTTGTAGTGTATACCTTGTGAATGAAATGAAAAGGAAATTTTGTGTTACCTCATCCGCGTGTTGTATTAAGATGTCGTCCGCCGAATTCCTTTTGTCTTTAAGACTAGTCCGACGTCGATGTCGTCTGGAGGTGCCCAATCATCGCCACGCCGATTTGATTTTCTTGTCGTCCGTGGCCATAGGCTCGAGCTTAGTGGTCCGGACTCCACATTACCTCGAAGGTGTCGTTGTTTTCTTGGCCCATGTTAAGAGCCTTCTTAGAGACCGGGGATGTTTGGTAGGAACTTCCCATCTTTACCAGGATGAGGTTCCTTGGGTCCTTGGTGTGGTTTGTTTCTCGTCTGCTGCCGACGTAATTCGTCGCTTTTCTTTTCAATTTTTCTCTCTTTTCGAGTGAGGGTCCTCCTCTTGCTTTTTAAGGGGTCGCGTAGAAGTGTAGAGGTGTCATTGAGGAGACTTTTTCCCTTATCCAATTTCGTTGGGCAGCCGGGTCCTTGTCATCATTAGGATGAGGTTCCCCCTCTGTCCTAGACGTAGTCAATCTCGATTCGGGTTAGGATGAAGTTCCCCTCCTGTTCCAAGCGGGGCCGTGGGGGCACATAAGGGTCGTTGCAAGGGCCTCTCCCCCCATCCGGTCTAAAGGAATCGGGCCTTCGACTTTGCTCATGTTAGGGCGAGGTCCTCCTCCTGTCCCTAACAAGGCTGTGGGGGCGCATGTGGGCGCTGTTTGGCCTCTCCTCCCATTCGGTCTAAGAGGAACCGGACCTTCGACTTTGCTCACATTAGGGCGAGGTCCTCCTCCTATCCCTGACGTGGCCGTGGGGGCGCATAAGGGCGTTGTAGGGCCTCTCCCCCCATCCGGTCTAAAAGAACCGGGCCTTTGACTTTGCTCATGTTAGGGCGAGGTTTTCCTCCTATCCCTAACATGACTGTGGGGGCGTGTAAGGGTGTTGAAGGGCCTCTCCCCCCATCCGATCTAAAAGAATCGGGCCTTTGACTTTGCTCATGTTAGGGCGAGGTTTCCCCTCCTGTCCCTAATATGGCTGTGGGGGCACTCAAGGGTCGTTATATGGGCCTCTTCCCCGATCCGACCTTAAAATAATCGGACTTTCATTTTGCTCATGTTAGGATGAGGTTCTCCTCCTGCTCCTAACATGACCTTGTTTTAATTGTTTGAAGGGGTCACCCCCAATCGTAACAAGTCCATGCCGAAAGGGAAAGATATGCAAAGTCGAAAGGAATTTTGATTCAAAGTAAAGTCATGAGTAGTACATTTACAGGTTTTTCAAGTTCCATGGTCGTGGAAGGTCTGCTCCTCCTTGAGGTCCTCCGGTGATGGAGTCGATGGTCCCGATTGGAGGTCGATCTCCGGGCTGCTCCTCCCTCCTTAGCGGTTCAGGTTGCGGCAGGGCCCCTGGCCGATCTTCTCTACCCTCAGGCCGACGTCAAATGAACCTGTCGAGTTGACCTCACCGGATGAGCTCCTCATCTCGTCTCGGAGCTGGATGCATTCCTCCGTGTCATGGCTGTGGTCGCGATGGTAGAGACAGAACTTGTTGGGGTTACGCTTTCCAGGGTGTGTGCGCATCTTCTCTGGCCTAGGGAGCTGCTCCCTGACCTCCATCAGTACCTGGGTCTTCGAGGCATTGAGGGGGGCATAGTTGCAGAATCTTCCCGATGGAGAACCCCGCCAGACTCCGCGGTCCGGACTTCTCTGCCTGCATACCCGGGGAGGAGTATGGACACGCTTGTGCCCAGGAGGGGATCGAGAATGCGGCCGAGCTTCTCTCGACCTTTTTTTGACTGCGGGCTTACTCGAGTCTCCCGCCTGTCGCTCTCTCGCAGTCTCCTCATCCTTCATTTTGAAGGCTTCCTCCGCTCGGGCGTACCCTTCAGCTCGAGCCAATAAATTAGCAAAATTCTTGGGGTACTTCTTCTCCAGGGAGAACAAAAGGTCATTCTTCTGAAGGCCGCCCTTCAGAGCGGCCATTGCTACCGATTGGTCCAAATTTTAAACTTCCAGCGCTGCGACATTGAAACGGTTGATGTAGGCTCGAATGGACTCCTCCTCCCTCTGCTTGATATTAATGAGGGACTCCAAACCCTTCTGGGGGCGTCGGCTGCTGACGAAATGGGCCACAAATTGGTGGCTCATCTGATCGAAGAAAAAGATGGTGCCCGGCTTCAGCGTCGAGTACCAATTTCTCACTGTTTCCTTCAAGGTGGATGGGAAGGCTCGGCACAGAATGGCATCGGGTGCACCATGAAGCAGCATCATCGTCCGGAAGGCCTCCAGATGATCAACTGGGTCTGAAGTCTCATCGTAGCTTTCGAACTGGGGGAGTTTGAAGTTTGGCGGGATCGGTTCCTGCATGATCATTTGAGAGAAGGGAGGGTCAGTGCAAATATCCTCACCATAGGCGGGGGGAGCATGGTGGAGTTCTTCGATCTGTCGGTTCATCTCCTGGAGTCTCTGATCCAGAAAATCCTTCCGACTTTGGGTCTCGAGGGTCCTCTGGCAGAATGAGGGCAGCGATCTTCCAGGGGTGGAGTCGTGATCCGATTGAGGGCTCTCCACCCTCGGGTTCATCTTCCCAGGAAAGATGAGGCGGCTGGCCCACGTGGCCCGCCCCACCGTCAGATTCTGGTGTTCCGGTGACACTCTTTCCAGGTGCACTGATGCCTGCGGCTGCTGCTGCTGCTGCATGGCCTGCACAGCTTCAGTGAGGCCTCTGACCTGCTGTGCCAGCAGGTCAAATTGCTCCGTGCCGACCGTCGTTATTGGAGGGGGAGGAGGAGGCTGGAAAACTGGAGGTGAGACCGGAGCCTGAGATCTGGCCACGGAGGTCGTGGATCACCGTGTGGATGCCTTACGGGGAGGCATTGGGCAAAGACCAAGTGGAGGAAGGAGGAGAGGGTGCCAGAAAAGATGCCCGGGGACAATCCCGTTGAGTGCTCCTTTAAGAACAAGGGTACTGCGAAGGTTCGTGCCCTTCCTCTAGCGCCAATCCTGTTGGTGCAAAAATCCACTTGCGCTGGAGAAGCTGGAGTCGCGGCCGCCGCTGGAACCTACAAAAGAAGTCTAAACCGGAGGTGGGGTTGCTCCGGCAAGACCCTCCGATGCTCAAGTCAGTTCTCTGCCTCAACAAGAATGGAGTGCTCGAACAAAAATTTTAGCAGAGTTTCTAAGTAAAAATGAGAGCTTAGAGAATAACGTATCTGGGGTCCCCCCCTTTATAGGCGGAGGGGGCAACAAACTGATAGCGATGCCTGTAACCGTCTGGTAGTGGGCCGTCCAAAGTCAGGGGAAGTTTGTTGCAGAGAGTAGTGGAGTGGACCCATGGCTATCACTGGGGCATGCCACGTGGAGTTTGCCACGGGGAGCGGAGCGGCGTTCGTTGTCATGACTTGCCAGAGAATGGAAGAATCGCACGGTATCCATCGTAGAAAGTGGAGCAGGATCGTGGCCATTATTACGGCCTGCCAGGGAGTGATGGGGCCATGTGGAATCCATCACAGGAGGTGGAGCAGAGTCATGGCTGTTGCTGCAGCCTGCCAGGGGATGATGGAGCCACGCGAAATCCATCGCAGGAGGTGGAGCAGGATCGTGGCAATTATTACGGCCTGCCACGGGGTCCAGGCCTATCGATCAGAGTTCAACTGGGGTGTCTGACGGAGAGAGGGGGCTAGCCACCCGTCTAAGAGGAGCTTGGAGTCCGGCTCTCGTTGGAGCCCGGACGGAGTCTTCTTTCAGTTGAAGTCGGGGATGAAATCCAGCTCCCACAGGAGCTGGATGGAATTTTCCCACAGCTAGAGTCGGGGATGAAGTCTGGCTCCTGTAGGAGTCCGGATGAAGTTTACCTGCAGCAGGAGTCGTCGGCAGAGTCCGGCTCCCGTAGGAGTCCGGGCGAAGCCTGCAGGTGAAGTCGTGGGCGAGGTCCGGCTCCCGTAGGAGTTCGGATGAAGTTTACCTGCAATTAGAGTTAGGGGTGAAGTCCGGCTCCCGTTGGAGTCCGGACGAAGTTTACCTGTAGCTGAAGTCGAGGATGAAGTTCGGCTCCCGTAGGAGTCCGAACGAAGTTTACCTGCAGTAGGAGTCGTCGGTGGAGTCTGGCTCCCGTAGGAGTCCGGGCGGAGCCTGCAGGTGAAGTCATGGGCGAGGTCTGGCTCCCATAGAAGTCTGAACGAAGTTTACCAGCAATTAGAGTTAGGAGCGAAGTTCGGCTCCCGTAGGAGTCCGGATGAAGTTTACCTACAGCTGAAGTCGGGGACGAAGTCTGGCTCCCGTAGGAGTCCGGACAAAGCCTGCAGGTGAAGTCGTGGGCTAGGTCTGGCTCCCGTAGGAGTCCGGATGAAGTTTACCTGTAGCCGAAGTCGGGGACGAAGTCTGGCTCCCGTAGGAGTCCGGACGAAGTTTACCTACAGCAAGAGTCGTCGGCGGAGTCCGGCTCCCATAGGAGTCCGGGCGGAGCCTGCAGGTGAAGTCGTGGGCGAGGTTCGGCTTCCGTAGGAGTCCGGATGAAGTTTATCTGCAATTAGAGTTAGGGGCGAAGTTCGGCTCCCGTAGGAGTCCGGACGAAGTTTACCTGCAGCTGGAGTCGGGGATGAAGTCCAGCTTCCGTAGGAGTCCGGACGAAGTTTACCTGCAGCAGGAGTCGTCGGTGGAGTCCGGCTCCCGTAGGAGTCCGGGCGGAGCCTGCAGGTGAAGTCATGGGCGAGGTCCAGCTCCCGTAGGAGTCCGGACGAAGTTTACCTGCAGCAGGAGTCATCGGCGGAGTCCGGCTCCCGTAGGAGTCCGGGCGGAGCCTGCAGGTGAAGTCGTGGGTGAGGTCCAGCTCCCGTAGGAGTCCGGACGAAGTTTACCTGCAATTAGAGTTAGGGGCGAAGTCCGGCTCCTGTAGGAGTTCGGACGAAGTTTACCTGCAGCTGAAGTCGCGGGTGGAGTCTAGCTCCCGTAGGAGTCCGGGCGGAGCCTATAGGTGAAGTCGTGGGCGATGTCCGGCTCCCGTAGGAGCCTGTGCGGAGTCTGCAGGTGAAGTCATGGGCGAGGTCCGGCTCCCGTAGGAGTCCAGATGAAGTTTACCTGCAATTAGAGTTAGGGACGAAGTCCGGCTCCCGTAGGAGTTCGGACGAAGTTTACCTGCAGCAGGAGTCGTCGGTGGAGTCCGACTCCCATAGGAGTCCGAGCGGAGCCTGCAGGTGAAGTTATGGGCACGGTCCGGCTCCCGTAGGAGTCCGGACGAAGTTTACCTGCAATTAGAGTTAGGGGCGAAGTCCGGCTCCCATAGGAGTCCGAATGAATTATACTTGCAGCTGAAGTCGGGGACGATGTTTGGCTCCCGTAAGAGTCCGGATGAAGTTTACCTGCAGCAGGAGTCGTCGATGGAGTCCGGCTCCCGTAGGAGTCTGGGCAGAGCCTGCAGGTGAAGTCGTGGGCGAGGTCCGGCTCCCGTAGGAGTCCGGACGAAGTTTACCTGCAATTAAAGTTAGGGGTGAAGTCCGGCTCCCATAGGAGTCCGGACGAAGTTTACCTACAGCTGAAGTCAGGGATGAAGTCTGGCTCCCATAGGAGTCCGGATGAGGTTTACCTGCAACAGGAGTCGTCGGCGGAGTTCGGCTCCCGTAGGAGTCCGGGCGGAGCCTGCAGGTGAAGTCGTGGGCGAGGTCCGGCTCCCGTTGGAGTCCGGACGAAGTTTACCTGCAATTAGAGTTAGGGGCGAAGTCCGACTCCCGTAGGAGTCCGGACGAAGTTTACCTGCAGCTGAAGTCGGGGATGAAGTCCGGACGAAGCCTGCAGGTGAAGTCATGGGTGAGGTCTGGCTCCCATAGGAGTCCGAACGAAGTTTACCTGCAATTAAAGTAAGGGGCGAAGTCCGACTCCCGTAGGAGTCCGGATGAAGTTTACCCGCAGCTGAAGTCGGGGATGAAGTCCGGCTCACGTAGGAGTCCGGACGAAGTTTACCTGCAGCAGGAGTCATCGGCGGAGTCCGGCTCCCGTAGGAGTCCGGGCGGAGCCTGCAGGTGAAGTCGTGGGCGAGGTCCGGCTCCCGTAGGAGTCCGAATGAAGTTTACCTGCAATTAGAGTTAGGGGCGAAGTCCGACTCCCGTAGGAGTCCGGACGAAGTTTACCTGCAGCTGGAGTCAGGGACGAAGTTTGGCTCCCGTAGGAGTCCGGACGAAGTTTACCTGTAGCAGGAGTCGTCGGCGGAGTCCGGCTCCCGTAGGAATCCGGGCGGAGCCTGCAGGTGAAGTCGTGGGCGAGGTCCGGCTCCCGTAGGAGTTCGGACGAAGTTTACCTGCAATTAAAGTTAGGGGCGAAGTCTGGCTCCCGTAGGAGTCCGGACGAAGTTTACCTGCAGCTGAAGTCGGGGATGAAGTCCGGCTCTCGTAGGAGTCCGGACGAAGCCTGCAGATGAAGTCGTGGGCGAGGTCCGGCTCTTGTAGGAGTCCGAACGAAGTTTACCTGCAATTAGAGTTAGGGGCAAAGTCCAGCTCCCGTTGGAGTCCGGACAAAGTTTACCTGCAGCTGGAGTCGTGGGTGGAGTCCGGCTCCCGTAGGAGTCTGGGCGGAGCCTGCAGGTGAAGTCATGGGCGATGTCCAGCTCCCGTAGGAGCCTGTGCGGAGTCTGCAGGTGAAGTTGTGGGTGAGGTCCGGCTCCCGTAGGAGTCCAGGCATCGCGAAGAATTCGGTCGACGCTGGCGGGGTCCTGCCCGTCAGCAAAACTTGGGAGTGTGGCAGAGGCTCGGCCGCCCGAGAGGTTTGAAGAGATGTTGCCAGATGTCGAAAGTCAGTTGGATCCCCGGAGGGTCACTCCCATCACGAACTTCGACTGGGGGTTATTTTATACCCAACAATAGGCTTTTAATAAGGACGACAGCTTCTATCGAGCATAGGTCACTGTAGGCCATATGGATTGGTTGTCCTCTTAACCAAAGAGTGTGGAGACACTGGTATGACATACAGATGAGATATAAGGGTACATCATCATGGAATATGACCAACTCCAGAGCATTCTGCTATCAAGAATGTCTCTGATGGGATATAGATATAAGTATCCCTTAGACCTGAGATCGCCTCAGTGACTTGCAAGCAACTCACTTTGCTTTGGCACTGAACTAACTGAATTTTTAATTTAGTGACGGAATGCTTCTGGGCACAGTCAAGTACTTGCAAAGTCGGAGTGTGATCAAGATGGGATTGACCACTCCAAGAGTTGGAGAAGAATGAGTCACTGTATTTCAATTTAGCAAAACCTTGGCCAAGAAAATTCATGAGATGGATTTGATATTTTGAAATACAATGTGGACAACCTGATCAGAGTTGACAGTTGAATTTTGAGGTGTCCTATAAGTATTTTGGTTAAGGACATGAATTATATGAAAACTATATCTGCATGGGTTCTAAGGATGTTGTTCTACACATTCGACCTATCCGGCCATCGGATACCATTCCTAGATGGTCACTTTGATCGGTATAAAAATTTATTTCTATACTACCAGCTTAAGTTCAGACCTATGAGGTCATACACATTAGAGTTCATGATCCAATCGGATGATTGATCAACAATTAAGAATCATTCTAGGGTTAAACGATTAATACGATTGACATTTAACCTAGTGCAAGTGTTACAGGAGGATTGATTAGCAATTCGATTGCTAATTGACTTAATTTGATTAAGCCAATGGGTTGAGATTAAGTCTAATTGAATATGATTTAATTAGATTTAGTTTGGGCTTGATTAGATCAAGTCCAATTGGTTTATTGGATAAGCCATGCAAGAAAAAACTAGTCCTAGTCCAATTAGGACTTGGGTCAACCTAATTTCTAATTTGATTAAAAAAATAAATCAGATTTAAATTTAATTAAATTAAATTTAATTAGATTCTTAGTTAGGTTAAAACTTATTTTAATTGGGTTAATTTGATTTTAGTTTGATTTGATTTGAGAAACCAAATTTGAATAAGTCATAGATTGAATCCTAGTAAGACTAGGATTCCACCTTGCGCCACTTTAGCCCCCCACACCCACTCTCTCTTATTTTGTACAACAAAACCTTCTCTCTTAGGCCTTCACACATGACCAAGGCTTTCCACTCTTTCTCTCTTATATGGAATGTGGTTGTGGACCAAGTCAAAGTAGAAATTAGTTTGGATTTCAAATTCTATGAGATAGAATTTGAGGAAATCAAAACTCTTTCCTTATGGCACTGATTTTACCCAATTTTTTTTTGAGATTTTCATGGCTTTTATAGCACATATTGTGCACCCTTTGCTGGTGGTCCATGGTAGAAAATGAAGGAGGGGGCACCCAAGAGTTGGGCACCACTTGTCTTGCCTTGTTTGGATTTTCCTTGACTAGGTATTTAACCTAGACAAGGTTTCTTCATATCTCATTATTTAAGATAAATTTCTTCTTTAAATTTTTGTAAATTATAGAGTATTGAGAGACCTTTTGGGTTTGTGAAAATTAGAGAGAAAGAGTATAGGGGCATGGAGATATAATGGACACAAAACTAAGTGTCTTGGTTAGAGCAAAGAGAAGAAGAAGAGGATCTTCTTCTAGAGTTGCTGAGTTCACCTCTTCTCTTCCTCCATCTATGAGTTTTCTGAGAGTGTCTCACATCTAAAACTCTTTCTCCTACTTCTCATTTTTGGAAGAGTCTAAATCAAGAAGAATGAGGCATCTGATCAACCATCGAAGAAGGATCAGCACAGTACTAGCATACTGTGCTGATTTCCTGGACCAGGACTTCTGATCATGATTCGTGGGCTCATGTGGATGACTCCTAGAGGCTGGATATGTGTGTGGCTCGTAATATCATCCTCAAGTCTGGATCAGTAAAGTTAGAATATCTAACTTGCAAGGTAATAGATCTGATCTATTATATTTTACATACATTAGATGTAGTATAGAAACATGTTGATATGATCAACATATAGTTCTTGCTCTTTATATTTTAATTTTTGATTTAATGCCATATAATAATCATGTAATAAGATCTTAGATCTAGAAATTCTCTAATTTTATAAGATAAATTTTGATTTATTTTAGTCTTCCGTTGTCTAATCTTGAAAAGGTTTCAAGATCTAACCTTAAAACCCTAGATCTGGTTCCTTCAAAACCTTTATTCTAAGAATATAAGATGCTTTTCCTAGGTCTTTCATGAAGAATTTTTTGAACAACCATCTTTTAACTGTGGTCAGCAAGAGAATATAATTCTCAATGAGGAGAATATCATCCACGTACAGTATGAGGAAGGTGATTGCACTCCCACTAACTCTCTTGTATACACAAGGTTCCTCTTCATTTTTGATGAAATCAAATGATTTGATTACCTCATCAAAATGATGGTTCCAATCTAATCAAAATTCAGATTGTAATCAAAGAGGGTAATATTGAAAAATGTATCCCAAAAGCCAATCGTCAAACTGTTGACGGTTGAGCAACCAAGTATTGTAATTGATTTGTTAATAAATAAAATATATTTTTAGCATTTTCATCATAAGTCTTCATCTTCTAATGAACTCCATTGTTATGATGAAGTCCTTAGGACTATTTAAGTTCGATAAAGAGAGGATTTATCAATTAGCCCTTAAAACTGTTCACGACCAAATGATAAGCTGTTAATAAGGACGACAGCTTCTATCGAGCATAGGTCGCTGTAGGCCATAGGGGTTGGTTGTCTTCTTAACCAAGGAGTTTGAAAATACTGGTATGGCATACAGATGAGATGTAAAGGTACATCATCATTGAACTGACCAACTCCAGAGCATTCTGCTGTCGAGAATGTCTCTGATGGGATATAGGTATAAGTGTCCCTTAGACTTGAGATCGCCTCAGTGATTTGCAAGCAACTCACTGTGCTTTGGTACTGGACTAACTGAATTTTTAATTCAGGAATGGAAGGCTTCTGGGCACAGTCAAGTACTTGCGAAGTCAGAGTGTGATCGAGATGGGATTGATCACTCCAAGAGTTGGAGAAGAATGAGTCGCTGCATTTCAATTTAGCAAAACCTTGGCCAGGGTATTCCATCAGATGGATTTAATATTTTGAAATACAATGTGGACAACCTGATCAGAGTTAACAGTTGAACTCTGAGATATCCTATGATCATTTTGATCAAGGAGATGAATTATATGAAAACTATATCCGCATGGATTCTAAGGATGTTGTTCTACACATTCGACCTATCCGGTCGTCGGATACCATTGCTAGATGGTCACTTCGATTGGTATAAAAATTTATTCTTATGCTATCGACTTAGGTTCGGACCTATAAGGTCACACACATTAGAGTTCATGATCCGATCGGATGGTTGATCAATGATTAAGAATCGTTCTAGGATTAAATGATTTACTGCAGCTACAGAAATTTAGAACAAGAGCCTATTAATCAATGAAGCTATCTTCAACTTTTGAAGTAAAATTATCCCAAGTGCACTCTCTTCTTTTATTTTCTTTGCTTTTCTACTCCATTGAGGACAATGTAGATTAAGTTGGGGGGAAGGAAATTAATCAAATCCTCGAGTATGGTCAGAAATAATTAGTTTTGTGTATCCGAATTTTATTTTGATTAAGAGTCAATTAGGCATCCTAATCAATGAATGATTAACGGTCAAGAAAATTTTAGAGATACTGAGGAATAAATTATTAAGAAAACCCAATGAATGGTAGGGTTTGGACTAGACCAAATTTTAGGAGTGATTCTACAACCCTCTTCTTACTGATCTCCATAAAGAATCTGCTTCATGAGAGATTGGGTGGAAAGGTCGAGGTATGCAAAAATTCTCCTTAAAATATATTTTTTATTTTAAAAAAAAAACAAACAAATATTGGTTTCCTATTGAGTAACCGGGCCCTTTCGCCTAAGTAAGCGTTGTGGTTCTCGTAAAAAGGTGGACAATGTTAAAAAAAAAATAGTGGATAATAAGGAGACTAAATTGCAAGAAGATAATAAACCTCTCTTACATTAAGTTAGAGGATTTAAAGAGTAAAGTGGGTAGTTGGTGAAAAAAAAGCTCTTGAAATTTCTTTAGTTAATACTCAGCCACTAATTGGGTCAAATTGATAATCCAATGAAATATCTCTTTAATGGTCTGACCAGATATCATTTATCTTTTGGGATGCCTAACCTAATTTTTTATTCAAGATCGAGTCGGTACACAATGTTGATATATCTATTTTACTCGAGGATGAGCAAAATTCAAGTTGGGGGGTGTGATAAATACTTAATTTAAGTCATTTAAAGTAGAAAATTATATTTAATTTATTTTATTTATTAAAAATTTGATGCTTCTTTTTATGTTTTACAGGAAAGGTACTCGTCGATACAAAGAGTCCAATTCATAGATCAAAAAGATTCAAGTTTGAAGAAAATTAGACTTAAAACAAAATTAAAATAAAAGAAAGATGCATATGGTATTATAGAAAATGAAGATACTATGTAAGGAACTCAAAAGGATATAGATGTCATTATAAAAAAACAAAAGTTTCTTTTTGGAATAAAAAAAAGTGTTAACGTGAATGGAATGGACGCGGGGGGGCACAGCGTGGCAGCGGGGGAGGGCGGACGTGCGGGCGCGAGCGCGACAGCAAACACGGGCGTGACAGCGGGCGCACGGGACGGCGGGTTCGCGGGGAATTTGGCATGGCGGACACAGTGGCGAGGGATCTGGAAATTAAAGAAAAAAATTTAATTTTTGGAAATACTTCAAGAGGATTCTTTAGTCCCACATCAAAAAATCATGTAAAACTTCTCCCTCCTAACACCTATAAAAAGGCTTTTGTACTCCCATTGGAGGGGGAGCCCAGAAATTCTTCTAGAGCCTTGCATAGAGGAATATAAAGGGATTACTTCATGAGCAGCTAGGCTAGCAGTCTTGGGAGTGGAGAAGAAATTTTGTAATGACACAGAGATGGTTTATTGTTCTAAACTTTCTTGTATTTCTTTATATGCAATAAAGATTATGCTTTTTATTTAAATCATCATGAGTTCTTTATTTGCTCTCTTTCATATGCTTTTATTTATACTTTTCTATTAGATTAATATTAGGAATAACTTTTACTTTCTGGAGACGTACCATGATCTACGGATACGGGGCGTGTCAAGAAAAGAAAAGTTGTTTACCTAGTACTTTTCGAAGATACGCCGTGATCTACGGGTACGGGGTGTGCCGAGGAAAGATAGATATTTTTTCTAAGATTAATCGCATCTATTTAATTAAAAAGGAGATACAACTCTGCTAGTGCAAATTAATTCAAAACTTCTGAGCTTTTTATTTTCTAATTACATCAATTTTAGGATAATTTATTTTCTAAATCAAAACAATACTTCTTTCTTTTATTTTGTAATCTCAACTTAGCCTAAGGTCCCTGAGGATACGATCTCGACTCATCCTACCTACATAGTGGGTAGAGTTATTTTTGGTGCTATCAATGACTACGCATCAAGATACCTTTGGGCCATCCAAAAATTAGAGAGAAAGACCTTTGGGTCGTGGAGATATAATAGATATAAGATAGGGTGTTTAGAGAGAGAAATGAGAAAAAGAAGAGGGTCTTCTTCTAGGGTTGTTTGTTTTCATCTCTTCCCTTCCTCCATCTTGAGTTTTCTGAGAGCGTCTCAGATCTAAAACTCCTCCTCCTACTTCTCATCTTTGGAAGAGCCAAAATCAAGAAGAAGGAGGCACCTGATCAACCATCAAAGAAGGATCAATGCAGTACTAGCATACTGTGCTGATTTCCTAAAGCAGGACTTTTGGTCGAGATTTGTGGGCTCGTGTGGACAACTCCTAGAGGTCGAACACGTGTGTGGCTTGCAACATCATCCTTAAGCTCGGATCAACGAGGTTAAAACATCTAACTTGCAAGGTAATAGATCTGATCTATTGTTTAATACATACATTAGATGTAGTATAGAAACATGTTGATATGATCAACATGTAGTTCATGCTCTATATATTTTAATTTTTAATTTAATACTATATAATAATTATGTAATAGGATCTTAGATTTAGAAATTTTCTGATTTTAGAAAATAAATTTTGATTTATTTTAGTCTTTCACTGCATGATCTTGAAAAAGTTTCAAGATCTAACCCTAAAATCCTAGATCAGGTTCCTTCAATTGGTATCAGAGCCTAGGTTCTTCATTACATGATTATTTATACATGTTTAGATTATTTCTTAGATTAGATTTAATTAATAATCTGATTGTTAAATCTAAAATTAAAATTTTAGATCAATCACGAACTGCAAGGTTGACTTGCTATAAGGTTTACCCCTTACAGTGCAAAGGTTGTCCTAGTTTGTGTAGATCTTTCTTTAATCATAAATTTGTTAGATATGATCTAGATTAAATTTATGATTTATTAGATTTAAAAGATGTTTAAATCTGAAATAAAATCTTTTTGTTAATAATTTTTGTGCAAAGAAATTATTTAAAGTTGAAATTGTTTCAATTACATGAACCTGTTTAGATTAGATCTAAAGTAGTTTCATGTTTATTTCACTTGCATCTTGATTATGAATCAAACATACAATATGGTTGGTAGAATCATATTGTAAAATTATTTTACAAATATAAAAATTATTTTTTGAAAAGCCGAACCCAACCCTCAGTCCAAAACTTAATTGAGAATTAAGAAGTTGTTTTGATTAGGTTCTAGAATTGTGAATTGAAGAACCTAAGACACAAACCATAACACATTGGGTTAATGGGTTAGTAAAAATTAGGTCCATTAATTGGGTTAGACCTATGGTTAGATTAAAGATGGACTTAATTAGAGAATTGACTAAATCTAATCAATTATTGTCTTAGATTAGGTCAAAGATTTTCTAGATCAATTATAATAGTTGTAGTTGGTCTAGTCCATATCTTTAACGAGAACCAAATGGATTTGATTTTTGGCTAAGCGATCTAGCATGAACTATTAGGTTGATCTAATCGAAACTAATTAAACCAGTTGGTGTCTAAGATAAATCAGACCGATGGTTTTTAATTGGGAGCCCGCTTACCTAACTATTTCTGATGGTGTCTAAGGCAAGCTTTGGCCGACCCTCCCACTGATCGAACTTACCTAGCCTCTTGGTGAAATTATATTTTGATCGGATCACTTGACTATTCGAGTTGACCCATGTCAACTAGGTAAATCAGTGTGACTGATTTAGGTGCTCCTAGACCAGCCCTTTTAATGGTCTCCCTTAAACTGACTTGGTGAAGCCAGTGGGAGGATCATGATATGCTGGTTCATCTGACCTCATCCTTTAAACCATTTAAATCCTCTAAAATTATTAGGTCCTTAAAATGATAAAATTGTGGAGATAACTGAGTCATAGCCTCTCATTAAGGTGTTTGATAATGAGTCTATTAACTCAATAATCATTGCAGATCCAAAGGCCTGGTGATTGTTGACTAATAGAATTATCACTCATCATATGATGACTTGGAAGGGTCTCTCTAATGGTAGTTAGGTGAGCCAACCAAAGTTGGGCTTAATCATTCGTTGGTTAGATGCACCAAGTATGGTCATGTTAATGGTTGGACCTAACCGGATCCTTATAGTGGAGGCCAAAGCCTACTGATTAGGTTTCTGGGGCAAAATTAAGATTACTAAAATTGTTTAGAGAAACAATTGGTTATGAACCTACCCTTAGATGTACATGGGTTGGCCAACCAAAGTTGGGCTTGTGTGCAGTGTAAGTGGATTCTAGTACCCACTAAGAAATTAGGATAATTCTTTGAATTGGAGGTAAAGGCTACCAATTTGAATAAAATAATGAAAAAATTTTTTGATTAAAGTCTAAATCTTTAAGTTTAATGAATTAATTACTAATTAGGTTATGGTTCTCCTTTGTGCAAATATGGCCACTTCCCTATTGCTCCGATCATTGTTGGATAATGATAAGTTGGTGGGACCCAACTTCGGTAGCTGGTATCGAAAGTTGAAGATAGTCGTGGAGTATGAACAGATCCTATATGTGATAATGGATCCTGCACCTAAGGAGCCAGCTGCCAATGCACGTGGAACAGTCAGAGACACTTACCAGAAGTGACTCAGTGACTGGACCACGGTGCGCTGTATCATGCTGGTTGCCATGAGCGACGAGTTCAGTCGTAGATTCGAGATGGCTCAGCCAAAGGACATGCTTCAAGTGTTGGAGGATGCCTTTGGCACACCCGACGATGTGGAGAGGCACAAGACTAGTTGTGCCATCTTTAACGTCAAAATGCAGGATGGTGCCTCTGTCACTGATCATGTATTGTACATGATCGAGCTGATGGAACGATTGAGCAAGCTCGACTTTTCCTTGCATGAGCAACTTGGGAAAGATGCAATATTGAACTCATTGCCCAAGTCTTATCTCCTATTCTTCACTCATTATAGAATGATAAATTCTAAAGTAAACTACCATGGGTTACTGGGGTTGCTTCAGAACTTTGAGAAGGATCACCAACTTCACAAGGAGTCGGTGAACTTAGTGGGAGGTTCATCTTTTGGTTCTCGATCTTTTAAGAAAGGGAAGAAGAACAAGAAGAAGAAAGTAAAGAAGGTGCAAGTTCAGGCTGGGACATTAGTGCAGGGCCAGACCAAAAAGATCAAGCCCGATAAGAGTCTATTTTACTGGCAAGCATCCTAGATTAGATAGTGTGTCAGATATCTACTTATGGCACTATAGGCTAGGTCATATAAACAAGAACAGAATAAACAGGTTGACTCAAGAGGAAATCCTCGAAGTCAGTGATTGTGAATCACTTCCAACCTATGAGTCTTGTCTTCTTGATAAAATGACCAAGTCACCTTTTACTAAAAAAGGTGAGAGAGCTACTGAGCTCTTGAGCCTAGTACATACTGATGTATGCGGGCACATGAGCACAAGTGCTAGAGGTAGATATTTCTACTTCATAACTTTCACGAATGACCTATCCAGATATGGATACGTCTATCTGATGAAACATAAGTCGGATTCATTTGAAATGTTCAAACGATTTCGAAGTGAAGTAGAAAAACAAACTGAAAAGAGTATTAAAACTCTTCGATCTGATCGAGGAGGGGAATACCTTTCTAGTGAGTTTCTCACATATCTAAGAGAGAATGAGATTCTCTCTCAATGGACTCCTCCAGAAATACCACAGCATAATGGTGTGTCTGAAAGGAGAAATCAGACTCTGTTAGACATGGTTCGATCCATGATGGGTTTTGCCAGCTTTCCGATATCCTTCTGGAGATATGCACTCGAATTGGCCTGTTATCTGTTAAATAGGGTTCCAAGTAAGTCTGTAATTAAGACTCCATATGAGATATGGATAGGGCGTAAGCTAGCACTTTCACACCTTAGGGTCTGGGGGTGCCTGGCCTATGTCAAATGATTAGTCATAGACAAACTTGGACCTAGGTCTGACAAATGCACATTCATAGGGTACCCCAAAGAGATGAAAGGATATTTTTTCTACCATGCTGATGAACAAAAGGTGTTCGTCAGCCTTAAGACAATCTTTTTAGAAAAGAAGTTCTTTGGTAAGGAACCATTGCCTCTAAGGTTGAACTTGATGAAGTTCAACAGGTAGAAGGACCGACACCAATAGCTGAACCTGAGTCGGATTTGATTGGATCAGATCTGGAGCCCAATGTACCTACACCATTAAGACGATCCGATAGAGTACCGCATCAACCGGACAGATACTACGGTTTCTTAGTCTGGGACGGTGATCCCATCGAACTCGATGAGAACGATGAAGATCCGATCACCTATATGGATGCAATGCAGAGACCTAATTCTGAGAAATGGCTTGAAGCCATGAAATCCGAAATGGAGTCCATGAAGGTCAACGATGTATGGACATTGGTTGACCCACCTGAAGGGGTTAAACCCATTGGGTGTAAATGGGTCTTCAAAAGGAAGAGGGGCGCAGAAGAAAAAGTGAAGATCTATAAAGCCCGTCTGGTTACCAAGGGATATCGTCAACGTTATGGTATTGACTATGATGAGATATTTTCCCTGTGGTAATGCTCAAATCCATTCGAATAATGCTTGCAATAGCTACCCATCTGGATTATGAGATCTGACAGATGGATGTAAAGATAGCTTTCCTGAATGGAGAGCTGACCGAAGAGGTGTATATAATACAACCTGAGGGGTTTACATCCACAGATGAGTCCAAGATGTGCAAGCTTTAGAGATCTATTTATTGATTGAAGCAAGCTTCTCAGAGTTGGAACATGCATTTTGATAAGGTGATCAAAACGTATGGCTTCATTAAGAATGGAGAAGAGCCCTGCATTTATAAATGGGCAAATGATCCAGTTGTGATATTCTTTGTCTTGTACGTGGATGACATTCTCTTAATCGGGAATGACATCCCTGCACTACAGAAAATAAAAGTTTGGTTGTCATCGCAGTTCTCCATGAAGGACTTGGGTGAAGCATCCTACATCCTAGGGATGAAGATCTATAGGGATAGATCTAAAAAGATGCTTGAATTATCCCAGTCCACGTACATAGATACTGTGCTGAAGAGGTTCAGCATAGAGAATTCTAAGAAGAGCTATCTACCGATAGGCCATGGAATTTCTCTCTAAGAAGGATTGTCCGACAAATCCTGAAGAGAGAGAGCGTATGAGTAAAGTTCCATATGCTTCGATCGTGGGATCTATCATGTACGCCATGATATGTACAAGACCAGATGTGGCATACTCACTAGGAGTAGTGAGTAGATACCAATCTGATCCTGAAAAAAACCACTGAAAAGTGATTAAAGCCATCCTTAAGTATTTGAGAAATACTAAGGATCAATGGTTGGTTTATGGCGAGTCAGATATGAAACTTATGGGGTTCACAGACTCCAGCTTTTAATCTGACCATGATGACAGTAGAAGCGTGTCGGGTTATATCTTTACTCTAAATGGTGGAGCTATCTACTGGAAGAGTTTCAAGCAGCATACTGTGGCAGACTCTATTTGTGAAGCGAAGTACATCGCAGCATCGGATGCCGTAAAGGAAGCTGTGTGACTGAGAAAATTCATCACTGAGCTCAGAGTAGCACCCTCCCTTGATGGTCCAGTCCTGCTTTATTACGACAGCACTGGTGCCATAGCTCAGGCGAAGGAACCCAAAGCACACCAGCGGACGAAGCACATTTTGCGTCGCTTCCACCTAGTCTGAGAGATCATGGATCGAGGTGACGTCGACCTTCAGAAGATCGACGGAAAGGAGAACCTGGCCGACCCCTTCACTAAAGCCCTGACGATAAAGGAGTTCGACGACCACAAGTCGAAGATGGGCATTAGATACTGTGCCGAGTGGCTTTAGGACAAGTGGGAGTTGTTGGAAAATGTGTCCCAAAAGTCAATTGTCAAGCTGTTGACGGTTGAGCAACCAAGTATTGTAATTGATTTGTTAATAAATAAAATATATTTTTGGTATTTCATCATAATTCTTCATCTTCTAATGAACTCCATTGTTATGATGAAGTCCTTAGGGCTATTTAAGTTTGATAAAGAGAGGATTTATCGATTAGTCCTTAAAACTCTTCACGACCAAATGATAAGCTGTTAATAAGGACAACAGCTTCTATCGAGCATAGGTCGCTGTAGGCCATATGGGTTGGTTGTCTTCTTAACCAAAGAGTGTGGAGACACTGGTATGGCATACAGGTGAGATGTAAAGGTACATCATCATTGAACTGACCAACTCCAGAGCATTCTGCTGTCGAGAATGTCTCTGATGGGATATAGGTATAAGTGTCCCTTAGACTTGAGATCGCCTCAGTGATTTGCAAGCAACTCACTGTGTTTTGGTACTGGACTAACTGAATTTTTAATTCAGGGATGGAAGGCTTCTGGGCACAGTCAAGTACTTGCGAAGTCAGAGTGTGATCGAGATGGGATTGATCACTCCAAGAGTTGGAGAAGAATGAGTCGCTGCATTTCAATTTAGCAAAACCTTGGCCAGGGTAATCCATCAGATGGATTTAATATTTTGAAATACAATGTGGACAACCTGATCAGAGTTGACAGTTGAACTCTGAGATATCCTATGATCATTTTGATCAAGGGGATGAATTATATGAAAACTATATCCGCATGGGTTCTAAGGATGTTGTTCTACACATTCGACCTATCCGGTCGTCGGATACCATTGCTAGATGGTCACTTCGATTGGTACAAAAATTTATTCTTATGCTATCGACTTAGGTTCAGACCTATAAGGTCACACACATTAGAGTTCATGATCCGATCGAATGGTTGATCAATGATTAAGAATCGTTCTAGAGTTAAATGATCAATACGATTGACATTTAACCCAGTGCAAGTATTGCAGGAGGATCAATTAGCAATTTGATTACTAATTGCCTTAATTTGATTAAGCCAATGGGTTGAGATTAAGTCTAATTAAATATGATCTAATTAGATTTGGTTTGGGCTTGATTGGATCAAGTTCAATTGGTTTATTGGATAAGCCAAGTGCAAGAAAAAAACTAGTCCTAGTACAATTAGGACTTGGGTCAACCTAATTTCTAATTTGATTAGAAAATTAAATCAGATTTAAATCTAATTTAATCTGATTAAATTAGATTCTTAATTGGATTAAGACCTATTTTAATTGGGTTGATCTAATTTTGATTTGATTTGATTTGAGAAACCAAATTAAAACAAGTCATGAGTTAGAATCCTAGTAAGACTAGGATTCCACCTTGCACCATATAAGCCCCCCCACGCCCTCTCTCTTATTCTACACCAATCCCCTCTTATTTTGTGTGACAAAAGCTCTATCCCAGGTCTCTCCCACATCCACAAAAGGTTTTCTCTCTTCTTTCTTACATGAAAGGTGGTTTGGATCAAATCAAAGAGGAATAAGTTTGGATTTCGAATTCTATGAGATAGAGTTTTAAAAATCCAAAACTCTTTCAATTTTGCACCAAATTTATTCAAATTTTTTTTAGAATTTTTATGACTTTTAGGATACATATTGTGCACCTTTTTTTGGTGGTCCATACACAAAAATAAGGAGGAGGTGCTCAAGAGTTGGGCACCCCTTATCTTGCCATGTTTGGATAAGCCTTGACTAGGTATTTGACCTAGACAAGGAGTCTATCATATCTCTCTCTATAAAATGAGTTTATTCATGAAATTTTTGAAATACATAGATATTTGAGATACCTTTGGACCATCCAAAAATCAAAGAGAAAGACCTTTGGGTCGTGGAGATATAATAGACACAAGATAGGGTATTTAGAGAGAGAAACGAGAAGAAGAAGCGGGTCTTCTTCTAGGGTTGTTTGTTTTCATCTCTTCCCTTCCTCCATTATGAGTTTTCTGAGAGCATCTCAGATCTGAAACTTCTCTTCCTACTTTTCATCTTTGGAAGAGCCTAAATTAAGAAGAAGGAGGCACCTGATCAACCATCAAAGAAGGATTAGCGCAGTACTAGCATATTGTGCTGATTTCCTGAAGCAGGACTTCTGGTCGAGATTCGTGGGCTCGTGTGGATGACTCTTAGAGGCCGAACGTGTGTGCGGCTTGCAACATCATCCTTAAGCCCAGATCAGCGAGGTTAGAACGTCTAACTTGCAAGGTAATAGATCTGATCTATTGTTTAATACATACATTAGATGTAGTATAGAAACATGTTGATATGATCAACATGTAGTTCATGCTCTATATATTTTAATTTCTGATTTAATGCTATGTAATAATCATGTAATAAGATCTTAGATCTAGAGATTCTCTGATTTTAGATAATAAATTTTGATTTATTTTAGTCTTCCGCTGCATGATCTTGAAAAAATTTTAAGATCTAACCCTGAAACCTTAGATCTGGTTCCTTCAGGTAAGTGCCAACAGCCTTTGTAGCAACTTTTACTCCATTACCAACCCGAAGGATCATATCACCTTTCCTCAACCTCTTACTTTCTATCAGATCCTGTATTGAGGTACATATATTAGCACTCAAGCCAGAGTCCAATACCCAACTAGAAATAGAAGAAACTGTAAGATTAGATTCAATTACGAGCATACCTTCGGAAGGTTTATCACCCTTTCTGGTCTTCAGGCTCTCCAGGTATTCTGATAGTTCCTCCTCCAGTAGCCTTCAGCATGACAGTGGAAACACTTTTCCTTTGTCTCAGTCGCCTTTGGACTATCCTTCTTTGGCTTGCTCTCTCTCTTCTGCTTCTTTACAGATTTAACCTTCTTTCTTCCAATAGACTTTTTCTTGGAAGAAGAAGTCCGTTCCACAGCAAGAACAGTACCCCTTGAACTCTTCAAGGTACCCTTTGTTGTGACCAACATGTTGATAAGTTCGGAGATAGTTCAGTCAAGTTTGTTCATATAAAAATTTATGATAAATTGACTATATGAAATAGTAAGAGATTGAAAGATCAGATCCATCTATAATTTCTTTTGCATATCAAGCCCGAGCTTCTCAAGCTCCTCAATATCCTTGATCACTGTCATACAGTGCTCATAGATAGACTACCTCTTGCATATCTTGAGGTTGAAGAGTCTCTTGGATACTTCGAAGCATGTAAAATGGCTTTGCTCATCATACAGCTCTTGCAGATGAGTGATCATAGCTTAGGCAGTGGGTATATGCTCGTGCTAGCTTTGCAACTCATTTGATATGGACGCCAGCACATAACACTTGATTCGACTGTCTTCATCCATCCACTTCTCAAAAGCAACTCTCTGCTCAACAGTAGGATGGTTTGGTAACACAATAAAATTTTGATCGAGAATATGACTTAACTTTTCTAAGGTCAGGACAATCTTGAAGTTTTTGAGCCAGTCTTTGTAATTATTACCAGTCAAACGTTTAGTTTCAAGGATGTGAGCTAGAGGGTTTGAGGCTGACATGATGGTTTAATTGTAAGAGTAGAGATTAAAGTTAAACTTTTATACTTAATATTTTAATTTACTTCTGGAGACTTTAAGATGCAAATAATAACTCCCATTAATTGTTTGGATCCCTCCACTCTCTGGAAAAGAAACAGAAATCCTGACATGATAAAGGATTCCTAGTGGGTGTTGCAGTCCCATCGATGAAATACACCTCATCTAACAGTTATTAGTAATATGCACACCGATGCGTAGGCAACTCTTTGCCCAGATGCTTCACTAAGCATGTTGCAGCCATTTGGTCTCTAAGTCATGTAGGCTCACCTAACAGTTATTGCCCACACTTCTTAGTTAAGCCGACTCACCATTCACAAGCAGGTGCAAGACTGTCATTGGGTCCCTCACCTAATAGTTATTGGGCCCAACCCCATCCCTACCCCAGAGCAACTCCTTGCTAATAGAGTGGTTGTATGTTCCCGATGCAACCGAATCACTGTGACCAACTGAGAACAATCAACATTGGTAACACACCTGCACATCTATAATGGTGAAAGACCTATGGACTTAATATATATGGAAAGATTTAGGTTTAGGTCTCATCTAATCAGTTATCGTATGACCGATCTAAGTGGCATGGACTAAACCAGATTGCTAAGCAACCTAATTCAAGTCCCAATCTTTCAAATTGATCAGGTAAGTGGAGATCGGTGGGGGTCCCCCTATTGCCTTCTTAAGACACCAATAGATTGATCAAGTCAGCTAACGAAACCAATTAAATGATCACATCTCATTAACTTGCCTTAAACATCAACAGATCGATTGAACAAAATTAGTTAGCTCAAGCAAATCAGGCTCAAACCAACAAGCCAAATTAGGTCCTTAGGTTGATCGATTCTACATATGGGATTCAATCGATTTGATCAACAATAATTGTATGATCATTAACTTAATTGATCTGACTTTTATCAATACTTGACTTGATTTGATCAATTACTTAATCGAATTAGACCTATATGGCTCAAATCAAAAATCTTAAATACAATCTTGTTACATGACTTAATTTATGGTTTTTTCATGACAAAAATTCTCATGCACAAACATAAATTTTAGATTCTAAAATTTTATTTCAAATTTAAATTTATTGCATGAAAGTAAGTTTTAGAATATGAAAATAATTTTCAGAAGCATACAAACATATATCGTATATATGCATGTAAAATCAGATCTTAAACAAAATTTCAGATCTTAGCATGATGTCATATATCTCATATACTAATCATGGATCAGATTAAAGATAAATTTATGATCTAAAAATATAATCATATATCATATATATGCATCAAAATTCAGATCATAAAAAAATTTTAGATTTTATGCATGCATCTATGTATCACATGAACATGGACTAGAACTCTTTCTAAATCAAAATTCAGATCTATGCATGTAATTACATATCATCTATATATTATAATATTAAACTCAAAATTAAATTTTAGATTAGTTGATCCATCTATGCATCTCATGTATCAAAGAAAAATTAATTTTGAAACTTTTTCAAAAACATGTATGTCAAAATTTAGCATATAAAAATCGATGGCTCTAATACCACTGTTGGAATTCTGGATTTGGTGCATGCATATATATTTCAAAATTTTTATTTTCTAAACACTGTAGTGAAGAATAAGATTAAAATATTTTTAATCTAAATTTTACATGCATAAAAATATAAAATCACATGGATCTATTTCATATGCTGAAATTGATATATACTGAAATTTAGATTATGATCAAATCACATACCTGTTTTGCAATCTCTTTCTTCAAAATTGGATCTGGAAGAAATAAGATTCTCTCTTAGCTGCACAAGTATCTGATCTTTATGAGTGTCCACTCAAGATCAGTTTGAAACAGTCATCTATAATCTGAATTTTGATTCTCCAAAATTCAGCCTGCTGAATCTGAACGAAGCCTGGATCGCGATCAACACTTGATCTTTCTCCTTGATCTTCTTTTTCTTCTCTTCTCTAAATTTTTTTCTTGCAATGTACTACTATCAGATGCTAGAAACCAGCAAGAAAGAGGCATCCAAACTCCTCTGGGTGTGAAACTTCTTGGGATGCACGTCCCAAGAAAGGGGTGTATAGTACACCCAAGAGAAGAGAAAAGGAGAAAAAGAGAGGGCATGAGGAGAGCCTTTGGGTGTGAGAGGCTGCTGGTTTTGATGCTCTAGGAACCTTAGGAGAGATCCCTTTAAATAGACATAAGAATTGAATCCTGTTCAATCTCATAATATAAGTCCTACTTGCATTAGGATTCCTATTAACTTAAGTTATCCAGCTTACATTAAGAAGCCCATTAGGCACCAACTATTGGAGCCCTTGCACCCATAATTAGACACCCTCTTTTGCACCCAAGAGACACCCCATATAAAAATCAAAGGCCCTCTAATTAATGGATACGCCCAAATTGATCAAATCAAAGTGGCGCCCCATAATAACTATCAAGAAGATTTATAAGAGACTTGCACCCTTAATTTATATGATCCATAATCTTAGACACCAAATAATTGGAGTCTCATGAATCTTATTCATGTAGATAATTAGCAGGTAATTAAGTTAAAATTATCTTATCAAATAAGTAATCCCAATGAAAAGAGAAATTGGGTCCAACCATGTGCTAGCAAGGTTACCATGAACCCAATGAGTTTCTCTAAATTCAATTGACACTTCATAAGCTTAATTTCTTATTTCAGGCCTAATTCTTTTGTTGTGTGACTCCATAGGTTCAATTATATCTAGTAATAAGATATACAATGATTTCTATCATTATATCATTGAAACTCATTTTAATGGGTCGAAATAATTTCACTCTAACTCAATAAGAATTGTCGATCCGAAACAATCTCCGTGAGCTCTCACATCCACCAGTGACACCTAGCAGTATGTAGTGGCAACCCAGTAGAACTGAAATGAACCTCTTGGTGTAGTTAACATGTGATTTAGTCTCTCTATCGTGAGTTCTGACTAGATGGCAGATCATGAATAAATCCTCAAACCTCAACATTAGTCATATGATAGATTGATTAGCTCAAGTCCAGTTATGACTTCTATGAAAACTCTTTTTCATCAATCACACTACTGTGGTCACAAACTCTTGGACATAGCCTCTCAAATCTTATAGGACTATTTCTCTCTATCAAGGTCGATAGATCCTATCTTGATGCGCACCCCATTCCTACAGTGGACCAACTGTCACCAACATCCACTACAAGGGCTTATTGAGATCCATGTTTATGTGTCAATCAAACTTTAGCAGTCTCACTGCGAGTAGCAGTACCATCTCAAGTCAAAAGATCAGTCACACAACTACAGCATCGAGACAATCACTGATAATTGAATAAAAATGTAAGTGATCTCTCGTATGATCCCGCTCAGTGCTAGTTGTTCTCTAACAACCATCCACACTTATCGTCCTATGTCTCTACACAATATATTAGACATCTATCTATCCCGAAAGAAGTGATTTGTGCATCAGTCTATTCGGATCTATCATCACCCTCATGATGATCTTATGATCGGGAGTCTTTAAGAATTAAATACATGTCTCTTATCTCAACACTTTGAGAATATGTATCGAAATTAATTTCATGGATGATTCAAGGATACAATACACTTGAATGAAAAAAAAAACTTACCCCTTTTATTGATCATATCAATATATTAAGTACAAAATTATGTCCTAGATATATTACAATGTGTCAGCCATATTGATTTCTAAGACATACATCTAACATAGATAACACATATCTCCTCACTTCTTAGTTAAGCCAGACCCATCGTTCACAAGCAAGTGTGAAGCCGTCATTGAGTTCCTCAAATAACACATATTAGGCCCAACCCCATCTTCACCTTGGGGCAACTCTTTGCTAGTAAAGTGGTTGTATTCCTGATGCAACTGAACTACTGTAACTAGTCAAGAACAATCAACGTCAGTAACACACCTGTACTTCTACAATGGTGGAAGATCATAAGGAATAATATTGATTAGGGAGGTTTAGGTTAGATTTTATCTAATCAGTCATCACATGATCGATCTAACTGGCATGGACTAAATCAAAGTGCCTCAGCAACTAATGAACCCAATCATCCAATTGGCCAGGTAAGTGAGATCGGCAGGAGGGTACAATATTAACTCATCGTAGGCTTAATTATCTAAGTGAGTAGCCTCTCAATTAAAAACCACCGATCGAGACTTATCTTAAAAACCAAATGACTTATTAGTTTCAATTAGTCAACTTTAGTGAATCGAGTTTGAGCCATGAAGCCGAATTAGATCCTTAAGTTGACTCAATTCTATATATGGGGTTTGATCGACTCAATATATAACACTTGTAGAATTACAAGCTTAATTGATCTAATCCAAATCAATACTTGACTTGCTTTAATCAATAGCTACATCAATTTTGATCCAATAAGATTAAATCATGACCTAAGATGCAATCCAATTACATGATCTAATACAAAGCTATCCATGCCCAACGATTCATGTACACACTAATTTCAAATCATAAAAAAAAAATTAGATCTAAATTTATTACTTAAAAAGTAAATTTTTGGTTCTCAAAATACTTTCAAAATATGCATGCAATCATATATCATATATATAAAAAATTTTAAATTTTTTATAAATCAATTTTAGATCTAAACATACCATTATATATCGTATATACAAAAAATTCAGATTGCAGAAATTTAATTTCTAACCTACGCATGCTTTTATATATCGCATATATGAATTAAAATCAGAATTAAAATACTTTTTAGATCTAAACATAAATACATACATCTCATGTATGATCTAAAATCAGAATTTTAAAAATAATTTTCAAACCTTTTATGCCACTTTCATACATATGAACATGTGGCTCTTATACCACTGTTGGATTTCTATAGGTGCTAGTGCATGTGGATTTTAAAATTTTTTTAAATTCAAAATACAACAAAAAAATTAGATCAAAATATTTTTAATCTAAACATGCATTCATTATATAAAATCACCTATAGATCTAGTTCATATGCTAAAATTAACACAAATTGATTTTAGAATGAATGAAGAAAGCATGTAATCAATTCATATATCTGAATCACTTTTTTTTTTACCTCAATTCTGTAACTGGGGTTGAATCTAATTCAATCTCTGGATCTGGGATTGATCAGGCTCTGAACCAACAGCACAAGCATCCTACCTCAATGAGTATCCATAGGGTCGATCTCAATTATTTTCTTTGGGATCCTGCTCGCATGAATCGAAAGCCTGAATAGGCTTGAACCAAGCCTGGATAGGGATCAACTCATAAATCCTTTTGATCTTTCTTTCTTGATTCTTAAAGAAGCCAAGAACCTTTTTTGATCTCTTAACTAATCAAGAAAAATAATAAACAAGAAGTGGTTGTAACTAACTCTCAACAAACTTGAGAGAAAGAGGAAGAAACCAAGATCAACTTGGCACCAACCCTTGACACCAAGAAGAATGCCGCCCACTTCTCTCTAAGATCCAAAAAGAGACACCTAGAGAGAGAGGGAATGGGTTAGAGAGAGAGAGGAGAGGAGGCATGGGCATAGTAATAGGTGGTGGCAAAGGATAGGAGATTATGAGATTATGGGAGAGGTAAGGCTAGGGTTCTTTAAATAGACATCATAAAGGTGTCCTAATCAAATTAAGATCCCTCCTCCTAATTAAATTAGAAGTCCAAGCCATAATATACTTGGATCAAATAAATGAGGTGCCACCCATACTTCACCCATGCCCACACCCAGTGCTAGGCATCCCATCATATAGGATCCAATTAAATGCTCACAAATCAGCCTATATGATTTCATAAATTTACTTCAAAGATTCTTGATCAAATCAAGATGAATAGAAATCAAGAAACTCTTTCTTGATTTAATCCAAACCATAAATTAAGTATCCAACCATTGGAGGCCATTGAATCAAATTTAATTAGGTTCAAATCAAGTGTAGGAATTGGCTAACGCTTATCATATGAGCAAACCAACTACAAGAGTAATTGGGTTCACCCAGGTGCTAGCAAAGTTAACATGAACCCAATAAGATTTTTTTAAATCCATATAAATTGATGCTTCATAAGCCCAATTATAACTAATCAAGGCCTTCTCCCTTTTTGTGTGACCCCATAGGTTTAATTCTATCTAGTAGTGAGATATATCATGATCTCTATCATAAGTATCATTGAAACCCCTTTCAATGGATCAGAATAATTTCGCTCTAACTCGATAAAGATCGTTGATCCAAAATTATCCTATTGAGCTCTCACAATCTACCAGTGATATCTAGCAATATATAGTAAAAATTCAGCATAACCAAAATAGAACCTCGAGGTATAGTTAATGTATGATACAATCCCTCTATCGCAGTCCCGACTAGATGGTAGGTTATGGATAAATCATCAAACCTCATCATCAGTCATATGATACATCAAATCAGCTTAAGTCCAATAGTAATTTTAAATAATTTTTTTTTCATCAATCACACTGCTTAGCCATAGATTTATGGACTCAGCTTCTCAAATCTCATAGGACTACTTCTTTCTATTAAGATCGATAGATCCTAACTAGATGCACATATTACTCGCACAACTTAATCAACTGAAGCTAAGAATCACTACAAAAACTTATAATTGAGTCAATATTTATGTATAGTTAGACTACATCAGTCTTACTGTGAGCAATTGTGACACCGTAAGTCAATGGATCAGTCACACAACTACAGCATCGAAATGATCACTAATGATTGGATAGAAATCTATTGATCTCTCATATGGTTATGCTCAGTACTAATTATTCTCTAACAACTATCTGCACTTATCGTTCAGTGTCTCTACATCATAGACTAGAGACTCATCTACCCTGAAAGAAGTGAACCGTGTGTCGATCTATCTAGATCGATCACCATCCCCATGACTATCACATGATCGGAAGTAATTTAAAAATTGATCATACATGGCTCTAATTCTCAATAATTGAGAATATGTATCGTAACATCAATTCCAAAGATGATTCAAAGATACATAACACTTGAATAGAAAAAGAAAATTTGCCCTTTATTGATTAAATCAATAGTTTAAATACAAATTTGTATCATAGAATGAACAACGTGTCAGCCAATAATTGACTTCTAGGACATACATCTAATAATCAGAAGATAGCCTTTCTTGAAATTCTTCATGCGGAACTATTTCAGCATGGTATCTATAAATGTAGATTGGGACAATCCAAGCAGTCTCTTAGATCTATCCTTATGAGTCTTCATCCCTAAGATGTAGGATGTGTTGGAAAATATGTCTCAAAGTTAATCGTCAGTCTGTTGATGGTTGTACTATTTGATATAATTATATATGAATTAATTAATAAAATATTTATTTGATAATTTTTATCATAAGCTTGTACATCTTCTACATCGAACTTCTATATTATGATGAAAGTCTTTGGGATTATTTTAAATCAATAAAAGAGGATTTATCATTGAGTCCTTAAATAAGTTTGCGATCAAATGATATGCTATTACTAGGATGATAGACATATTAAGTGTAGGTCATTGCGTGCCATATAGGTTGGTTGGTCTCTTAACCAAGGAGCGTGAAGATGCTAGTATAGCATGCAGGTGAAATGTAGGAGTACATTTCACTGAACGTGACCAACTCTGGAGTACTTTGTTATCAAGAGTCACTCTGAAAGGATATGAGTATAAATATCCCTCCGATCTGAGATCACCACAATGACTTGCAAGCAACTCACTGTGTTTTGGGGTCGGACTATCTGAATTTTTAATTCAAGATCGAAAGATTTTTGGGCACAATCAAGTACTTGTGAAGTTGGTGTGTAAGTTAAGATGGAATTGATCACTCCAAATGATTGGAGAGAATGCTTTTTGTTTCTATTTAGTAAGACCTTGGTCAGGGCAATCTTTATGAGGAGTCACAAAATTTATCAAGTTGAGACATATAATGGATGTACTATTAAAAATTGACGGTTTAAACTCCAAGTCATCCTGGAATCAAGGGTCAAAGAAATGAATTATACGATAACTATATCCAAATAAGTTCTCGAGTATTACTTTGCATACATTTGGCCTATCCGGACATCGGATATCATTGCTAGATGATTACTTCGATTGGTACAGAAATTAGTTTCTATGCTATCGGCTTAGGTTCGAACCTATGGAATCACACATATTAGAAGTTTCTCTTCGATCATATGGCTAATCTGAAGAGTTCTAATGAACGGAGACTCTGGTGAAGAGTCCCACTGGACGGAGACTCTAAAGAAGAGTCCCACTAGACTTGGACTCTATCATTAATGGATAATTAATTAGTAATTAAATCACTAATTAGCTCAATTTGATTGAGCATTAAAGTTTGGATCAAGTATAATTGAATTGGATTCAATCAGGTCAGGTCTGATTAGGTTATGAGATGATCTAATCGGTAAGGGAGAAATGATCCTGATTTGATTGGATCTATGGCTCAATTAATTTATTAATTTGATCAAATTTAATTAAGATTGTAGGAGTCTAATTAGATTAGATTCATCATATTTTATTTATATCTAATTGGATTGGGTTTGAAAAAAATTCAATTGGTTAAACCCTAGAGTCCCAAATGAATTGGAATCTATCCCTTGTGCCACTTAAATTATCTCATGCCTTTTCTCACCATAAAAAAATAGTTTGTATATGAGAAAATCAAAAAATAACCATTCTTTTGTCACCTATTAAGGATATAAATTGATTGATTTTGATTTGAATTCAAATTAGTTTGAATTTCAACTTAAAACCTTATCCATATCCATCCACACGTCGGCAGTTTTTGAAGGTGCCCATTGTGTATGAGAAAAAAAAGTTTTTATAATTGATTTTTATATCTATTTTTTTTTATAAGTCCCTCTTTAAGTTAGATAAGAGTGAAAAAAAGTTGGAGTTAAATTAAAATTTAAAATAGTTTGAATTACAACAAATTCCAACCCTTATCCTGTCTTATCCGGTTTGTGCGATAATCATAAAAAGGCCACATTTTTATGTGCCAAACTAAGAGAGATTTTCATTATAAGATATCAAAGAGAAAGCAAGGTAAAAATCCTTCTTTGGGACGTAAGCTTTAAGTGGGTTTCATTCTTCCTTGGTGTGAATAAAAGAGGAGACCGTTCTCCCCTCGGGTGAGAGACCTAGAACTATTCTAGATTTTTGGGTGAGGAAAAAATCAAAGAGAAGAGAGTCTTCATCTAATTTTTCTCCATCATCCAACATCTTGCTCTGATCCATCTTCAACATCAGAAAGGTCTGAGGTAATCAAAGAAGTAGATCAAGTCAGATCTACCATCAGAAGCCGACTGCATAAGCTAGCACTCTCATGGAGGGCTGATCGGTTTGAGGGGCTTCATGTGGACCATCCGTAGAGGCCAGACATTTGTGCAGCTGCGAGCAGCCAGAGAGAACTTTTAGATCTATGTTCTTGATCATAGAGTTTGACTACCCATGCTCAGGTATTGGGTTCAAAACCCTAGAAGTGGTAGATTAGATCTATTACTAAATATTATTTTTGGTTCACATGCTTGTCATTTTAGATTCAAATTTTTATGCATATAAATTTATATCATCGATCTATTTATAGGAGTTTTAAGATTAGATCTTATGTATGTATTTATAGATTAAATAATTTAATCTAATATTTTTTTACTAAATTTTTTTGAAATGAATGTATGAAACCCCTGTGCATCACAACAGTGGTATCAGAGCTACGGTTTGATATGACATGATATTATATGTATTTATATCTATAATTTAATTTAGATTAGATCTGATATATAGTATTTAGATCTAAAATTAGTTATAGATCTGATCGCATAAACTGATATAAGGTTGTCCTGCTGTAAGGTTTACCCCTTACAGTGCAAAGGTTGTCCTAGTTTGTATTGATCTTTATAAAGTCTGATTTTAATTTGAAGTATATAAAATTTATTTATGATGATTATTATTTAATTTTAGTATGAGAAAAATATAATAATCAGATCTAAAATGATTTAGATTAAATCTAAATTATTTAGATTAGATGATCTGAGAAACGAAGTAATCAGATCAAGTTTGTCATCAGGTCGTCCGATCATAGGAGGTAATAAAGATTAGATCTCTCTTTTTTTCATTTAATTGGATCTTCTTATGATGTGTAGGGGTGTCATTGTGACTATATCCCATGAAGATGAATGCAAAAAGAAAATTTTATTTTTCTCAAAATCCTAAGATTGTGTATATAATACATTGTATGAAAAGTAGCTGCATCTAATCTTTACAAATAAAATCTAGAATCATGAACATATTTAGAATAGTTATAAAATAATTTAAGATTGATTTTATTACTATTTATATAAAATTATTTTGATCTAAAATTAATGTAATTATTATAGTTCGTCTGTTGAGTTGACTCAATATTATTTGGGTCGACTCAAGATCCTGGTTCCTCAGCTCAATTTCTGTTGAGCTGACTCATTGTTACAGACTAAAAATTATGATTAATAATTTATTATCAATGAGTCAACTAAGTCTTGAAACTTAGTTGACCCATTGTGATGAGTAGGCTCAATCCAAATGTGAGTTGATTCAAATTTTAGATCTAAATGATTGTGCATAAAATTAATTATAAAAATATTTTATAAAATTTAAAATTATTTTTAAATATCGAACCCCTACCCACAGCCTCAAACTTAATTAAAAATTAAGTTGAACCTGTTAAATCTAGAATTATGAATTAAAGATCTAATATCATTCACATAAAATATGGGTGATGGATTTATGGGTTAGCTTGATCAGGTCCTCCTAATTGGGTTAGACCTAGGGTTAGAATCAAAGATCAAATAGACTAAGAAGAGAAATTAGATTAAATCAAAATTTTTTTAGAGCCAATACAATAGTTGTAATTGGTCGAGTCCATGTCTTTGATTGACCCAAATGGACTTTGACCTTGAGCTCAGCGGTCGAACCCAAATTCATAAGTAGATCCAATTGAAATTGATTAACTAGTTGGTGTCTAAGATAAATTTGACACTCTTGATCGATGATTTTTAATTAGAAGCTACTCGCACAGATTGAGTCTATAATGAGTTAATGGCATATTCCTCCCATCGATCTCACTTACTTGGCCAACATAGTAAATCAAGTTTTGATCAGATCGCTTAATAATTAGGATTGACCCATGCTTACTAGGAAATCAGTTTGATTGATTTAGGTGCCCCTAGTTCAAATTATCTTTATCCTCGACATGACTTGGTGAAGTCAGTGGGAGAATTGATAACTTGTCAGTTGGACCGGTTTGTTTCTAGTCCACCCTGATCTGACTTGGTGAAGTCAGTGGGAGGATTGAGATTAGTTGGTCTATGTATTTAATTTTGATAAATTATGTTAACCAAATCTTTTAAATTATTAGGTCAATAAAATGAGCTAGTTATGGTGATAACAAGATCATAGCCTCCCATTAAGGTGAATGATAATATATCTATTATTTCTCATTGACATTGCAGGTGCCATCCATCTGGTGTTTCTCTAAATGATGAAATTATTATTCATCATATGATGACTCTATTGTACTATCTGATAAATGGTTGGATTGGTCGAGCCATTCTCAGACCTGATTATTCATTAGTTAGAATCACTGAGTATATTCATGTTAATGGTTGGACCTAACCAAAACTTTCAGTGAAGGCCTATCGCCTACTGAAATAAAATCTAGGGCAAAACTAATTACTAAAAATTATTTAGAGAAATAATTGATTGAGAACCTACCCATAGATGCATATGGATTGACCGTGCCATACTCAGACTTGTATGCAGTCTGTGTGGATTCTAGTACCTACTAAAGAATTAAGATAATTCTTTGAATTGGAGGTAGAGGCTATTAATTCGTATAAAATAGTGAAAAAATCTTTAGACTAAAATTTATGTCTTTAGGCTTGATAAATTTATATACTAATTAGGTCTGTATTTTTTTTTTGTTTTCAAAAATGGCTAGTAATTTGTTGTTCCACTTACTGTTTGACAGTGATGAGCTTATTGGACCCAACTTCGATAGCTAATATCGAAAGTTGAGTAATAGTCTTGAGCTCAATCTAGCTAAAAAGTTTAGGACTGAATTGAGTCAAGTAGACTATGACCCAAATAGGCTAAAGAAAAATGAGCAATTAGTTGCGGATCAAGATGCTTATATAATAACACCTTGTAATTTCTCCATATGTGACACTACTACTTGGGTATTGGATACCAGAAGTTTAGTTCACATATATAATTCATTGCAAGGACTTCAAGTTAGTAAAAAGTTTAAGAATAACGAGAGATTCCTAAATGTGGGAGATGGAAGTCAAATTCGAATCCGGGCTTTAAGAGTCGTCGAGCTTGTTTTCAAGTCTAATAGTATCATTTTAAGTGATTGTCATTATTGTCCATCTTTCTTGATGAATATAATATATGTTGATCTTTTAATCAAAGATGGTTATAACTTATCAATAAAGAATGATTATTGTGATATCATTATGAATGATGTTACAATAATGTGAGGACAATTAAGAAATGGCATCTATATATTATCACAGCCTATGAGTGTAATATACACTCCAAATAAATGTCTAAAGTTAGATAATGTCACAGATGCCTACCTTTGGCATTGCAGGCTCAGTCATACTAACAAAAGTAGGATAAATAGGTTAGCATAAGAGGGTATCCTTAATATCAATGATTATGAAACATTGCCGACATATGAGTCTTATCCTCTTGGAAAGATGACTAAGTCACCTTTTACTGAAAAAGATGAATGAGCTAGTAAAGTTCTAGGTCTAATACATCGTGATGTTTGTGGACCTATGAACATTAGTACCAGAGGAGGGTATAGCTATTTCATTACGTTCATAGATGACCTATCTAGGTATGGGTATGTCTACTTGATGAAACACAAGTCTGAATCGTTTGAAATGTTCAAATATTTTCATAATGAAGTAGAAAAATAAACTAAAAAATATATTAAGACTCTTCAGTCTGACTGAGGGGGTGAATATTTTTTTAGTAAATTTTTGACATATTATTGCTCCATGAATTGATTTTGATGATTACAAAATATTTGAGGAGGTTACTAATGATTTTGGCTTGAAAAAAGATTTATTGTATTTCAGGAGCAAAATCATAATTTTATCAAGTTCTGATTCGAAAGCCTCAAGAGCAAGAACAAAAGATTTGTGATCTATTGAAGGTAATTTTATATTTTTTAGATGTATATTTTGAGAGAAAATCAAGTTTAAAGAAAAAGATCGACCCCTAGGGTCGATCCCTGTCAAAAGCGGCTGAACGACACGCTATTTTTGGCTGACACACCCAAAGGAGATGATCCTAGGGGTCGACCTCTATTGTCTGTACAAGCCAAATAAAAAATAATCACTTTCTATTCTGCACCACAGAGGTCGATCCCTGGGGTTGACCCCTGTGCAGGGGACGACCCTATGAGTCGACCCCTGCAATGGAAAATTTTCATAATAGCTAGTTTTTCATCTCATTTTGATCGTATTTAATATCATTTAATGCTCTCCAATGGCTCAAAATCTATCCAAATTTTTCTTCACCATCCATTGAAGATATAAAGGCACTTAAATGAGAGAAAAAGATAAGAGATTCAAACATTCATTTCAGCCCTAAGCAAAAAGCCCTCTTCAAGCAAAAGAAGCTTTCATTTCAGGTTCACCAACCCCTCAAGAGCTTATTTAAATCTTTAATAATCCTAAAAAAAATCAAAAAAGCTTCTTCCTTGTTGTGTAAAGTGTATTTAAAGTTTTATTTGCTCATTAAAGGAGTAAACTTATATTTCTTTATCATTAACTCTTATACTCTATTTTTATCTTGATCTTTAGTTTTGAAAGGATTTCAAAACTTGGATAGATTGATCCGAACCTTGAATCAGATTGTATTGGGTTGGCTTATACCTAAGAAATAAGTGTTCTAGCTTGGGATAGCTAGAGTCAGAGGTACCGACGTTGTATTCTTATTGAATACGTTTTAGTGGATTTAAATTTCTAAGTAGGAGCTTGGAGAGTGGATGTAGGTGCAAGGTTGGCACCGAACCACTATAAATCTTGATTGTTTGTATTGTGCTTACTTGCTCTCTTTCTAAATTTCTCTATTTTTTTGCATTCTTGCATCTTATTTCTACACCTTGCTTAAATCACTTACTACATATTACTTGCTTATTATTACTTAATCCTTGTGGTTCTAAATTAATTTTAAAATTTTAAAAATCCAATTCATCCCCTCCTTCTTGGGTTGCATAGCTGGGCAACAAGTGGTATCAGAGCTTGGTGCTCTAGCTTTACTTTGATTTAACCATCAAAGAGCCAAAGATCTATGGCAACTCAAGTTGGTGCTTCATTAGCTGAAGGGTAGTCTACAAACCGATCTTCACTTTTCAATGGGTCAAACTACACCTATTAGAAAGCTCGATGAAAATTTTTATTTAAATACTTGACTATGATATATGGAGTATCATAGTTAATGGATCACACACACCCACTAAGATAATTGATGGTGTAGAATCAACCAAACTTGAAAGAGAATGGGATGAGGTTGACAAGAAAATAGCCCAACTCAATGCTAAAGCCATGAATATTTTATATTATGCTTTAGATGCTAATGAATTCAATCATATTTCAATATGCATATCGGCTAAAAAATATGGGATAGGTTAGAAGTAACACATGAAGGCACTAATCAAGTTAAGGAATCAAAAATTAACATGCTTGTGCACAAATATGAACTCTTTAAAATAGAGCATGATGAATCAATAACTGAAATATTTACTCATTTTACGGATATTATTAATGATCTAAAAAATCTTGGTAAGTCTTATTCTAACAGTGATCTTGTGAGAAGGATTTTTAGGTCTTTACCAAGAACTTGGGAGGCCAAAATGACCGCAATCCAAGAAGCCAAAGATTTGAATATTTTACCCTTGGAGGAGCTTCTAGGATCACTAATGACATATGAGCTAAGCATGAAACAACATCAAGAAGAAGATGTCAAGAAGAAGAGGACAATCACCCTCAAATCCACTGCTCAACTCGATGAAGAATCTGATGAAATAAAAAATAAAGAATAAAATAAAGAAATAGCCCTCATCACTAGAAAGTTTAAAAGATTTTTGAAGAAAAAAAAATAAGGGATGAGGAAGAGGCAACCTACAAAAGAGAGCATAGTAAGGAGAAGGATAAGAGCAGCCCCTTATTTGTTATGAATGTAAGAAGTCGGGACACTTTAAGTCTCAATATTTACAACTTAAGAAGGGTCCCAAGAAGTACAAGAAAAAGACTATGGTGGCTGCATGGATGAGTCAAGCTCTGAAGAAGAAGATTCACATAAACAAACCAACTTGTGCCTTATAGCACATGAAAATGAGGTAAATGCTGAAACTCCTAATGACTTTACTTTTGAAGAACTTCAAGAAATATTTTATGATCTAGTTGATGATCTAAAGAAGTTAGGGATAAAGAATAAAGAATTGAAATCAAATAATCAATCTTTACTAAAAGAAAATGAGATTATTTCAAATGAAAATTGGTCTTGACATAAAAAAATCTGAACTTGGAAAATAAAATTGCTAAGTTAAAATCTATGATAGAAAAGTTTACTCTAAGTTCAAATAAACTTCAAATGATACTTGATAATCAAAAGGCCATTTATGATAAAGTCGGTCTTGCAACAAACCTTTAAAGAAACAAAAATTTTTGAAAAATATCTTTGTGAACTCATCAAGCAACAAGTTTTCAAATATTACTTGCTTTAAATGTGGTAAAGTAAGACACAAATCCTATACATATTTTTCTAGCAAATCTGAAAATTTTAATGTAAAGAAAATATGGGTTCCAAAAGAAACCATTGTGACTAACCAAAAAGGACCCAAGAAAACTTGGGTACCTAAAGTCAAAAATTAATTTTTGTATGTAGGTGTGTCTTGCATCTCAAAGAATAAATCAAAAATAGTATCTTGATAGCGGGTGCTCAAGACATATGACTGGTGATGAATCCTAATTCATCACACTTGATGCAAAAAATGGAGGGATGGTTACCTTTGGAGACAATAGTAAAGGAAAGATCATCGGTATAGGTAATATTGGTATCACTCCCTTCAAATATATTCAAAATATTTTATTAGTAGATGGTTTGAAACATAATCTATTAAGCATTAGTCAATTTTATGACAAAAGGTACAAAGTTATTTTTGAATCTTCATTATGCATAGTAACTAGTCCCAATGACGAAGGCATTAAATTTGTTGGGCATAGACATGGTAATATTTATATGATAGATTTGAATGATCTTTTCAAGATAAATATGCAATGCCTAGTAGTCTTGAATGTCAAAATTAATGAGACTAGTTGGCTTTGGCACCGTAGGCTTGCACATATTAGCATGCATTCACTTTCAAAACTTATTAAAAAAGAATTAGTTACCAATTTACCTAAATTAAATTTTGAAAAGGATAGTGTTGGTGCAAAAATCTGCTTGCGCCGGAGAAGGTAGAGTCGGGGAAGCCGCGGTCGCCGTCGGGACCTGCAAAGGAAGTCTAAACCGGAGGTGGGGTTGCTCCGGCAAGACCCTCCGACGCTCAAGTCAGTTCTCTGCCTCAACAAGAATGGAGTGCTCGAATGGAGAATTTAGCAGAGTTTTGAGATAAGAAATGAGCTTAGAGAATAACGTATCTGGGTCCCCCTTTTATAGACGGAGGAGGCAACGGATTGATGGCGACATTTGTAACCGTCTGGTAGTGGGCTGCCCATGGTCAGGGGAATTTATTGCGAAGGGTAGTGGAGTAGACCCGTGGCTATTGCTATGGTCTGCCACGTAGAGCCTGTTGCAGGTGGTGGAGCGGCGTCCGTTGCCGCTAGTTGTCAGGGAGTAGTGGAGTCGCGCAGCACCTGCCGCAGGGAGCGAAGCAGAATCATGGCCGTTGACACAGTCTGTCAGAGAGTAATGGGTCCGCCGCAGGGAGTGATGGAGTCGCGCGGAATCCGCTACAGGAAGTGGAACAGGATCATGGTTGTTATTGTGACCTGCCAGGGGGCGCGGATCGGTCAGTTGAAGCTCGGCAGCGGTCAGAGTCCGGCCTCTGTAGAGGTCCGGGCGGAGTCCTCCTTGCAGTTGGGGTCGTGGGTGGAGCCCGGCTTCCGTGGGAGTCCGGGAGGAACCCTCTCGGAGCTGAAGTTGCGGGCGGAACCCAGCTCTCGTAGGAGTCCGGGCGAAGTCTTCCTGCAATCAAGGTTAAAGGCGAAGTCCGGCTCCCGTCGGAGTCCGGACAAGGCTTGCCAGCAGTTGTCGTTGAGGACGGAGCCCGGCTCCCGTGGGAGTCCGGGCAGAGTCTGCCTGCAATCAAGGTTAAAGGCGAAGTCCGGCTCCCGTCGGAGTCCGGACAAGGCTTGCCAGCAGTTGTCGTTGAGGATGGAGCCCGGCTCCCGTGGGAGTCCGGGCGGAGTCTGCCTGCAATCAACATTAAAGGCGAAGTCCGGCTCCCGTCGGAGTCCGGACAAGGCTTACCAGCAGTTGTCGTTGAGGACGGAGCCTGGCTCCCGTGGGAGTCCGGGGGGAGTCTGCTTGCTGCCGAAATTATTGGTGGAGTCCGGCTCCCGTAGGAGTCCGGACGCAGTCTGTCTTGCAGTCGGAGTTGTTGAGAATGAAGCTCGGCTCCCGTCGGAGTCCGGGCGAAGTTTTCATGCAGTCAAGGTTAGAGGCAAAGTCCGGCTCCCGTAGGAGTCTGGACGGGGCTTACCAGCAGTTGACGCTGAGGACGGAGCCCGGCTCCCGTAGGAGTCCGGACGGAGCTATCCTGTAGTCGATGTCGGCGGCGGAGCCCGGCTCCCGTAGGAGTCCGGGCGGAGTCTGCTTGCGGCTGCAGTTGTTGGCGTCGAGGATGAAGCCCGGCTCCCATAAGAGTCCGGGCGAAGTCTCCCTGCAATTAAAGTCAGAGGGGGGGTCCGGCTCCCGTAGGAGTCCGGACGAGGCCTACCAGTGGTTGATGCTGAGGACGGAGCCCGGCTCCCGTAGGAGTCCAGACGGAGCTGTCCTGTAGTCGATGTCGGCGGCGGAGCCCGACTCCCGTAGGAGTCCGGGCGGAGTCTGCTTGCGGCTGAAGCTATTGGAGTTCTTGGTGACGGAGCCCGGCTCCCGTAGGAGTCCGAGTGAAGTTGTCGTGTAGTCGATTCCACTGAGGACTTTGACTGTGGGTATTTTATACCCAACACCAGTCCCCCTACTTTTGAGTTTGAACTTCAAACGAAGGAAGTACAGAGAGAGAGATGGGCACAGCCGAAACCGTCCCTTCGAATCCCGCGCACTGTCGCCCCCAGATATTTTAGCATTTAATGTGTGCACGTCAAAGCCCGCTTTCCGGTGAAGGTGACCTGAAGAGTCTTTTCGGAACCCCCGTCGGAACGCGATCCCAAGCATCGTGCCACGGGAATTTGTGAACGGTCAACCCCCGATAGCGATGAGGGGGACATGCGCGACACGTGGCACGCACCAGTTGGCCCAGGAACATCCGCCGTCATAACTGCGCTAGGATCCGTCGGCTATTTAAACCCCCTACTCCCCCTTCGTGGCTTCATTCTGCCGATAGGATGGTGCCTTTCTTTTGCCCGAGAGCTTAGCTACTCAGCTACTCCCCTCGCACCAGTCCTTGCCTTCTTCAGCTCTCCAATTCTTCTCCGAGGGTTTCCACGCCATGTCCTCTACCCCGGAAGCCATTCTTGAAGGGATGTTTAGGGCTTGGAGGAAGGAGAGGAGGAGAACGACGGTCGGTGAGAATCTCCGTCGCTTTAAAGGGGGCTCAAGGAAGAATTCCTTCAACAACAGGGGTTTAATAACGGGGGCAGCCGGTGAAGTTATTTGTCCGAGAATTTTGGAGCAGCAAGGCGGGGTGATACCGGTCAAGAGGGCAGAGCTGTCGTCGCAAGCTATGGCGGGATCCTTGATACCGTCGGGGCCGAGGGACCAGAAGCGGTCGGCGTTGACGGTGGGGCAGTGGAACTTGTTGCGGGGACGGTGGAAGTAGCGCATGCCGACCTTGCCGGAGCATTTTGGGTGGCGGCTGTGTGGAACATTCGGAGATGGAGCGTATCTCTGGCATCACCGCTGCATCCAAGGTGACTCCGGTTCTTCTTGAAACAGGTCTTCGTCACTGCCGCCGTTGCCCTTACCGCCCCCGGGAATCTATCCCACCCTTTTCCCCCTAGGGTCGGAAATTCGGAGATGGAGCGAAGCGAGGTGGGGCGAGAGCTGATAGGTCCGTTACACGCACTGGAGAATGCGGTTGAGAAGGACAGAGACGAGAAGAGGAGTTTGCAGCTCGGAGCGGCCTTTGGTATACCCCTTCCAAGCCGTGCCCGCGAGGCTTGCGATGATGTATATCTTTTTCTTGACCCATCGGGTCCTGTAATGTATATCTTATTAAATGAAAAGAAGATTTGGTTACCTTGTCTGCATCTTGCATTGAATAGTTGTCTGTCGAACTTCTTCATTTTCCTTTCCTCTTTCTTCCTTCTTTTCTTCTTTTCTTTTTCACGTCGTCCCAAGGTCATCGATGACCTCTTTTATTCGCGTAGGGTTGTTATTTGTCGAGCTCCTTTTTGACTTTTACGCTGTTCGAAGATATCCAGTTGTTATTCCGTTAACGGCTGCAGGTTCGCTCGGGGCCATTTGGGCCCGGGGTCCTTCCTGGGGCTTGAATTCGGGGATCCAAGCTCCCGTTGCCCTCGTGCACTGTTTGCTTTCCGATCATCGCTGTTGCGATCCATTGCCTTCCTTTTTTGCTTGGAGTTTTTCTCCGCTGAAGTCGAGGCTAGGTTCGGCTCCCGTGGGAGCCCGAACGGAGAATCCCTCTTGAAGTTGGAGTTGTGGGCGAAGCCCGACTCTCGTAGGAGTCAGGGTGAAGTCTTCCTGCAATCAAGATTAAAGGCGAAGTTTGGATCCCGTAGGAGTCCGGACAAGGCCTATCGGTAGTTGCTGTTGTCAGCGGAGCCCGGCTCCCGTAGGAGTCCGGGCGGGGTTGTCCTGTAGCTGATGTCGGCGATGGAGTCCGGCTCTCGTAGGAGTCCGGGTGAAGTTTTCCTGGGCGTCGTGGATGGAACCCGGCTCCCGTAGGAGTCCGGGCCTCCCCCTTTATTTGAGCCAGGGCGAGGTTCTCCTTCTGTTCCTGGCTGGGCTACGAGGGCACGTTAGGGCACTGTAAGGCCTCTTCCCCCATTCGGTCTAAAAGAACCGGGCTTTTGACTTTGCTCGTGTCAGGACGAGGTTCTCCTCCTGTTCTTGACATGGCTGTGGGGGCGCATATGGGCATTGTAAGGCCTCTCCCCCCATCCGATCTAAAAGAATCGGGCCTTCGACTTTGCTCGAGTTAGGGCGAGGTTCTCCTCCTGTCCCTAACAGGGCTGCGAGAGCACGTTAGGGCGCTGTAAGGCCTCTTCCCCCATCTAGTCTAAAAGAACCGGGCTTTTGACTTTGCTCGTGTCAGGATGAGGTTCTCCTCCTGTTCTTGACATGGCTGTGGGGGTGCATATGGGCGTTGTAAGGCCTCTCCCCCCATCCGGTCTAAAAGAATCGAGCTTTTGACTTTGCTCGTGTCAGGACGAGGTTCTCCTCCTGTTCTTGACATGGCTATGGGGGCGCATATGGGTGTTGTAAGGCCTCTCCCCCCATCCGGTCTAAAAGAACCGGGCCTTCGACTTTGCTCGAGTTAGGGCGAGGTTCTCCTCCTGTCCCTAACAGGGCTACGAGGGCGCGTTAGGGCACTGTAAGGCCTCTTCCCCCATCCAGTCTAAAAGAACGGACCTTCGACTTTGCTCGAGTTAGGGCGAGGTTCTCCTCCTGTCCCTAACAGGGCTGCGAGGGCGCGTTAGGGCGCTGTAAGGCCTCTTCCCCCATCCAGTCTAAAAGAACCAGGCTTTTGACTTTGCTCGTGTCAGGACGAGGTTCTCCTCCTGTTCTTGACATGGCTGTGGGGGCGCATATGGGCGTTGTAAGGCCTCTCGCCCCATCCGGTCTAAAAGAACCGGGCCTTCGACTTTGCTCGAGTTAGGGCGAGGTTCTCCTCCTGTCCCTAACAGGGCTGTGGGGGCGCATATGGGCGTTGTAGGGCCTCTCCCCCCATCCAGTCTAAAAGAACCGGGCCTTCGACTTTGCTCAAGTTAGGGCGAGGTTCTCCTCCTGTCCCTAACAGGGCTGTGGGGGCACATATGGGCGTTGTAAGGCCTCTCCCCCCATCCGGTCTAAAAGAACCGGGCCTTCGACTTTGCTCAAGTTAGGGCGAGGTTCTCCTCCTGTCCCTAACAGGGCTGTGGGGGCACATATGGGCGTTGTAAGGCCTCTCCCCCCATCCGGTCTAAAAGAACCGGGCCTTCGACTTTGCTCAAGTTAGGGCGAGGTTGCCCTTTTGTTTTTGATACAGTTTGCTTGAATTGTCCCAAGACATATGGGCATGCATTTTTTGATTAAAACGAAGTTACTGGTAGTACATCCGTAAGTTTTCTGAGCTCCACAGTCGCGGGAGGTCGGCTCCTCCGAGCTCCTTAAAATAATAAGTTTCGGGCCGGACTACTTCTTTGACCTCATAAGGTCCCTCCCAGTTTGGGGCAAGTTTCCCCTAGCCCTGAGGTTGCGAGACAGCAGCTCATCGGAGCACTAAATCTCCTGCTTTAAATGCTTTGTTCTTGACTTGGGCGTTGTAATATCGAGCAACTTTCTGTCTGTAGGCTGCCATCCGAACCTGAGCGATCTCCCATCTTTCTTCCAGCAGGTCGAGGTTGGCTCTGAGACTTTGTGAATTTTGGTGTTCGTCGAATGCCACGACTCGTGCCGACGGGAGTTTAAGCTCGATCGGGATGACGGCTTCCATACCAAAGGCTAAAGCAAAGGGAGTCTCCCCCGTAGGTAACCTCTGGGTGGTTCGATACGCCCATAGCACATGATAAAGCTCGTCCGCCCAAGTTCCTTTTTCTTTTTCAAGCCTTGTCTTAATCCCCTGCAAAAGGGTTCTGTTAGTTATCTCAGCTTCGCCGTTCGCCTGAGGATGGGCTACCGATGTGAAGTTGTGGGAGATGTTTAGATCTTCATAGAATTTGACGAATCTGGCTCCCGCGAATTGCCGTCCATTATCAGTGATTAGGGTTCTAGGCAAACTGAACCTGCAAACGATCGATTTCCAGACGAAATCCTGCACTTTCACTTCTGTGATTTTTGCTAGTGGCTCGGCTTCAACCCATTTGGTGAAGTAGTCGATCGCTACAAGGAGGAACTTCCTTTGCCCAGACGCCATGGGAAAGGGGCCAAGAATATCCATCCCCCATTGTGCAAAAGGCCATGGGGCACTCAAGGGTGTGAGCTCGGTAGCGGGCTGTCTCTGGATGTTGGCGTATCTCTGGCATCGATCACACTTTTTGACATATTCAATCGAATCATGATGCATTGTTGGCCAGTAGTACCCTTGGCGGAGTAGCTTGTGGGATAAAGATTTGGCACCCAAATGGTTTCCGCAAGCTCCCTCGTGTACTTCCATAAAGCGTAGTCAGCTTCCGAGGGCCGGAGGCACCTTAAGAGGGGCAAGGAGTATGATCTTTTGTACAATTTGCCCTCATAAAGGATGTACCGGGAGGCTTGATTTCGGAGCTTCCGAGCCTCCTTCGCATCCCGGGAAGAACTCCATCTCTAAGATAGGTCATCAGCGGGTCGACCCAGCTGGGCTCGTGGTCGATCTCCATTACGGGCCGCGGTTCTTCTGTACTCGGATGTTTTAGAACTTCAAAGAGGATGCCTTTGGGCAATTCGGTCGGAGCTGATGTCGCCAGCTTGGAGAGAAGATCGGCTCTGGTATTCTCCGACCTTGGAATCTGCCTGATGTCGAAACTGCTAAAGGTGGGGGTAAGCTCCTTCACTTTCTCAAGGTACCTGGCCATACTGTCTTCCCGCGCTTCATAACTCCCGCTGACTTGTCCCACCACAAGTTGGGAATCGCTGTGCACCCGGAGTTGACCTATTCCCAGCTCTTTGGTGATCCTTAATCCTGCAATCAGAGCCTCATATTCTGCTCCATTGTTTGTTGCAGAAAACTTGAAACGCAGAGCGTACTCCGCGACGACTCCCTCCGGGCTGACCAAGATCAGGCCCGCACCCGCACCTGCCATGTTGGAAGATCCGTCCACATAGAGGGTCCAAAAGCAATCGGAGGGACTGGCTTCTTCGTTGGGGGAGTTCGGTTGAGACTTCAGGCTGTCAACTCTGCTTTGCTCAGGTTCGGCCTCCTCTGGAATGGTGCACTCTACAATGAAATCTGCCAATATTTGGGCCTTTACTGTCGGTCTAGGTCTGTAGTTGATATCGAATTCCGTGAGCTCGATCGCCCATTTTGCCATCCTTCCGGAGGTATCAACTCGGTGCAAGACCGCCTTGATCAGTTGATCTGTGAGTAGCGTCACCGTGTGCCCTTGAAAGTAAGGTCGGAGTCTCCGAGCTGCAACCAACAAGGCGTAGGTCAGTTTTTCTAATTTAGTATACCTGGTCTCGACGTCCCTCAACGCGTGGCTAATGTAGTAGACCGGTCGCTGGACTTTCGTTTCTTCTTTGACAAGGACAGCTGCGAGGGCCGTGGGAGAGACTGCCAGGTACAAAAATAGTTCCTCCCCAGGTTCGGGCTTCGCCAGCAGCGGGGGTGAGCTAAGGTAGCCTTTTAATTCTTCAAATGCCTATTGGCATTCAGAGGTCCAACAGAAGTTCTTTGGCTGCTTGAGGGTTTGAAAGAAGGGCAAACATCGTTCGGCCGACCACGCGACAAAGCGATTAAGAGCCGCTATCCTTCCTGTGAGGCACTGAATCTCCTTGATCGACCTTGGGGTGGTCATCTCTTGGATGGCGCGAATTTTCTCTGGATTGGCCTCAATCCCGCACCCCGATACCATGAAGCCCAGGAACTTTCCTAAGGTCACCCCAAAAGCACATTTGGTTGGGTTCAGCTTCATTCTATACTTTCGAAGAGCGTCAAACATTTCCTCGAGGTCGGCGACATGATTCTGGAAGACCTGCTTTTTACAAGCATATCGTCCACGTAAACCTCCATGTTTCGGCCGATCTGCTCTTGAAGATTTTGTTCACCAGTCGTTGGTAGGTTGCGCCCGCGTTCTTGAGGCCGAATGGCATGACCCTGTAGCAGTAAAGGCCGCGATTAGTGATGAAAGCTGTCTTTTCTTCATCTTTCGGTGCCATTCTAATCTGATTATAGCTGGAGAACGCGTCCATAAAAGTGAGGAGCTCATGGCCTGA
>NC_026001.2:32457276-32677679 GCF_000442705.2 Elaeis guineensis
CAGATGAAAATTTTTATTTAAATACTTGACTATGATATATGGAGTATCATAGTTAATGGATCACACCACACCCACTAAGATAATTGATGGTGTAGAATCAACCAAACTTGAAAGAGAATGGGATGAGGTGACAAGAAAATAGCCAACTCAATGCTAAAGCCATGAATATTTTATATTATGCTTTAGATGCTAATGAATTCAATCAAATATTTCAATATGCATATCGGCTAAAAAATAATGGGATAGGTTAGAAGTAACACATGAAGGCAACTAATCAAGTTAAGGAATCAAAAATTAACATGCTTGTGCACAAATATGAACTCTTTAAAATAGAGCATGATGAATCAATAACTGAAATATTTACTCATTTTACGGATATTATTAATGATCTAAAAAATCTTGGTAAGTCTTATTCTAACAGTGATCTTGTGAGAAGGATTTTTAGGTCTTTACCAAGAACTTGGGAGGCCAAAATGACCGCAATCCAAGAAGCCAAAGATTTGAATATTTTACCCTTGGAGGAGCTTCTAGGATCACTAATGACATATGAGCTAAGCATGAAACAACATCAGAAGAAGATGTCAAGAAGAAGAGGACAATCACCCTCAAATCCACTGCTCAACTCGATGAAGAATCTGATGAAATAAAAAATAAAGAATAAAATAAAGAAATAGCCCTCATCACTAGAAAGTTTAAAAGATTTTTGAAGAAAAAAAATAAGGGATGAGGAAGAGGCAACCTACAAAAGGAGAGCATAGTAAGGAGAAGGATAAGAAGCAGCCCCTTATTTGTTATGAATGTAAGAAGTCGGGACACTTTAAGTCTCAATATTTACAACGTAAGAAGGGTCCCAAGAAGTACAAGAAAAAGACTATGGTGGCTGCATGGATGAGTCAAGCTCTGAAGAAGAAGATTCACATAAACAAACCAACTTGTGCCTTATAGCACATGAAAATGAGGTAAATGCTGAAACTCCTAATGACTTTACTTTTGAAGAACTTCAAGAAATATTTTATGATCTAGTTGATGATCTAAAGAAGTTAGGGATAAAGAATAAAGAATTGAAATCAAATAATCAATCTTTACTAAAAGAAAATGAGATTATTTCAAATGAAAATTGGTCTTGACATAAAAAAATCTGAACTTGGAAAATAAAATTGCTAAGTTAAAATCTATGATAGAAAAAGTTTACTCTAAGTTCAAATAAACTTCAAATGATACTTCATAATCAAAAGGCCATTTATGATAAAGTCGGTCTTGCAACAAACCTTTAAAAGAAACAAAAATTTTTGAAAAATTATCTTTGTGAACTCATCAAGCAACAAGTTTTCAAATATTACTTGCTTTAAATGTGGTAAAGTAAGACACAAATCCTATACATATTTTTCTAGCAAATCTTGAAAATTTTAATGTAAAGAAAATATGGGTTCCAAAAGAAAACCATTGTGACTAACCAAAAAGGACCCAAGAAAACTTGGGTACCTAAAGTCAAAAATTAATTTTTGTTGTAGTGTGTCTTGCATCTCAAAGAATAAATCAAAATAGTATCTTGATAGCGGGTGCTCAAGACATATGACTGGTGATGAATTCCTAATTCATCCACTTGATGCAAAAAATGGAGGGATGGTTACCTTTTGGAGACAATAGTAAAGGAAAAGATCATCGTATAGGTAATATTGGTATCAACTCCCTTCAAATATATTCAAAATATTTTATTAGTAGATGGTTGAAACAATTCTATTAAGCATTAGTCAATTTTATGACAAAAGGTACAAAGTTATTTTTGAATCTTCATTATGCATAGTAACTAGTCCCAATGACGAAGGCATTAAATTTGTTGGGCATAGACATGGTAATATTTTATGATAGATTTGAATGATTTTTCAAGATAAATATGCAATGCCTAGTAGTCTGAATGTCAAAATTAATGAGACTAGTTGGCTTTGGCACCGTAGGCTTGCACATATTAGCATGCATTCACTTTCAAAACTTATTAAAAAAGAATTAGTTACCAATTTACCTAAATTAAATTTTGAAAAGGATAGTGTTGGTGCAAAAATCTGCTTGCGCCGGAGAAGGTAGAGTCGGGGAAGCCGCGGTCGCCGTCGGGACCTGCAAAGAAGTCTAAACCGGAGGTGGGGTTGCTCCGGCAAGACCCTCCGACGCTCAAGTCAGTTCTCTGCCTCAACAAGAATGGAGTGCTCGAACGGAGAATTTAGCAGAGTTTTGAGATAAGAAATGAGCTTAGAGAATAACATATCTGGGTCCCCCTTTTATAGACGGAGGAGGCAACGGATTGATGGCGACATTTGTAACCGTCTGGTAGTGGGCTGCCCATGGTCAGGGGAATTTATTGCGAAGGGTAGTGGAGTAGACCCGTGGCTATTTGCTATGGTCTTCCACGTAGAGCCTGTTGCAGGTGGTGGAGCGGCGTCCGTTGCCGCTAGTTGTCAGGGAGTAGTGGAGTCGCGCAGCACCTGCCGCAGGGAGCGAAGCAGAATCATGGCCGTTGACACAGTCTGTCAGAGAGTAATGGGTCCGCCGCAGGGAGTGATGGAGTCGCGCGGAATCTGCTACAGGGAAGTGGAACAGGATCATGGTTGTTATTGTGACCTGCCAGGGGGCGCGGATCGGTCAGTTGAAGCTCGGCAGCGGTCAGAGTCCGGCCTCTGTAGAGGTCCGGGGGAGTCCTCCTTGCAGTTGGGGTCGTGGGTGGAGCCCGGCTTCCGTGGGAGTCCGGCGGAACCCTCTCGGAGCTGAAGTTGCGGGCGGAACCCAGCTCTCGTAGGAGTCCGGGCGAAGTCTTCCTGCAATCAAGGTTAAAGGCGAAGTCGGCTCCCGTCGGAGTCCGGACAAGGCTTGCCAGCAGTTGTCGTTGAGGACGGAGCCCGGCTCCCGTGGGAGTCCGGGCAGAGTCTGCCTGCAATCAAGGTTAAAGGCGAAGTCCGGCTCCCGTCGGAGTCCGGACAAGGCTTGCCAGCAGTTGTCGTTGAGGATGGAGCCCGGCTCCCGTGGGAGTCCGGGCGGAGTCTGCCTGCAATCAACATTAAAGGCGAAGTCCGGCTCCCGTCGGAGTCCGGACAAGGCTTACCAGCAGTTGTCGTTGAGGATGGAGCCTGGCTCCCGTGGGAGTCCGGGGGGAGTCTGCTTGCTGCCGAAATTATTGGTGGAGTCCGGCTCCCGTAGGAGTCCGGACGCAGTCTGTCTTGCAGTCGGAGTTGTTGAGAATGAAGCTCGGCTCCCATCGGAGTCCGGGCGAAGTTTTCATGCAGTCAAGGTTAGAGGCAAAGTCCGGCTCCCGTAGGAGTCTGGACGGGGCTTACCAGCAGTTGACGCTGAGGACGGAGCCCGGCTCCGTAGGAGTCCGGACGGAGCTATCCTGTAGTCGATGTCGGCGGCGGAGCCCGGCTCCCGTAGGAGTCCGGGCGGAGTCTGCTTGCAGCTGCAGTTGTTGGCGTCGAGGATGAAGCCCGGCTCCCATAAGAGTCCCATAAGAGTCCGGCGAAGTCTCCCTGCAATTAAAGTCAGAGGGGGGGTCGGCTCCCGGTAGGAGTCCGGACGAGGCTACAGTGGTTGTGCTGAGGACGGAGCCCGGCTCCCGTAGGAGTCCAGACGGAGCTGTCCTGTAGTCGATGTCGGCGGCGGAGCCCGACTCCCGTAGGAGTCCGGGCGGAGTCTGCTTGCGGCTGAAGCTATTGGAGTTCTTGGTGACGGAGCCCGGCTCCCGTAGGAGTCCGAGTGAAGTTGTCGTGTAGTCGATTCCACTGAGGACTTTTGACTGTGGGTATTTTATACCCAACACCAGTCCCCTACTTTTGAGTTTGAACTTCAAACGAAGGAAGTACAGAGAGAGAGATGGGCACAGCCGAAACCGTCCCTTCGAATCCCGGCGCACTGTCGCCCCAGATATTTTAGCATTTAATGTGTGCACGTCAAAGCCCGCTTTCCGGTGAAGGGTGACCTGAAGAGTCTTTTCGGAACCCCGTCGGAACGCGATCCCAAGCATCGTGCCACGGGAATTTGTGAACGGTCAACCCCCGATAGCGATGAGGGGGACATGCGCGACACGTGGCACGCACCAGTTGGCCCAGGAACATCCGCCGTCATAACTGCGCTAGGATCCGTCGGCTATTTAAACCCCCTACTCCCCCTTCGTGGCTTCATTCTGCCGATAGGATGGTGCCTTTCTTTTGCCCGAGAGCTTAGCTACTCAGCTACTCCCCTCGCACCAGTCCTTGCCTTCTTCAGCTCTCCAATTCTTCTCCGAGGGTTTCCACGCCATGTCCTCTACCCCGGAAGCCATTCTTGAAGGGATGTTTAGGGCTTGGAGGAAGGAGAGGAGGAGAACGACGGTCGGTGAGAATCTCCGTCGCTTTAAAGGGGGCTCAAGGAAGAATTCCTTCAACAACAGGGGTTTAATAACGGGGGCAGCCGGTGAAGTTATTTTGTCCGAGAATTTTGGAGCAGCAAGGCGGGGTGATACCGGTCAAGAGGGCAGAGCTGTCGTCGCAAGCTATGGCGGGATCCTTGATACCGTCGGGGCCGAGGGACCAGAAGCGGTCGGCGTTGACGGTGGGGCAGTGGAACTTGTTGCGGGGACGGTGGAAGTAGCGCATGCCGACCTTGCCGGAGCATTTTGGGTGGCGGCTGTTGTGGAACATTCGGAGATGGAGCGTATCTCTGGCATCACCGCTGCATCCAAGGTGACTCCGGTTCTTCTTGAAACAGGTCTTCGTCACTGCCGCCGTTGCCCTTACCGCCCCCGGGAATCTATCCCACCCTTTTCCCCCTAGGGTCGGAAATTCGGAGATGGAGCGAAGCGAGGTGGGGCGAGAGCTGATAGGTCCGTTACACGCACTGGAGAATGCGGTTGAGAAGGACAGAGACGAGAAGAGGAGTTTGCAGCTCGGAGCGGCCTTTGGTATACCCCTTCCAAGCCGTGCCCGCGAGGCTTGCGATGATGTATATCTTTTTCTTGACCCATCGGGTCCTGTAATGTATATCTTATTAAATGAAAAGAAGATTTGGTTACCTTGTCTGCATCTTGCATTGAATAGTTGTCTGTCGAACTTCTTCATTTTCCTTTCCTCTTTCTTCCTTCTTTTCTTCTTTTCTTTTTCACGTCGTCCCAAGGTCATCGATGACCTCTTTTATTCGCGTAGGGTTGTTATTTGTCGAGCTCCTTTTTGACTTTTACGCTGTTCGAAGATATCCAGTTGTTATTCCGTTAACGGCTGCAGGTTCGCTCGGGGCCATTTGGGCCCGGGGTCCTTCCTGGGGCTTGAATTCGGGGATCCAAGCTCCCGTTGCCCTCGTGCACTGTTTGCTTTCCGATCATCGCTGTTGCGATCCATTGCCTTCCTTTTTTGCTTGGAGTTTTTCTCCGCTGAAGTCGAGGCTAGGTTCGGCTCCCGTGGGAGCCCGAACGGAGAATCCCTCTTGAAGTTGGAGTTGTGGGCGAAGCCCGACTCTCGTAGGAGTCAGGGTGAAGTCTTCCTGCAATCAAGATTAAAGGCGAAGTTTGGATCCCGTAGGAGTCCGGACAAGGCCTATCGGTAGTTGCTGTTGTCAGCGGAGCCCGCTCCCGTAGGAGTCCGGGCGGGGTTGTCCTGTAGCTGATGTCGGCGATGGAGTCCGGCTCTCGTAGGAGTCCGGGTGAAGTTTTCCTGGGCGTCGTGGATGGAACCCGGCTCCCGTAGGAGTCCGGGCCTCCCCCTTTATTTGAGCCAGGGCGAGGTTCTCCTTCTGTTCCTGGCTGGGCTACGAGGGCACGTTAGGGCACTGTAAGGCCTCTTCCCCCATTCGGTCTAAAAGAACCGGGCTTTTGACTTTGCTCGTGTCAGGACGAGGTTCTCCTCCTGTTCTTGACATGGCTGTGGGGGCGCATATGGGCATTGTAAGGCCTCTCCCCCCATCCGATCTAAAAGAATCGGGCCTTCGACTTTGCTCGAGTTAGGGCGAGGTTCTCCTCCTGTCCCTAACAGGGCTGCGAGAGCACGTTAGGGCGCTGTAAGGCCTCTTCCCCCATCTAGTCTAAAAGAACCGGGCTTTTGACTTTGCTCGTGTCAGGATGAGGTTCTCCTCCTGTTCTTGACATGGCTGTGGGGGTGCATATGGGCGTTGTAAGGCCTCTCCCCCCATCCGGTCTAAAAGAATCGAGCTTTTGACTTTGCTCGTGTCAGGACGAGGTTCTCCTCCTGTTCTTGACATGGCTATGGGGGCGCATATGGGTGTTGTAAGGCCTCTCCCCCCATCCGGTCTAAAAGAACCGGGCCTTCGACTTTGCTCGAGTTAGGGCGAGGTTCTCCTCCTGTCCCTAACAGGGCTACGAGGGCGCGTTAGGGCACTGTAAGGCCTCTTCCCCCATCCAGTCTAAAAGAATCGGACCTTCGACTTTGCTCGAGTTAGGGCGAGGTTCTCCTCCTGTCCCTAACAGGGCTGCGAGGGCGCGTTAGGGCGCTGTAAGGCCTCTTCCCCCATCCAGTCTAAAAGAACCAGGCTTTTGACTTTGCTCGTGTCAGGACGAGGTTCTCCTCCTGTTCTTGACATGGCTGTGGGGGCGCATATGGGCGTTGTAAGGCCTCTCGCCCCATCCGGTCTAAAAGAACCGGGCCTTCGACTTTGCTCGAGTTAGGGCGAGGTTCTCCTCCTGTCCCTAACAGGGCTGTGGGGGCGCATATGGGCGTTGTAGGGCCTCTCCCCCCATCCAGTCTAAAAGAACCGGGCCTTCGACTTTGCTCAAGTTAGGGCGAGGTTCTCCTCCTGTCCCTAACAGGGCTGTGGGGGCACATATGGGCGTTGTAAGGCCTCTCCCCCCATCCGGTCTAAAAGAACCGGGCCTTCGACTTTGCTCAAGTTAGGGCGAGGTTCTCCTCCTGTCCCTAACAGGGCTGTGGGGGCACATATGGCGTTGTAAGGCCTCTCCCCCCATCCGGTCTAAAAGAACCGGGCCTTCGACTTTGCTCAAGTTAGGGCGAGGTTGCCCTTTTGTTTTTGATACAGTTTGCTTGAATTGTCCCAAGACATATGGGCATGCATTTTTTGATTAAAACGAAGTTACTGGTAGTACATCCGTAAGTTTTCTGAGCTCCACAGTCGCGGGAGGTCGGCTCCTCCGAGCTCCTTAAAATAATAAGTTCGGGCCGGACTACTTCTTTGACCTCATAAGGTCCCTCCCAGTTTGGGGCAAGTTTCCCCTAGCCCTGAGGTTGCGAGACAGCAGCTCATCGGAGCACTAAATCTCCTGCTTTAAATGCTTTGTTCTTGACTTGGGCGTTGTAATATCGAGCAACTTTCTGTCTGTAGGCTGCCATCCGAACCTGAGCGATCTCCCATCTTTCTTCCAGCAGGTCGAGGTTGGCTCTGAGACTTTGTGAATTTTGGTGTTCGTCGAATGCCACGACTCGTGCCGACGGGAGTTTAAGCTCGATCGGGATGACGGCTTCCATACCAAAGGCTAAAGCAAAGGGAGTCTCCCCCGTAGGTAACCTCTGGGTGGTTCGATACGCCCATAGCACATGATAAAGCTCGTCCGCCCAAGTTCCTTTTTCTTTTTCAAGCCTTGTCTTAATCCCCTGCAAAAGGGTTCTGTTAGTTATCTCAGCTTCGCCGTTCGCCTGAGGATGGGCTACCGATGTGAAGTTGTGGGAGATGTTTAGATCTTCATAGAATTTGACGAATCTGGCTCCCGCGAATTGCCGTCCATTATCAGTGATTAGGGTTCTAGGCAAACTGAACCTGCAAACGATCGATTTCCAGACGAAATCCTGCACTTTCACTTCTGTGATTTTTGCTAGTGGCTCGGCTTCAACCCATTTGGTGAAGTAGTCGATCGCTACAAGGAGGAACTTCCTTTGCCCAGACGCCATGGGAAAGGGGCCAAGAATATCCATCCCCCATTGTGCAAAAGGCCATGGGGCACTCAAGGGTGTGAGCTCGGTAGCGGGCTGTCTCTGGATGTTGGCGTATCTCTGGCATCGATCACACTTTTTGACATATTCAATCGAATCATGATGCATTGTTGGCCAGTAGTACCCTTGGCGGAGTAGCTTGTGGGATAAAGATTTGGCACCCAAATGGTTTCCGCAAGCTCCCTCGTGTACTTCCCATAAAGCGTAGTCAGCTTCCGAGGGCCGGAGGCACCTTAAGAGGGGCAAGGAGTATGATCTTTTGTACAATTTGCCCTCATAAAGGATGTACCGGGAGGCTTGATTTCGGAGCTTCCGAGCCTCCTTCGCATCCCGGGGAAGAACTCCATCTCTAAGATAGGTCATCAGCGGGTCGACCCAGCTGGGCTCGTGGTCGATCTCCATTACGGGCCGCGGTTCTTCTGTACTCGGATGTTTTAGAACTTCAAAGAGGATGCCTTTGGGCAATTCGGTCGGAGCTGATGTCGCCAGCTTGGAGAGAAGATCGGCTCTGGTATTCTCCGACCTTGGAATCTGCCTGATGTCGAAACTGCTAAAGGTGGGGGTAAGCTCCTTCACTTTCTCAAGGTACCTGGCCATACTGTCTTCCCGCGCTTCATAACTCCCGCTGACTTGTCCCACCACAAGTTGGGAATCGCTGTGCACCCGGAGTTGACCTATTCCCAGCTCTTTGGTGATCCTTAATCCTGCAATCAGAGCCTCATATTCTGCTCCATTGTTTGTTGCAGAAAACTTGAAACGCAGAGCGTACTCCGCGACGACTCCCTCCGGGCTGACCAAGATCAGGCCGCACCCGCACCTGCCATGTTGGAAGATCCGTCCACATAGAGGGTCCAAAAGCAATCGGAGGGACTGGCTTCTTCGTTGGGGGAGTTCGGTTGAGACTTCAGGCTGTCAACTCTGCTTTGCTCAGGTTCGGCCTCCTCTGGAATGGTGCACTCTACAATGAAATCTGCCAATATTTGGGCCTTTACTGTCGGTCTAGGTCTGTAGTTGATATCGAATTCCGTGAGCTCGATCGCCCATTTTGCCATCCTTCCGGAGGTATCAACTCGGTGCAAGACCGCCTTGATCAGTTGATCTGTGAGTAGCGTCACCGTGTGCCCTTGAAAGTAAGGTCGGAGTCTCCGAGCTGCAACCAACAAGGCGTAGGTCAGTTTTTCTAATTTAGTATACCTGGTCTCGACGTCCCTCAACGCGTGGCTAATGTAGTAGACCGGTCGCTGGACTTTCGTTTCTTCTTTGACAAGGACAGCTGCGAGGGCCGTGGGAGAGACTGCCAGGTACAAAAATAGTTCCTCCCCAGGTTCGGGCTTCGCCAGCAGCGGGGGTGAGCTAAGGTAGCCTTTTAATTCTTCAAATGCCTGTTGGCATTCAGAGGTCCAACAGAAGTTCTTTGGCTGCTTGAGGGTTTGAAAGAAGGGCAAACATCGTTCGGCCGACCACGCGACAAAGCGATTAAGAGCCGCTATCCTTCCTGTGAGGCATTGAATCTCCTTGATCGACCTTGGGGTGGTCATCTCTTGGATGGCGCGAATTTTCTCTGGATTGGCCTCAATCCCGCACCCCGATACCATGAAGCCCAGGAACTTTCCTAAGGTCACCCCAAAAGCACATTTGGTTGGGTTCAGCTTCATTCTATACTTTCGAAGAGCGTCAAACATTTCCTCGAGGTCGGCGACATGATTTCTGGAAGACCTGCTTTTTACAAGCATATCGTCCACGTAAACCTCCATGTTTCGGCCGATCTGCTCTTTGAAGATTTTGTTCACCAGTCGTTGGTAGGTTGCGCCCGCGTTCTTGAGGCCGAATGGCATGACCCTGTAGCAGTAAAGGCCGCGATTAGTGATGAAAGCTGTCTTTTCTTCATCTTTCGGTGCCATTCTAATCTGATTATAGCTGGAGAACGCGTCCATAAAAGTGAGGAGCTCATGGCCTGAGGTAGCGTCCACCAGTTGGTCGATCCTGGGAAGGGGGTAGCTGTCCTTTGGACAAGCCTTATTCAGCTTTTTGAAGTCTATACACATCCTCCACTTGCCGTTTGCTTTCTTGACCAAAACAACATTGGAGATCCACTCAGGATAATTGACTTCCTTAATAAATCCGGCCTTGAGAAGCTTATCCACTTCCTCGGCTATCGCCTCCTGCCTCTCCGGGGCATGACTCTGGATTTTTTCTTTTGTCGGTCGATGTTTCGGGTCGACTGCTAGATGATGTTCCATGACTTCTGTGTCAATCCCCGGCATATTCGTCGGGACCCATGCGAAAATGTCCGCATTCCTTCGGAGGAAATCAACGAGACGCGTCCGCACCTCCTCCCCCAGGTTGGAGCCAATTAACACCACATGCTCTGTGTTCCCATCATTCAAAGAGATCGGTATTAGATCTTCGATTGGACCGCCCTCTCTTCAGCGAGGTCATCGCGAGTATCCAATCCATCGATCGGACAGAGGTCCGCTTGATCGCTTCTTTGCAAGGCGATGCTGTAGCAGTGTCTGGCCAGGGCTTGGTCTCCCCGGACCTCTCCGATCCCCTGGTTGGTGGAGAACTTCAATTTCAAATGGTAGGTTGAAACGACAGCTCTGAGGGCATTGAGGCCGGGTCGGCCAAGGATTGCATTGTAGGCTGATGGCGCCTTTACCATCAGGAAATTCATCAGAACTCTGGACTGCTTTGGATACTGACCCGCGGTCACAGTCAGAGCTATCATTCCCTCCGTCGGAACGGCGTCACCGGTAAACCCCATCAAGGGGGAGCAAATCGATCTCAGATGACCGCTAAGAGTGGACATTCTTGAAAAGGCATCGTAGAACAAGATGTCGGCCGAACTTCGTTGTCGATAAGAATGCGACGGACGTCGTAATTTGCTATATTCAAGGAAACTACGACCGCATCGTTATGAGGGAATTGGACTCCCTGGGTGTCTTTTTCGATGAAGGTTATGGGTTCTTCAACCTTTTGCCGCTTGGGGGATGCAGCTGGTGCGCTGATTGCCTCCCGCCGGGATTCCTCCGAGATGACGTTGACGGAATCCGACAGAGACCGGTCATCCGGCCACCCCTTATCGGCAACCATAGCCGGAGGTAGTTGTGCAGAGACCTCGTGAGAAGGCATCAGATGAGGGAAGGAGGATTGGGTGCGGAAAAGATGGTCGGAAGCGGATCCGTTAAGCACTCCTTTAAGAACAAGGGTACTGTGAAGGTTCAACCCCTTCCTCTAGCGCCAATCCTGTTGGTGCAAAAATCTGCTTGCGTCGGAGAAGCTGGAGTCGGGGAAGCCGCGGTCGCCGCCGAGACCTGCAAAGGAAGTCTAAACCGGAGGTGGGGTTGCTCCGGCAAGACCCTCCGACGCTCAAGTCAGTTCTCTGCCTCAACAAGAATGGAGTGCTCGAACGGAGAATTTAGCAGAGTTTTGAGATAAGAAATGAGCTTAGAGAATAACGTATCTGGGTCCCCCTTTTATAGACAGAGGAGGCAACGGATTGATGGCGACATTTGTAACCGTCTGGTAGTGGGCCGCCCATGGTCAGGGGAATTTATTGTGAAGGGTAGTGGAGTAGACCCGTGGCTATTGCTATGGTCTGCCACGTAGAGCCTGTTGCAGGTGGTGGAGCGGCATCCGTTGCCGCTAGTTGTCAGGGAGTAGTGGAGTCGCGCAGCACCTGCCGCAGGGAGCGGAGCAGAATCGTGGTCGTTGACACAGTCTGTCAGAGAGTAATGGGTCCGCCACAGGGAGTGATGGAGTCGCACGAATCCGCTACAGGAAGTAGAACAGGATCATGGTTGTTATTGTGACCTGCCAAGGGGCGCGGATCTGTCGGTTGAAGCTCGGCAGCGGTCGGAGTCCGGCCTCTGTAGAGGTCCGGGCGGAGTCCTCCTTGCAGTTGGGGTCGTGGGTGGAGCCCGGCTTCCGTGGGAGTCCGGGCGGAACCCTCTCGGAGCTGAAGTTGTGGGCGAAACCCGGCTCCCGTAGGAGTCCGGGCGAAGTCTTCCTGCAATCAAGGTTAAAGGCGAAGTCCGGCTCCCGTCGGAGTCCAGACAAGGCTTGCCAGCAGTTGTCGTTGAGGACGGAGCCCGGCTCCCGTGGGAGTCCGGGTGGAGTCTGCCTGCAATCAAGGTTAAAGGCGAAGTCTGGCTCCCGTCGGAGTCCGGACAAGGCTTGCCAGCAGTTGTCGTTGAGGACGGAGCCCGGCTCCCGTGGGAGTCCGGGCGGAGTCTGCCTGCAATCAAGGTTAAAGGCGAAGTCCGGCTCCCGTCGGAGTCCGGACAAGGCTTACCAGCAGTTGTCGTTGAGGATGGAGCCCGGCTCCCGTGAGAGTCCGGGCGGAGTCTGCTTGCTGCCGAAATTATTGGCGGAGTCCGGCTCCCGTAGGAGTCCGGACGCAGTCTGTCTTGCAGTCGGAGTTGTTGAGAATGAAGCTCGGCTCCCGTCGGAGTCCGGGCGAAGTTTTTCTGCAGTCAAGGTTAGAGGCGAAGTCCGGCTCCCGTAGGAGTCCGAACGGGCTTACCAGCAGTTGACGCTGAGGACGGAGCCCGGCTCCCGTAGGAATTCGGACGGAGCTGTCCTGTAGTCGATGTCGGCGGCGGAGCCCGGCTCCCGTAGGAGTCCGGGCGGAGTCTGCTTGCGGCTGCAGTTGTTGGCGTCGAGGATGAAGCTTGGCTCCCATAAGAGTCCCATAAGAGTCCGGGCGAAGTCTCCCTGCAATTAAAGTCAGAGGGGGGGTCCAGCTCCCATAGGAGTTCGGACGAGGCCTACCAGCGGTTGATGCTGAGGACGGAGCCCGACTCCCGTAGGAGTCTGGATGGAGCTGTCCTGTAGTTGATGTCGGCGGTGGAGCCCGGCTCCCGTAGGAGTCCGGGCGGAGTCTACTTGCGGCTGAAGCTGTTGGAGTTCTTGGTGACGGAGCCCGGCTCCCGTAGGAGTCTGGGTGAAGTTATCGTGTAGTCGATTCCACTGAGGACTTCGGCTGTGGGATATTTTATACCCAACAGATAGAATTTGTGATGCATGCCAACTAGGTAAACAAACAAAAGTCTCATTCAAATCTAAAAATATTATTTCAACTTCTAGGCCATTAGAATTATTGCATATGAATTTATTTGGACCCACTAGAACTACTAGTTTAGGTGAAAAACGATATGACTTTGTAATTATTGATGATTTTTTCTTATTTTTTTACATGAATTTTTTTTTGGTACATAAGGATGAAACTTTTCATGTGTTCTTAAAATTTTATCGAAGAGTTACTAATGAAAAAGATTTTTCAATTCAAAATATTCAAAGTGATCATGGAATCGAATTTGAAAATCAAGATTTTGAAAAGTTTTGTGATAAAAAAGGTATTGACTATAATTTTTCAACACCTAGGACACCCCAACAAAATAGGATAATAGAAAGAAAAAATAGAACTCTTGAAGAAATGACCCATACCATGCTATGTGAAAGCAATCTCCCAAGATACTTTTGGGTGGAAGCAATTAACATGGCATGTTACATTTTAAACCATGCTTTAATTAGACCAATTCTAAAGAAAACACTCTATGAGTTTTTGAAAGGAAGAAAATCAAATATTATATTTTTTTTATGTTTTTGATTGTCGATGTTTTATTTTGAACAATGGTAAAGAGAGATTAGAAAAATTTAATGCAAAATCTGATGAAGCTATTTTTCTTGGTTACTCCTCTTCTATCAAAGCTTTTAGAGTTTTCAACAAAAGAACTTTAGTAGTAGAGGAGTCAATACATGTTGTTTTTGATGAGACTAATGATCTTCCTTCAAGAAAAAGTGAAGGTATTGATAATGCAGATCCTCTTATAGAAAGGATGAAGGAGCTCACCCTAAAAGACTCAATCATCCAAAATGAAGAACATGAAAATAAACAAGAGGATGAAGGTGAAGAACAACAAGAACAACCTCAAGATACAAATGATCTACCCAAAGAATGGAGGTATGATCACAATCACCCCAAAGAATTAATCATTGATGATCCTACACATGGAGTAAGAACTTATTCTTATCTTATAGATACATACAATCATTTTGCATTTGTTTCTCATTTTGAACCTAAAACCATATATGAAATTGAAAAAGATTATAATTGAATAAATACAATGCAAGAGGAACTTAATCAATTCGAAAAAATAATGTATGGACTTTAGTATCAGGATCTAAAAATTATCCAGTAATTGGCACAAAATGGGTATACAGGAATAAATTGGATGAACATGAAAATATAATTAGAAATAAAGCAAGATTAGTTGCAAAGGATTATAATCAAGAAGAGAAAATTGATTTTGATAAGACCTTTGCACCTGTTGCTAGATTAGAAGCAATTAGGCTTTTACTTGCATATGCATGCTTTATAAATTTTAAGTTATTCCAAATGGATGTCAAAAGTATTTTCTAAATGGTTATATTGCTGAAGAAGTATATGTAGAACAACTCCTCAATTTTAAAAATCATGCTTTTCTTAATCATATTTTCAAATTAAATAAAACATTATATGGTTTGAAACAAGCACTTAGGGCTTGGTATGAAAGGTTAAGTAAATTCTTGCTTAATAATGATTTTTCAAGAGAAAATGTAGATACAACCCTTTTCATTAAAAGAAATCATGATGATATCTTAGTTATACAAATATACATTGATGACATTATATTTGGATCTACTAATAAAACTCTTTGTCAAGATTTTGCTAAACTCATGCAGGGAGAGTTCGAGATGAGAATGATGGGAGAACTTACATTCTTCTTTGGACTCCAAATCAAACAAACAAAGGAAAGAATCTTCTGATGGAACCAGATCTAGGGTTTCAGGGTTAGATCTTGAAACTTTTTCAAGATCATACAGCGGAAGACTAAAATAAATTAAAATTTATTTTCTAAGATCAGAAAATCCCTAGATCTAACATCTTATTACATGATTATTACATGGCATTAAATCAAAAATTAAAATATATAAATATAGTATGAACTACATGTTGATCATATCAACATGTTTCTATACTAGCTACATCTAATGTATGTATTAAATAATAGATCAGATCTATTACCTTGCAAGTTAGACACTCTAACCTCGCTGATCTGGGCTTAAGGATGATGTTGCAAGCCGCACACGTGTCCGGCCTCTAGGAGTCGTCCACACGAGCCCACGAATCTCGATCAGAAGTCCTGCTTCAGGAAATCAGCACAGTATGCTAGTACTGCGCTGATCCTTCTTTGATGGTTGATCAGGTGCCTCCTTCTTCTTGATTTGGACTCTTCCAAAGATGGAAAGTAGAAGGAGAAGTTTCAGATCTGAGACGCTCTCAGGAAACTCAAGATGGAAGGAGGAAAGATATGAAAATAAAAACCCTAGAAGAAGACCCTCTTCTTCTTCACGTTTTTCTCTCTAGACACCCAAACTTGGTCTTTTATATCTCCACGACCCAAAGGTATTTCTCTCTGATTTTTGGATGCAAGAAAGGTCTCTCAAAAAACTATCTCTCCTTAAAATTTTATGAAGAAACTCATCTTATATAGAGAGATATGATAGAGTCCTTGTCTAGGTCAAACACCTAGTCAAGGCTTATCCAAACATGGCAAGTAAAGGGACGCCCAACTCTTGAGCACCTCCTTCATATTTTCATGGATGGATCAACAGAAAAGGGTGCACAATGTAAACCCTAAAAGCCACAAAAATTCCAAAAAAAATTTGGATAAATTCGGTGCAAAATTGAAAGAGTTTTGGATTTCTAAAACTCTATCTCATAGAATTTGAAATCCAAACTTATTCCTTTTAGATTTGATCCAAATCACCTTCCATGTAAGAAAGAAGAGAGGAGACCTTTTGTGAACGTGGGAGAGATCTGGGAGAGGGCTTTTGTCGCACAAAATAAGTGGAGATTGGCGTTGAATAAGAGAGAGGGCGTGGAGAAGGTTTATGTGGTACAAGGTGGAATCCTAGTCCTACTAGGATTCTGTCTCATAACTTGTTTTAATTTGGTTTCCCAAACCAAATCAAATCAAAATTAGATCAACCCAATTAAAATAGGTCTTAACCTAATTAAGAACCTAATTTAATCAGATTAAATTAGATTTAAATCTGATTTAATTTTCTAATCAAATTAGAAATTAGATTGACCCAAGTCCTAGTTGAACTAGGACTAGTTTTTCCTTGCACTTGGCTTATCCAATAAACCAATTGGACTTGATCCAATCAAGCCCAAACTAAATCTAATTAAATCATATTTAATTAGACTTAATCTCAGGCCATTGGCTTAATCAAATTAAGCCAATTAGCAATCAAATTGCTAATCGATCCTCCTGTAACACTTGTACTGGGTTAAATGTCAATCGTATTGATCATTTAACCCTAGAACGATTCTTAATCGTTGATCAACCATCTGATCGGATCATGAACTCTAATGTGTGTGACCTCATAGGTCCGAACCTAAGCCGGTAGCATAGGAACAAATTCCTATACCAATCGAAGTGACCATCTAGCAATGATACCCGACGACCGGATAGGTCGAATGTGTAGAACAACATCCTTAGAACCCATGCGGATATAGTTTTCATATAATTCATCCCCTTGACCAAAATGATCATAGGAAACCCCAGAGCTCAACTGTCAACTCTGATCAGGTTGTCCACATTGTATTTCAAAATATCAAATCCATCTGATGGATTACCCTGGCCAAGGTTTTGCTAAATTGAAATACAGCGACTCATTCTTCTCCAACTCTTGGAGTGGTCAATCCCATCTCGATCACACTCTGACTTCGCAAGTACTTGACTGTGCCCAGAAGCCTTCCGTCCTGAATTAGAAATTCAGTTAGTCCAGTACCAAAGCACAGTGAGTTGCTTGCAAGTCACTGAGGTGATCTCAAGTCTAAGGGACACTTATACCTATATCCCATCAGAGACATTCTCGACAGCAGAATGCTCTGAAGTTGGTCACGTTCAATGACGATGTACCCTTACATCTCACCTGTATGCCATACCAGTGTCTCCACACTCCTTGGTTAAGAGGACAACCAACCCATATGGCCTACAGCGACCTATGCTCGATAGAAGCTGTCGTCCTTATTAACAGCCTATCATTTGGTCGTGAACAGTTTTAAGGACTAATCGATAAATCCTCTCTTTATCGAACTTAAATAGTCCTAAGGACTTCATCATAACAACGGAGTTCATTAGAAGATGAAAGCTTATGATGAAAATGCCAAATATATTTTATTTATTAACAAATCAATTACAATACTTGGTTGCTCAACCGTCAACAGCTTGACGATTGGCTTTTTGGGACACATTTCCCAACAACTCCCACTTGTCCTAAAGCCACTCGACACAGTATCTAATACCCATCTTCGACTTGTGGTTGTCGAACTCCTTTATTGCCAGGGCTCTAGTGAAGGGGTCGGCTAGGTTCTCCTTTCAGTCGATCTTCTGAAGATCGATGTCACCTCGATCCACGATCTCTCGGACCAGGTGGAAGCGGTGCAAGATGTGCTTCATCCGCTGATGTGCTTTGGGTTCCTTCACCTGAGCTATGGCACCAGTACTGTCGCAGTAGAGCAGGACTGGACCATCGAGGGAGGGTGCTACTCCGAGCTCATTGATGAATTTCCTCAGCCACACAGCTTCCTTCGCGGCATCCGATGCTGCGATGTACTCCGCTTCACAAACAGAGTCTGCCACAGTATGCTGCTTGGAACTCTTCCAGCAGATGGCTCCACCATTCAGAGTAAAGATATAACCCGACACGCTCCTGCTGTCATCATGGTCAGATTGGAAGCTGGAGTCTGTGAACCCCACAAGTTTCAGATCTGACTCGCCATAAACCAACCATTGGTCCTTAGTATTTCTCAAATACTTAAGGATGGCTTTAACCACTTTCCAGTGATCTTCTCCAGGATCAGATTGGTATCTACTCACTACTCCTAGTGAGTATGCCACATCTGGTCTTGTACATATCATGGCGTATATGATAGATCCCACGGCTGAAGCATATGGGACTCTACTTATACGCTCTCTCTCTTCAGGAGTTGTCGGACAATCCTTCTTAGAGAGAGAAATTCCATGGCCTATCAGTAGATAGCCCTTCTTGGAATTCTCCATGCTGAACCTCTTCAGCACAGTGTCTATGTACATGGATTGGGATAACCCAAGCATCCTTTTAGATCTATCCCTATAGATCTTCATCCCTAGGATGTAGGATGCTTCACCCAAGTCCTTCATGGAGAACTGTGATGACAACCAAACTTTTATTCCTTGTAGTGCGAGGATGTCATTCCCGATTAAGAGAATGTCATCCACGTACAAGACAAGGAATACCACAACTGGACCATTTGCCCATTTATAGATGCAGGGCTCTTCTCCATTCTTAATGAAGCCATACGTTTTGATCACCTTATCAAAACGCATGTTCCAACTCCGAGAAGCTTGCTTCAGTCCATAAATGGATCTCTGAAGCTTGCACACCTTGGACTCATCTGTGGATGTAAACCCTTCAGGTTGTATCATATACACCTCTTCAGTCAGCTCTCCATTCAGGAAAGCTGTCTTTACATCCATCTGCCAGATCTCATAATCCAGATGGGCAGCTATTGCAAGCATTATCCGAATAGATTTGAGCATTGCCACAGAGAAAAATATCTCGTCATAGTCAATACCATAACGTTGACGATACCCCTTGGCAACCAGACGGGCTTTATAGGTCTCCACCTTTCCATCTGCGCCCCTCTTCCTTTTGAAGACCCATTTACACCCAATGGGTTTAACCCCTTTAGGTGGGTCAACCAATGTCCATACATCGTTGACCTTCATGGACTCTATTTCGGATTTCATGGCTTCAAGCCATTTCTTGGAATCAGGTCTCTGCATAGCATCCATATAGGTGATCGGATCCTCATTATTCTCATCAAGTTCAATGGGATCACCGTCCCGGATCAAGAAACCGTAGTATCTGTCCGGCTGACGCGGTACTCTACCGGATCACCTTAATGGTGCAGGTATATTGGGCTCCGGATCTGATCTAATCATATCCGACTCAGGTTCAGCTATTGGTGTCGGTCCTTCTACCTGTTGAACTTCATCAAGTTCAACCTTAGAGGCAACGGTTCCTTCACCAAGGAACTCCTTTTCTAAAAAGATTGCCTTAAGGCTGACGAACACCTTTTGAACATCAGCATGGTAGAAAAAATATCCTTTTATCTCTTTGGGGTACCCTATGAATGAGCATTTGTCAGACCTAGGTCCAAGTTTGTCTGTGACTAATCATTTGACATAGGCCGGGCACCCCCAGACCCTAAGGTGTGAAAGTACTGGCTTACGCCCTGTCCATATCTCATATGGAGTCTTAATTACAGACTTACTTGGAATCCTATTTAACAGATAACAGGCCGATTCGAGTGCATATCCCCAGAAGGATATCAGCAAGCTAGCAAAAACCCATCATGGATCGGACCATGTCTAACAAAGTCCGATTCCTCCTTTCAAACACACCATTATGCTGTGGTATTCCTGGAGGAGTCCATTGGGAGAGAATCTCATTCTCTCTTAGATATGTGAGAAACTCACTAGAAAGGTATTCTCCTCCTCGATCAGATCGAAGAGTTTTAATACTCTTCCCAGTTTGTTTTTCCACTTCACTTCGGAATCGTTTGAACATTTCAAATGAATCCGACTTATGTTTCATCAGATAGACATATCCATATAGGTATAGGTCATCCGTGAAAGCTATGAAGTAGAAATATCCACCTCTAGCACTGGCGCTCATGGGCCCACATACATCAGTATGTACTAGGCCCAAGAGCTCAGTAGCTCTCTCACCTTTTTCAGTAAAAGGTGACTTGGTCATTTTACCAAGAAGACAGAACTCACAGGTTGCAAGTGATTCACAATCACTGACTTTGAGGATTCCCTCTTGAGTCAACCTGTTTATTCTGTTCTTATTTATATGACCTAGCCTCCAATGCCATAAGTAGATATTTGACACACTATCTAATCTAGGGTGTTTGCCAGTAGAATAGACTCTTATCAGGCTTGATCTTTTTGGTCTGGCTCTGCACAGATGTCCCAGCCTGAACTTGCACCTTCTTGACTTTCTTCTTCTTGTTCTTCTTTCCTTTCTCAAAGGGTCGAGAACCAGAAGATGAACCTCCCACTGAGTTCACTGAGTTCACCGACTCCTTGAGGAGTTGGTGATCCTTCTCAAAGTTCTGAAGCAACCCCATTAACCCATGGTAGTTTACTTCAGGCTTTGTCATTCTATAATGAGTGAGGAATGGGAGACAAGACTTGGGTAGCGAGTTCAGTATTGCATCTTTCCCAAGCTGCTCATGCAAGGGAAAGCCGAGCTTGCTCAATCGTTCCATCAGCTCGATCATGTACAATACATGATCAGTGATAGAGACTCCATCCCGTATTTTGGCGTTGAAGATGGCACAACTAGTCTTGTGCCTCTCTACGTCATCGGGTGTGCCAAAGGCATCCTCCAACACTTGAAGCATGTCCTTTGGTTGAGCCGTCTCGAATCTGCGACTGAACTCGTCGCTCATAGCAGCCAGCATGATACAGCGCACCGTGGTCCGGTCACTGAGCCACTTCTGGTAAGTGTCTCTGACTGTTCCACGTGCATTGGCAGCTGGCTCCTCAGGTGCAGGATCCATTATCACATATAGGATCCGTTCATGCTCCAGGACTATCTTCAACTTTCGGTACCAGCTATCGAAGTTGGGTCCCACCAACTTATCATTGTCCAACAATGATCGGAGCGATAGGGAAGTGGCCATATTTGCACAAAGGAGAACCATAACCTAATTAGTAATTGATTCATTAAACCTAAAGATTTGGACTTTAATCAAAAGGTTTCTCCCACTATTTTATTCGAATTGGTAGCCTCTACCTCCAACTCGAGAAATTATCCTAATTCCTTAGCGGGTACTAGAATCCACTTAGACTGCACACAAGCCCAACTTTGGTTGGCCAACCCATGTACATCTAAGGGTAGGTTCATAACCAATTGTTTCTCTAAATAATTTCTAGTAATTTTAATTTTGCCCCAGAAACCTAATCAGTAGGCTTTGGCCTCCACTGTAAGGATCCAGTTAGGTCCAACCATTAACATGATCATACTTGGTGTATCTAACCAACGAATGATTAAGCCCAACTTTGGTTGGCTCACCTAACCACCATTAGAGAGATACTTCCAAGTCGTCATATGATGAGTGATAATTCCATTAGTCAACAAGCACCAGGCCTTTGGGTCTGCAATGATTATTGAGTTCATGGACTCATTATCAAACACCTTAATGGGAGGCTATGACTCAGTTATCTCCATAACTTTATCATTTTAAGGACCTAATAATTTTAGAGGATTAAATAATATAGAGGATGAGGTCAGATGAACCAGCTTATCATGATCCTCCCACTGGCTTCACCAAGTCAGCTTAAGGGAGACCAGGGCTGGTCTAGGAGCACCTAAATCAGTCACACTGATTTACCTAGCTGACATGGGTCAGCTCGAATAGTCAAGTGATCCGATCAAAACATAATTTCACCAAGAGGCCAGGTAAGTTCGATCAGTGGGAGGGTCTGCCAAAGCTTGCCTTAGACACCATCAGAAATGGCCAGGTAAGCGGGCTCCCAATTAAAAACCACCGGTCTGATTTACCTTAGACACCAACTGGTTTAATTAGTTTCGATTAGATCAACCTAACAGTTCGTGCTAGACCGCTTAGCCAAGAATCAAGTCCATTTGGTTCTCGTTAAAGACATGGACTTGACCAACTACAACTATTGTAATTGATCTAGAGAATCCTTGACCTAATCTAAGACAACAATTGATTAGATTTAGTCAATTCTCTAATTAAGTCCATCTTTAATCTAACCATAGGTCTAACCCAATTAATGGACCTAGTTCCCACTAACCCATTAACCCAATGTGTTATGATTTGTGTCTTAGGTTCTTCAATTCACAATCCTAGAACCTAATCAAACAACTTCTTAATTCTTAATTAAGTTTTGGGCTGAGGGTTGGGTTTGGCTTTTCAAAAAATCATTTTCATATTTGTAAAACAATTTTACAATATGATTCTACCAATCATATTGCATGTTTGATTCATAATCAAGATGCAAGTAAAATAAACATGAAACTACTTTAGATCTAATCTAAACAGGTTCATGTAATTGAAATAATTTCAACTTTAAATAATTTCTTTGCATAAAAATTATTAACAAAGAGATTTTATTTCAGATTTAAACATCTTTTAAATCTAATAAATCATAAATTTAATCTAGATCATATCTAACAAATTTATGATTAAAGATAGATCTACACAAACTAGGACAACCTTTGCACTGTAAGGGGTAAACCTTACAGCAGGATAACCTTGCAGTTTGTGATTGATCTAAAATTTTAATTTCAGATTTAATAATCAGATTATAAATTAGATCTAATCTAAAAAATAATCTAAGCATGTATAAATAATCATGTAATAAAGAACCTAGGCTCTGATACCAATTGATGGAACCAGATCTAGGGTTTCAGGGTTAGATCTTGAAACTTTTTCAAGATCATACAGCGGAAGACTAAAATAAATTAAAATTTATTTTTTAAGATCAGAAAATCCCTAGATCTAACATCTTATTACATGATTATTACATGGCATTAAATCAAAAATTAAAATATATAAATATAGTATGAACTACATGTTGATCATATCAACATGTTTCTATACTAGCTACATCTAATGTATGTATTAAATAATAGATCAGATCTATTACCTTGCAAGTTAGACACTCTAACCTCGCTGATCCGGGCTTAAGGATGATGTTGCAAGCCGCACACATGTCCGGCCTCTAGGAGTCGTCCACACGAGCCCACGAATCTCGATCAGAAGTCCTGCTTCAGAAATCAGCACAGTATGCTAGTACTGCGCTGATCCTTCTTTGATGGTTGATCAGGTGCCTCCTTCTTCTTGATTTGGACTCTTCCAAAGATGAAAAGTAGAAGGAGAAGTTTCATATCTGAGACGCTCTCAGGAAACTCAAGATGGAAGGAGGAAAGATATGAAAATAAAAACCCTAGAAGAAGACCCTCTTCTTCTTCACATTTTTCTCTCTAGACACCCAAACTTGCGTCTTTTATATCTCCACGACCCAAAGGTATTTCTCTCTAATTTTTGGATGAAAGAAATGCTCTCAAAAAACTATCTCTACTTAAAATTTCACGAAGAAACTCGTCTTATATAGAGAGATATGATAGAGTTTTTGTCTAGGTCAAACACCTAGTCAAGGCTTATCCAAACATGGCAAGTAAAGGGACGCCCAACTCTTGAGCACCTCCTTCATATTTTCGTGGATGGATCAACAGAAAAGGGTGCACAATGTAAACCCTAAAAGCCACGAAAATTCCAAAAAAAAATTTGGATAAATTCGGTGCAAAATTGAAAGAGTTTTGGATTTCTAAAACTCTATCTCATAGAATTCGAAATCCAAACTTATTCCTTTTAGATTTGATCCAAATCACCTTCCATGTAAGAAAGAAGAGAGGAGACCTTTTGTGAACGTGGGAGAGATCTGGGAGAGGGCTTTTGTCGCACAAAATAAGTGGAGATTGGCGTTGAATAAGAGAGAGGGCGTGGAGAAGGTTTATGTGGTACAAGGTGGAATCCTAGTCCTACTAGGATTCTGTCTCATAACTTGTTTTAATTTGGTTTCCCAAACCAAATCAAATCAAAATTAGATCAACCCAATTAAAATAGGTCTTAACCTAATTAAGAACCTAATTTAATCAGATTAAATTAGATTTAAATCTGATTTAATTTTCTAATCAAATTAGAAATTAGATTGACCCAAGTCCTAGTTGAACTAGGACTAGTTTTTCCTTGCACTTGGCTTATCCAATAAACCAATTGGACTTGATCCAATCAAGCCCAAACCAAATCTAATTAAATCATATTTAATTAGACTTAATCTCAGCCCATTGGCTTAATCAAATTAAGCCAATTAGCAATCAAATTGCTAATCGATCCTCCTGTAACACTTGTACTGGGTTAAATGTCAATCGTATTGATCATTTAACCCTAAAACGATTCTTAATCGTTGATCAACCATCTGATCGGATCATGAACTCTAATGTGTGTGACCTCATAGGTCCGAACCTAAGCCGGTAGCATAGGAATAAATTCCTATACCAATCGAAGTGACCATCTAGCAATGATACCCGACGACCGGATAGGTCGAATGTGTAGAACAACATCCTTAGAACCCATGCGGATATAGTTTTCATATAATTCATCCCTTGACCAAAATGATCATAGGACACCCCAGAGCTCAACTGTCAACTCTGATCAGGTGGTCCACATTGTATTTCAAAATATCAAATCCATCTGATGGATTACCCTGGCCAAGGTTTTGCTAAATTGAAATACAGCGACTCATTCTTCTCCAACTCTTGGAGTGGTCAATCCCATCTCGATCACACTCTGACTTCGCAAGTACTTGACTGTGCCCAGAAGCCTTCCGTCCCTGAATTAGAAATTCAGTTAGTCCAGTACCAAAGCACAGTGAGTTGCTTGCAAGTCACTGAGGTGATCTCAAGTCTAAGGGACACTTATACCTATATCCCATCAGAGACATTCTCGACAGCAGAATGCTCTGGAGTTGGTCACGTTCAATGACGATGTACCCTTACATCTCACCTGTATGCCATACCAGTGTCTCCACACTCCTTGGTTAAGAGGACAACCAACCCATAGGCCTACAGCGACCTATGCTCGATAGAAGCTGTCGTCCTTATTAACAGCCTATCATTTGGTCGTGAACAGTTTTAAGGACTAATCGATAAATCCTCTCTTTATCGAACTTAAATAGTCCTAAGGACTTCATCATAACAACGGAGTTCATTAGAAGATGAAAGCTTATGATGAAAATGCCAAATATATTTTATTTATTAACAAATCAATTACAATACTTGGTTGCTCAACCATCAACAGCTTGACGATTGACTTTTTGGGACACATTTCCCAACATCTTCATCATCCAAAGCAAGTACATAAGAGAACTACTCAAAAGATTTGGAATGAAGGGCTCCAAAGCAATTGGTATCCCCATAAGCACATCATGTAAGCTTGACAAGGATGAAGGAGGTAAAAATATAGACTCAAAATTTTATAAAGGTATGATTGGTTCTTTATTGTATTTAACTGCTAGTAGATTAGATATTATGTTTAATATTTGTCTATGTACACACTTTCAATCAAATCCAAAAGAATCACATTTAAATGCAGTTAAAAAAAAATTTAAATATTTAAAAGGTACATAAACTCTAGGATTATGATATTCTAAGGACTCATTAATTGACTTAATAGGATATTCAGATATCGATTTTGCTGGATGTAGGTTAGATAGAAAAAATACTAGTGAAATTTACCAATTTCTAGGAGTTAACTTAATCTCTTGATTTAGCAAGAAGTAAAATTCGGTAGCACTGTCTACGATCGAGGTCGAATACATTGCAGCCAGAAGTTGCTGTGCTCAAATCTTGTGGATTAAGCAATAACTTGAGATTTTGGTATCAAACTCAATGAAACTTCCACAAGATGTGATAACACTAGTGCTATTAATCTAACTAAAAATCCAATTCAATACTTTAGATCAAAGCATATTGAAATTAGACATCATTTCATAAGAGGACATGTCCAAAATAATGATATAATTCTTGATTATGTATGTACTAAAAAATAATTGGCTGACATCTTTACTAAGGCCTGAAGTGAAGATAGATTTTGTAAAATTAGGAGAGAACTAAGAATCTTTGATACATCAGCTTGAGTATCTTTCTGATTCCAAATTTTTTTCTTACCAAAAATTCATTGAACCAAACTTTGAGCTCAATTTCTCATCTCTCCTTTCTTAAAAGTTCAAAACTATCCTTCATATGATCAATCTCTTAAATAGACACCCTTACCTTAAGTTTCAAATTTTTTTGAAATTTTTTCATCATTTTTTTTAAATTTTTCTAGCCATAAGTCGACAACTAAGGTTGACCCTAGGATAAACTTGTAATTTTTATTAAAACCCATCGGGCGCTCTGTTTTATTGGAAAATCTCCGTTTGTAAAGGAGCCGACCCTTTGCCTTTTATCTTTCTCTTTCCATCGAACAAAAATCCCCTCCCTCTCCACTCTCTCAATCGTAAAATTTTTCTTAAAATCCCTCTTCCCATCGGGTTTCCCCCCTTCAAATCATCCTTTTAGGAACTAAATCCCTTTTTCTTTTCTTCCTCGTTTGGGTGGATGAAGCTTACCCTAGCTTCAAACTCTCTTCTCCAAATCAGCAGTCTATCTCTCCAAATTTTTTGTTTTTTCTCTAAAATCCTTTCCACTCTCCTCTCATTAGGTCTCTTAAGCTGTTTGCAAGTCTCTCTTGTCTGAAATGACTCCCAAATTGAAGCTACCATAGAGAAGAAAGTCTATTCGTGGGTTAGAGGAGGAAGTGCGTAGAAAAAGAATGGCAGCCAAGCCCTCTCCTGCTCCAACCCCAGTTTCAGATCCTGCTCCAGCTTCTTCACAGTCTCCACTTAGTCCAAGTAAGGTACCACTCTCCAATCAAAAAGTAGAATCCGGGAAGAACATAGATTTTAAGTTTTTTGAAAAAGAAGGGTTCTCAATTGGATCAAAAATTAAAAATCAAGGATTGGAGTTTTACTGTCTGTTGGGTATAAAATACCCCCAGCTGAAGTTTGTAAAAGGCCGACCCTTCAAGGGCTTTTCTGGCTTCCAACCTTGTGTGGCATCTTTCTGAACTCCCTTGACCGTCCGAGCTTCCATAATACCATCCGGACTTCTTCGACAATAAGCTTCTCCATTCATCTACTGGACTGCTCCAAATGCTCTCTAGGCTTCACTATCAATCGATTTTCTACAGTGATCAACTATTCTCCGAATCCCTTCCAGACTTCTTCCAGCCACGGATGACTCTACTCCGAACTTCTTCCGGACTTCGTCAATATCCGAGCTTCTCCGACAATGAGATTTCTACAGTAACCAGACTCCATCCAAGTTTCTATGGTGGTCGACCACCTTCCGAATTCCATCCGAGCTCCTATGAGAACCGAATTTCAGCCGAACTCCTATAGTGGATGGATCCCAGACGAGCTTCTACAACGGGACAGGCTCCACCAGCCAGGTCACTACTCCAAGCTTCCATGACAATCGATCTTCGATCGAGCTTCTATAATAAGCGGCCTCCTTTCAGCCTTCTACAAGAACCGACTCTGTTTGAACTTCTATAGTGGATGGATTTCGGATGAACTTCTATAACAGATGGGCTCCAGCAGCTGGATTTCTACAATGGCTGACCACCTCCGGTGTCTGCCGTACCTCCCCAGCCATCAACCTTCAATAGCATCAGTCGAACTTCAACAATGCCAATCGAACTTCCACATGATCCTCCAGACCCCTCCAGCGGACGAACCTCCCCAACGCCATTCAAAGTCCACTGCCGATCGACCCTCTGTCGGATTCCTCATGAAACTGGACTTTCCCAAAAGAAAGTCTCCATCCGAGCTTCTACGACAGATGACTCTCACCTGCAGCGTCAGTGCTCTAGGCACCCAACAACAGTAGACCCATCAGTAACCTCGAAAACATCCGAGCTTCTCCTGGATCAACGAGACAGAGAGCCATTCCGCTCCGTCAGACATCCCAGTCGAGCTTCAGCCGATAGATCCGAACTCTCTGGCAAATCACGACAATGGCCACTATCCTACTCCACTCTCTGTAATAGATTCTGCGTGGCTCCACCACTCCCTAGCAAGTCATGACAACGGACACCACTCCACTCTCCATAACAAACTCTACGTGACCCTGAACGACCCCCTGATGCTACTACTCTCCGTAACAAACTCCACGTGGCCCTGAACGGCCCCCTGACGCCACTACTCTCCATAACAAACTCTGCATGGCCTTGAACGGCCCACTACCAGGCGGTTACAAACGTCGCTGTCAATCAGTTATGCTCTCCATCTATAAAAAGGGACCCCCAGATATGTTCTTCTCTAAACTCTAAACTCTATCTCGAAACTCTGCCAAAATCTCATTTGAGCACTCCATTTCTGTTGAAGCAGAGTACTGACTTGAGCATTGGAGGGTCTTGCTGGAGCACCCCCAACTCTGGTTTAGACTTCCTTTGCAGGTCCTGACGGTGGCCGCGGTCATCTTAACTCCAACTTCTCTGGCATCGATAGAATTCTGCACCAATAGAATTGGTGCTAGAAGGAGGGCGTGTGTCTTCGCAGTACCCTTGTTCTTAAAGGAGTGTCCAACGGGACTGTCTCCGGTCATCTTCTCCGACATCTTCTTCTCCTTCTCCTGTCAGATCTTCACCTGATGCCTCTCCGAAAGGCATCCACCAGGCGATCCACGGCCTCCGCGGCCAGATCTCAACGGGCTCTGCAAGCTCCAGCCTCGTCTCTAGTTTTTCAGGCTCCTCCTCCTCTGACAACGGCAGTCGGCATGGAGCAGTTTGACTTGCTGGTTCAGCAGGTCAGGGGCCTCACCGAAGCAGTGCAGGCCATGCAGCAGCAGCTACAGTAGCTGCAGGCATCAGTGCAGCTGGAAAGAGCATCGTCAGAGTTTCAGAATCTGACGATCGGATGGGCCACTTGGGCAAGTCGCCCCGTCTTCCCCGAAAAGGGGAAGCAGAAGGTGGAGAGCCCACCATCCGATCATGATTCCACCCCCGGAGAGTCCCTACCTCCGTTCCACCAAAAGACTCTCGAGACTCGCAGTCGAGAGGACCTCCTGGATCAAAGATTTTGGAAGATGAACCGACAGATCGAAGAGCTCCGCCATGCCCCCACTGCTTACGGTGAGGACATCTGCACTGACCCTCCTTTCTCTCAAATGATCATGCAGGAGCCAATCCCGTCGAACTTCAAGCTCTCCCAATTTGAGAGCTACGACGGGACCTCGGATCTGGTTGACCACCTGGAGGCCTTTCGGATAATGATACTGCTTCATGGTGCACCAGACGCCATCCTGTGCCGAGCTTTTTCATCTACCTCGAAGGGAGCAGCAAGAAATTGGTACTCGATACTGAAGCCAGATACTATCTTCTCCTTTGATCAGATGAGCCACTAGTTCGTTGCTCATTTCGTCAGTAGCCGGCATCCCCGGAGAGGTTCAGAGTCCCTCATCAACATCAAACAGAAGGAGGGAGAATCCATCCGAGCTTACGTCAATCATTTTAATGTCGCTGCATTGGAGGTCTGGAACTTGGACCAATCGATCATGATGGTCGTCCTGAAGGGCGGTCTTCAAAAGAATGATCTTTTATTTTCCCTGAAAAAGAAGTATCCCAGGGACTTTATTGATTTGCTGGCTCAGGCCGAAGGATATGCCCGAGTAGAAGAAGCCTTCAAGATGAAGGATGAGGAGGCCGCGAAGGAGCGACAGGCGGGAGACTCCAGCAAGCCCGTAGTTGAAAAAGGGCCGAGTGAAGCTCGATCATGTTCTCGAACTCCCTCCAGACACAAGCATGTCCAGACTCCTCTCCGGGCTCGTAGGCAGAGAAGCTCAGACCGCAGAGTTCGGAGGGGCTCTCTCCCAGGAAGATTCCACAGCTATGCCCCTCTCAACTCATCAAAAACCCAAGTGCTGATGGAGGTCAGGAAGCAGCTGCCAAGGCCGAAAAGGATATGCACACACCCCGAGAAACACAACCCTAACATGTTCTGCCTCTATCATCATGACCACGGCCACGACATGGAGGAGTGCATTCAGCTCCAAGATGAGATCGAGGAGCTCATCAGATGAGGTCGGCTTGACAGATTCATTCGACGCCGACCTGAAGGTAGGGAAGATCGACCGAGGGCCCTACCACAACTGGAGCCGCCAAGAAGAGAGGAGCAACCTGAAGATCGGCCACTGATTGGGATTATCAACTCTATCTCAAGAGGACCCCGACGGAGAGCAGACCTTCCACGGCTATGGGATTCGAAAAATTTACGGATGTATTACCAATAATTTTACCTTAAATAAAAGTTTCTTTCATATTTGCATATCTTTTCTTTTGGCATGAGCTCATAACGACAGGGAGTAGCTCCTTCCGACAATCAAAACTAAGCATGTTAGGAACAGGAGGACCTCATCCTAACATGAGCAAAGTCGAAGGCCCAGTTATTTAAAGACCGGATGGGGGGAGAGGCCCTTACAACGGCCCTTATGTGCCTCCACAGCCATGTTAGGAATAGGAGGAGAACCTCATCCTAACATGAGCAAAGTCGAAGGTCCGATTATTTAAAGATCGGATGGAGGGAGAGGCCCTTACAACGGCCCTTATGTGCCCCCACAGCCATGTTAGGAATAGGAAGAGAACCTCATCCTAACATGAGCAAAGTCGAAGGCCCAGTTATTTAAAGATCGGATGGGAGGAGAGGCCCTTACAACGGCCCTTATGTGCCCCCACAACTATGTTAGGAATAGGAGGAGAACATCGTCCTAACATGAGCAAAGTCGAAAGTCCGATTATTTAAAGATCGGATGGAGGAGAGGCCCTTACAACGATCTTTATGTGCCCCCATAGCCATGTTAGGAATAGGAGGAGAACCTCATCCTAACATGAGCAAAGTCGAAGGCCCAGTTATCCAGAGATCGGATGGGGGGAGAGACCCTTACAACGGCCCTTATGTACCCCCACAGCCATGTTAGGAACAGGAGGAGAACCTCATCCTAACATGAGCAAAGTTAGAGGTCCGATTATCCAGAGACCGGATGAGGGGAGAGGCCCTTGCAACGGCCCTTACGTGCCCCCATAGCCTTGTTAGGAATAGGAGGAGAACCTCATCCTAACATGAGTTGAAATTGACTGCGTCGGAAACAGGAGGAGAACCTCATCCTGACACAAACAAAGACCCGATCGATCAAGATCGGATGAGGAGGAAAGCCTCCTCAACGGCTCCTCTACACTCCCACGACCCCATTAAGAGCAGAGGGAAAACTCTCATCCAAATGTAAAGAAAAAAAGGGAAGAAGATAAAAAGGAAAAGTGACAAACTACACCAGTGATAAGGAAAAAATAAACTACATCAAAGATACAAGGGACCTCGTCTCAACAAGGAAGGAGACTCTTATCGAAAACCCTTAGTCTCTAAGAGGGAACTCAACACAGGCCAAAGAAAAATTGACTTTCTCAAGGTAACGAGAAGTTTGGGCCCCCAAGCTCGAGCACTGGGAGGAAGCGTCAAACTCAAATGGCCTCGAAAAGACCTACGATCATGAACAAAAAAGGCAAATCAACACGGCGACGATCGAAAACCTTCAAACAACATCGGCGTCGAACAAGACAAAAGATAAAAGAAGTTCGATAAACGACGACTTAATGCAAGAATGGACAAGATAATGAAAATTTTCTTTTTCATTTCATTAGTGAAGTGTACATTACAAAGTCTTGAAGGCCAAAAAAGAAAAATGACAAGAAAAAAAAAAGAATACATAGAAGAATGAAAGATAAAAGAAGCTCTAAGGAAGCTCGGCTTCTTCCGACTTCGAGCTCTCGGTTCCAGTCCTTATTAGGAATTACTTTAAGTTTTTGACTTCTTCTTCCAGTTCCATCTTTCTAAGCAACATCTCCCGATATATCTGGTGGAACCATCGGCTTTCGCCCTCCGACTCCCGAAACCTCTTCCTCAGGACCTCGAACTCCACCTCAACATCCTTGACCACCGACTGCTCGTGGGCCAGCTGAATCTTCAACCGCTGCAGTTCGGCCTTCTCCCACCCAAGGGCCACAGACAGTTCTGCCATGGTCCCCCTCAAGGAGTGGAGCTCATCGGAGCCTTGTGCAGAGGTGGGCTAGACTCTCTCAGACAACTACCTCTGAAGGCGGGCAACTTCATCGGTTGCCATCTTGAGCTTCCTTCGGTAGTCCTGTACTTGCCCGCACCAGTTGACTCGATAGGCATTGTAGTTCGTCTCGGCATCCTGCAGCTGCTTCTGAAGGTCAGAGAGTTTTTTCGACCAGTCTCGATCGCGATCGAACTGAGTTGCGAGCCAAGACAAGCTCCCTTCCAACTGGCCGATCTTCTCCCGTGTAGCCGCCAGCTCGACTTCAAGAGAGCTGATCTTGGAAGCCTGAGTCCAAGATCGATCACTGGCACATTTTCGAAGTTCCTCAAGCTCCACCACGAAGTCGGCCTTCCTCCGGGTGTATTCCATGAAATCCTTTTTATGGAGGTCCTGAAAGCAAGTAGCCTCCGTAGTGACCTCCGAATGGCTCTTCCTCAGTCGGTGAAGTTCGTCATCCAGCTTCTTGGATTTCTTCATCAAGTGATGAACTTTTCTTCTGAGATTTTGGATCATCGACTTCAGAGGAATCTCCTATGATAGGGGAAGAGCTTCGGTAGGACACTGTCGTTGGGAGACAAGAGTGCCACAACTCAAATTAGTGCAAGAAGACAAAAGAGAAGGAAAAGAATGCAGAAGAAGAAAAAGGAGCTCTCTGTAAAGAAGAATCCGATTTCATTGATTAAATAGTTTTAAGTACAAGAGAACAAAGAGAAGTCGCCACAAAGAAAAAATATAAAATTAGAGGTTTCGGACCTCTAGGATAGAAGTGGAGGAGCTCGACACCCCCAGAAGGTCGGTCGCAGCAGTCGCAGCAGCCAAAGAGGTCCCGACAGCAGCTTCGGAAGGTCCGACTTCATCGTTGGATGCCTCATCTAGGAAGCTGAGGTCCAGTTTGAAAAACTTTTCGACCACCTTCTCTTGGCAGAGCTCGAAACCCTTGATGAAGGCATCCTGGCCAAACTAGACCTGCAGATCCTCCATCTCGGAGGAGGTCTTGAACTCCTCCACTACTCGAGCCCCTGCCTCCGAGACTAGGGACGGGATCTACGCCTTCAGCTCGGAGACCTGCACCTTCAGTTCGGAGACCTCGACCTCTGCCTTCTTTCTTTCCTCCTCTAAGGCAGCCCTCAGATCGGACGAGGTTTGTCCCTCCTTCTGTAGTGCCTCCTGGAGACTTGTGACCTCGACGATCTTCTCCTCGAGACGGGCGGCCTCAGTCAGGCGACCTTCCTCTGCCCGGGCTACCTCCCTCTTGGCGATCTTCATCGCCTCGACGTTGGCGATGAGCTGGTGTCCAATCTGCAAGAGAGGCCGGGGAGTCAATATAAAGGCTAAGGAGTAAACTAAGTAAAGAAGCAAGAAGAAGGAAAAAGTGAATTGACCTACCTCGAGAAAAGATCCCAGAAAGTCCCAGACCCACAGCTCAGGATCAGCAAGGATGATCTTGTGGACGACCTCGGGCAGAATGCACCCTTCGACCAGCCTCTTTATTAAATTTCTATTGTTGAAGAAATTTTCTTCCAGATCTTCCTCAGAGTCATCGGCCCCCTCAATGGCAGCCTTGCGGCTGCAGCTCTTGCGGGCCAGGATCTTCTTTCTCCTCCTCCTTTCGACCCTCGGTGCTCCCTCGGGATGAGCCTCTGGAGCAGGAACCTCGATCGGGGGGCTCCGTGAAGTGGCTCGAGGGACTTCGGGCTCGACGTCAGAGGGGCCGTTGACGGCAACGACCACCTGAGCAGGCACGGTCGAGCTCGTCTCTTCTATCCTGGCTCTCTTCGCCAATCCCGAAGTCGCGGCACCTTTTCTCTTGTGGGTCTTGAGACCTTGGGCTAACCTCCAAGCTACGCCTGTGTCCATGTCTGTAATAAAAAAAGATCGACACGGCTCAAAAATAGAATAAGAGAAAGGGGAAGCAAATATATATATATATATATATATATATATATATATATATATATAATAATGATAGTACCGGTAGGGTCAAGAGGGCTCAGGCTGATGTTGAACAAGGGTTGTTCTTTCAGAAGTTCAAAGAGGAGGGGGGCTGGATAGGCCTCGAGCTTATTGGAGGCTTCGAGGTCGTCCCTTTCCAGACTAGAAGCCCAATGGATGGAATCCCTCAAAGAGCCCCAGGGGGTAATCCCAGCTCCAAGGTCGGGCATCAGACGTAGAAGAACCTCTCCTTCCAGTTGTGGATAGAAGAGGGGGTGCCTTTCAATAATCTCTTTCTACCGAACTGGAGGGAGAAGTACCATCAGTCCTTTGTCGAAGGGTGATGCTTGAAAGTATAGAAATTTCTAAACAAGGAAAGGGTTGGCTAGACTTCGGCTAAGCAACAGAGGAAAAAAACCCTATCAAAAATCTAAAGAAGTTCGATGCTACAGAAACTAAAGAAATATTTAAAAAGTGGAAGAGAGCGATGACAAAAGATGGGAGCAGAAGTCGAAGCTCAGCATGGAAAGCTTCTTGGTATAAACAGAAGTAGCCAGGGGGAGGAGCACTGGCCCGGCCAGTCGGCCCGGGAAGCTCCAGCTCATACTTCGGAGAAATTTCGTACTGAATCCTAATCAGTGAGAGTTCCTTCGGAGTCAGAGAGCTGGGGATGGTGTCTGGTACAAAGATCGGATGAAGTTCATCTACAGAACTGAGGTCTTGGAGAGCTAGGATGGACGAACTCCTAGAACTGCTAGAGGAGAAAGTGCTGGAGGACATTATGAATCGAGCACAAATCCTAAAAATCTCGAAAAAATTAGAAAAAATAAGAGAAGGAGTGCTCGCAAAAAACTAAACAGACAGAATGTAGCAGAAGAAAAATGAAGAAGAACAGCAAGAGAAAAAGCGAAGAGGGAAGTTCTGAAACTAACCTAGGTTGGTCCGAAAAGTGCAGAGATGTGGAGATGGGGATCGACTCGAAGAATGCCTAAGGCCGAACAGGATGGAACTCTCGAGGAAGAAGAAGGGCACCAACAGGACTCTCAGGCAAAGTGAAATTCCTAGAAGGGGGAGCGGGTTTAAATAGGCAACAGGGCCCGGTGCAGTAATGATTGCGGATCTCCTCTGGCCGACCTACACTCGCCGCATGTCCCACTCACCATGGCAGGTGGCTGAAAATGGCTGACAGCTGACAAAATCATTATTGTGTCGTATCTGGAGCAATGCTCCAGTGAAAATTCTGAAAAATTCTTTTCGGATCGCCTAGATTTGAAAAGGCTCCGACACCAGTGCGCCAAATGCCAAAATATCTGGAAACCACCAAGTGCAAAAATCAAGAGAGGCAACTTCGACTGTAAAAATTTCTCTATACTTCCTTCATTTAGAACCCGAACTCAGAAGTAGGGAGACTGGTGTTGGGTATAAAATACCCCCAGCCGAAGTTTGTAAAAGGCCGACCCTTCCAGGGCTTTTCTGGCTTCCGACCTTGTGTGGCATCTTTCTGAACTCCCTCGACCGTCTTAGCTTCCATAATACCATCTGGACTTCTCTGATAATGAGCTTCTCCATTCATCTACTGGACTGCTCCAAATGCTCTCTGGGCTTCACTATCAGTCGATTTTCTACAGTGATCAACTATTCTTCGAATCCCTTCCAGACTTCTTCCGACCACGGACGACTCTACTCCGAACTTCTTTCAGACTTCGTCAATATCCAAGCTTCTCCGATAATGAGATTTCTACAGTAACCAGACTCCATCCAAATTTCTATGATGGTCGACTACCTTTTGAATTCCATACGAGCTCCTACGAGAATCAAATTTTAGCCAAACTCCTATAGTGGATGGATCCCAGACGAGCTTCTACAACGGGACAGGCTCCACCGACCAGGTCACTACTCCAAGCTTCCATGATAATCGATCTTCGATCGAGCTTTTACAATAAGCGGCCTCCTTTCAGCCTTCTACAAGAACGGACTCCGTTTGAACTTTCATAGCGGATGGATTTCGGATGAACTTCTACAACAGACGGGCTCCAGCAGCTGGATTTCTACAACGACCGACCACCTCCAGTGTCTGTCATACCTCCCCAGCCATCAACCTTCAATAGCATTATCCAAACTTCAACAATGCCAACCAGACTTTCACAGGATCCTCCAGATCCCTCCAGCGGACGAACCTCCCCAACGCCATCCGAAGTCCACTGTCGACCGACTCTCTGTCAGATTCCTCATGAAACTGGACTTCCCCAATAAAAAATTCCCATCTGAGCTTCTACGACAGATGACTCCCGCCTGCAGTATCAGCACTCTAGGCACCCAACAACAGTAGACCCATCAGCAACCTCAAAAATATCCGAGCTTCTCCTGGATCGATGAGACAGAGAGCCATTCCGCTCCATCAGACATCCCAGCCGAGCTTCAGCCGACAGATCCGAACTCTCTGGCAAATCATGACAATGGCCACTATCCTACTCCACTCTCTGTAACGGATTCTGCGTGGCTCCACCACTCTCTGGCAAGTCGCAATAATGGATACCACTCCACTCTCCGTAACAAACTCCACATGGCCCTGAACGGCCCCTTGACGCCACTACTCTCCGTAACAAACTCCATGTGGCCCTGAACGGCCCCCTGACGCCACTACTCTCTGTAACAAACTCCATATGGCCCTGAACGGCCCACTACCAGATGGTTACAGACGTCGGTGTCAATCAGTTACACTCTCCATCTATAAAAAGAAACCCCAGATACGTTCTTCTCTAAGCTCTAAACTCTATCTCGAAACTCTGTCAAAATTCTATTTGAGCACTCCATTTCTGTTGAAGTAGAGTACTGACTTGAGCATCGCAGAATCTTGTCGGAGCACCCCCATCTTCGATTTAGAGTTCCTTTGCAGGTCCCGACGGTGGCCGTGGTCATCTCAACTCCAGCTTCTCCGACGTTGGCGAAATTCTGCACCAACACTGTCTATTGAAGAAAAATACTTATGTTGATTGGTCAGAGAATTCCATTTAAATTTAAATTACTACAATGGAACAGTAAAGTCTTCAGTGAAAGGTGTTAACATTGTTCTTGATTCATTGCATTTGTGACCAATCTTGCACTTACCTTATGAAGGTTATTCTCATATGGAGCTCTCAATCAAAGAAGAGGGACTAAGTGTTATTTTAGGGAGAACATTTATCAAAAATTTTAATAAATTAGAAGCAAGGATACTTTCAGTAGAGATGAGACTGTTGCATCACATGGTGACCAAACTTTTTATTCCTAGGAATGGCAGACATGACCTCTTATCTGGTAGGGATATATGCATCATGTACCATGTGATTACCGAGACCCCCTTGAACCTTCCTGCTCTGATGTTTGAGGCCATGAGGGAGACCCTAAATAGGTCTAAGGTTCACTTGCCTTATAGTATGGCACTCACCCTGGTCTTTAGGAGGTTCAGAGTCTGTTTTGAGGAGGAGACAGTCACCAGATTATCACATTCTGACACCATCAACTGCCACATACTACACCGCATGGGTTTTTCAAAGACTGATGGCAGTTGGTTGAAGGGTGTTTAGGAGAGAACAGAGGAGAGAGCAAAGGAGGAGGGACCGTCTTCACCTTCTCATGATCATAGAGCATCTCCTGATATTCAGTTCATGTCTGATCATGAGGCTGGTCCCTCAGAGTCAGTGAAGAAGGATGCTTCTGTACCATGTCAGAGAGCAGAGTAGATCCTTCAGAGATCAGACTTGCAGATGATCAGATTCAGTTGATGTCCCAGCATGTTGCTTCCATTTTATCCCAGCAGTTTGCCACCTCAGGTTTTGCTCAGAGGAGATATCTTAGGCTGTTCCAAACCAGACTATGATCCCTCATATCTCTACTATCTTTCAGATGCTTTCTGCTCAGTTCGCACGACTTGAGTAACTTGAGGGATATATTCTGAGACTGACGGGTAGAGTTTTAGATTTGCAGACATAGGTATTAGCCTTAGCCCATCTCCAGCCGTGAGAGGACATCACGGAGATCTCCAACCTGTCTGCAGAGGTGACTAGGCTTCAAGGTATTTTGGAGAGTGGCTTTGATTTTTTGAAGAGAGAGATCAGGGCCTCCAGTGAGGCTATCTCTACTCAGATTGGTATCCTAATGCAGTCCATGTCGAGAGCTTTGAAATAATTAGACACCATCAGACTTGTTCTCCTAACACAGCCCATATGTTCTCAAGCTCCAGGACCTTCTCGCCCTTCTGCTCATGCCGGTACTTCTATCCATGGCCGAGGCAGACGTGGTCGAGGACATGCCCATGGCTTTGATCCTGAGTCTCCTCATCATATCTCTGACTCTTCTGATTCTGACACCTCTCGCCATGATATTTATTAAATATAGCATAGTTAGTCTTTTATGTCTAGGATTTAACTTATGGCCTTTGTATTTGTTGGCTGATTGACTCATGGATAGTTATATTTTTTGTTACCCATGACTTCTGTATGGCCTATATATTTTGACTTGACTCTTATGTATTGTGACACTTATGTATCTGATAACTCTTTAGTCATATTTTGGATATATATATATATATTTTTAACTTCTATGAATGTCATTTGGATTGATTTTTATGAATGGCATCAATTGAAATATCTTAATTATGTGATATGAAAAATGCCCCATATATGTGCTATGAAATATTATGAATGGCAATATCTTCTATGTTGGTGCAGAATTTCGCCGACGCCGGAGAAGCTGGAGTTGAGATGACCGCAGCCACCATCGAGACCTGCAAGGGAAGTCTAAATTGGAGTTAGGGGTGCTCCGACAAGACCCTCCGACGCTCAAGTCAGTATTCTGCTTCAACAGAAATGGAGTGCTCAAATGGGATTTTGGTAGAGTTTCGAGATAGAGTTTAGAGCTTAGAGAAGAATGTATCTGGGGATCCCTTTTTATAGACAGAGAGTATAACTGATTGACAGCGACGTCTGTAACCGTCTGATAATGGACTGTTCAGGGCCACGTGGAGTTTGTTACGGAGAGTGGAGTGGTGTCCGTTGTTGTGACTTGCCAGAGAGTGGTGGCCATTGTCGTGACTTGCCAGAGAGTTTGGATCTGTCGGCTGAAGCTCGGCTGGGATGTCTAATGGAGTGGAATGGCTCTCTGTCTCATCGATCTAGGAGAAGCTCAGATATTTCTGAGGTTGCTAACGGGTCTACTGTTGTTGGGTGCCTAGAGTGCTGATGCTGCAGATGAGAGTCATCTGTTGTAGAAGCTCGAATAGGAACTTTCTGTTGGAAAAGTTTGATTTCATGAGGAATCCGACATAGGATCGACCGGCAGTGGACTTCAGATGGCGTTGGGGAGGTTCATCCGCTGGAGGAGTCTGTAGGATCCTGTGGAAGTCCGACTGGCGTTGTTGAAGTCCAGCTGACGCTATTGAAGGTTGATGGCTAGGGAGGTACGGTAGACATCGGAGGTGGTCGGTCATTGTAGAAATCTAGCTGCTGGAGCCCATCTGTTGTAGAAGTTCGTTCGAAATCCATCCACTATGAAAGTTCAAATGGAGTCCGATTCTTGTAGAAGGCTGAAAAAAGGTCGCTTATTGTAGAAGCTCGATCGAAGATCGATTGTCATGGAAGCTTGGATGGAGATTTCTTATTGTAGAAGCTCAGAGTAGTGACCTGGCTGGTGGAGCCTGTCCCGTTGTAGAAGCTCGTCTGGGATCCATCCACTATAGGAGCTCGGCTCGGATCCAGCTATGAAGAAGCTCAACTAAAGTCCACCTGTAATAGAAGTTTGGAAGGAATTTATTTATAGTAGAAATTCGGAGTAGACCGCCTGTAGTAGAAGCTCGGAGTAGACTGCTTGCGGTAGAAGTTCGGCTAAAATTCGAAAGGCGGTCGACCACCGTAGAAACTTGGATGGAGTCTGGTTACTGTAGAAGTCTTGCTGCTGAAGAAGCTCGATCATTGACGAAATCTGAAAGAAGTTCGGAGTAAAGTCATCCATGGCCGGGAGAAGTCTAGAAGGGATTCGAAGAATAGTCGACCACTGTAGAGAATCGGCTGAAAGTGAAGTTTAGAGAGCATTTGGAGCAATCCGGTAGATGAATGGAGAAGCTCATTATCGGAGAAGTTAGGATGGTATTATGGAAGCTCGGACGGTCGGGGGAGTTCGAAAAGATGCCACACAAGGTCGGAAGCTGGAAAAGCCCTGGAAGGGTCGGCCTTTTACAAACTTCGACTAGGGGTATTTTATACCCAACACCAGTCCCCCTACTTTCGAGTTCGGATTTCGAATGAAGGAAGTACAAAAAAATTTTTATAGCTGAAGTTGCCTCCCTTGATTTTCGCACTCGGTGGTTTCCAGATATTTTGGTATTTGGCATGCTGGTGCCGGAGCCTTTTCAAATCGAGGTGATCCAAAAAGATTTTTTTAGAATTTCTGCTGGAGCGCTGCCCTAGGTGCGGTGCAATAATGATTTTATCAGTTGTCGGCCACTTTCAGCCGCCTGCCATGGTGAGTGGGTCATGCGACGGTTATAGATCAGCCATGGGAGACCTACAGTCATTATTGCATCAGACCCCATCACCTATTTAAACCCACCTCCCTCCTTCAGGGATCTCACTTTGCACGGGAGTTTCTTCAGTCCCTCCTTCTTCCTGAGAGTTTCGTTCTTCCTCAGTGTCCTTCTCGACCTTAGGCATTCTTCAAGTCATCCCCATCTCTGCATCTCTGTATCCTTCAGACCAATCTAGGTTAGCTCCAGAACTCTCCCTTTCTTCACGGCTTTGTTTCTAAACTGTGTCGATCCTCCTTTATTCCAGATATGGGTGCGGACGTGGCTCGGATGTTGGCCAAGAGTCTCAAGGCCCACAAGAGGGAAGGCACTGCGACTTTCGGATTGGCGAAGAAGGCGAGGGTAGAAGAGATAGATCCGGTCGTGCTTCGCCTTGATCGCCCAGAGCCCGCGCTTGTGGTACATCTTCGACTGTGAGTACTTTTCGATCTTGCGGAAGGAGAAAATAGAAGGGGGACTGGAAGAAGAAGTCAGGTACTTAAAGCAATCCTCGATGATGGCTGGAATCGAGAGTTCGAAGTCTGATGATACCAAGCTTCCTTGGAGCTTTTTTGAGTTTTATTCTATATATTCCTTTCCTTTCTTATTGCCTTTTTTTTGGCCTTCAAAGGCTTTGTAACGCACACTTTACTAATGAAATGAAAAGAAAATTTTTCATTACCTTGTTCCTTCTTGTATTAAGTTGTCGTTTACCAAACTTCTTTTATCTTCCGTCTTGTTCGACGTCCGCGTTGTTTGTAATTCCTCATCTATTCTTGCTTTGAGCCATCATTTATCGAACTTTTTTTGTCTTTTGTCTTGTTTGATGTCGACATTGTTTGAAGGTTCCTGGTCGTCGCCATATTGATTTGCCCTTTTTGTTCATGACCGTAGGTCTTTTCGAGGCCATTTGAGTTTGATGCTTCCTCCCAATGCTCGAGCTTAGGGATCCGAACTTCTCGTTACCTTGAGGAAGTTGATTTTTCCTCGACCTGTGTTGAGTTCCCTCTTAGAGACTGAGGGTTTTTGATAAGAGTCTCCTTCCTCGTTGAGACGAGATCCTTGTGTCTTTGATGTAGTTTGTTTTTTTCTTATCACTGGTGTAGTTCGTCGCTTTCCCTTTTTATCCCCCCCCTCTTTTTTTTGTGTTTGAGTGAGGATTTTTCCTCTGCTCTTAACGGGTCATGTGAGTGTAGAGGAGCCGTTGAGGAGGCTTTCTTCCTTGTCCGGTCTTGATCGACCGGGTCTTCGTTTGTGTTAGGATGAGGTTCTCCTCCTGTTCTCGACATAGTCAATTTCAGCTCATATTAGGATGAGGTTCTCCTCCTATTCCTAATAGGACTGTGGGGGCACGTAAGAGCCATTGCAAGGGCCTCTCCCCTCATCCGGTCTCTAGATAATCGGGCCTTCGACTTTGCTCATGTTAGGATGAGGTTCTCCTCCTATTCCTAACATGACTGTGGGGGCACATAAGGGCCGTTGTAAGGGCCTCTCTCCCCATCCGATCTTTAAATAACCATGCCTTCGACTTTGCTCATGTTAGGATGAGATTCTCCTCCTGTTCCTAACATGGCTGTGGGGGCACATAAGGGCCGTTGTAAGGGCCTCTCTCTCCATCCGATCTTTAAATAATCAAGCCTTCGACTTTGCTCATGTTAGGACGAGATTCTCCTTCTGTTCCTAATATGGTTGTGGGGGCACATAAGGACCGTTGTAAGGGCCTCTGCCCCATCCGATCTTTAAGTAACCAGACCTTCGACTTTGCTCATGTTAGGACGAGGTTCTCCTCCTGTTCCTAACATAGCTGTGGGGGCACATAAGGACCGTTGTAAGGGCCTCTCCCTCCATCCAGTCTTTAAGTAACCGGGCCTTCGACTTTGCTCGTGTTAGGACGAGGTCCTCCTCCTGTTCCTAACACGCTTAGTTTCGATTGTCGGAAGGAACTACTCCCTGTTGTTATGAGCTCATGCTAAAAAAAAAGATATGCAAATATGAAAGAAACTTTTATTTAAGGCAAAGTTATTGGTAATACATTCGTAGATTTTTTGAGTTCCATGGTCACGGAAGGTCTGCTCCTCCGAGCTCTTTCAAATAGTATGTTTCAGACCGAACCACCTCCCTGACTTCATACGGGCCTTCCCAGTTAGGGACGAGTTTTCCTTGATTCTGAGGTTGTGAGACAGCGGCTCGTCGAAGTACTAAATCCTCCACTCTGAAGGCCTTGCTCTTAACCCGGGAGTTGTAGTAGTGGGCCACTTTCTGCCTGTAGGCGGCCATTCGAACTTGAGCTATCTCCCACTTCTCTTCTAATAAGTCGAGATTGGCTTTGAGATCCTGTGAGTTGCGCTGCTCGTCGAATGCCACAACTCGTGCCGATGGGAGTTTGAGTTCGATCGGGATCACGGCTTCTGTTTTGAAGGCTAAGACAAAGGGGGTCTCCCCTGTGGGCAGTCTTTAGATAGTTTGGTATGCCCACAATACATGATAAAGCTCATCTGCCCAAGTTCCCTTTGCTCTTTCAAGTCTCGCCTTGATCCCTTGCAGCAGAGTCCTGTTAGTAACCTCGGTTTCACCGTTTGCTCACCGTTTGCTTGCGAATGGGCTACTGACGTGAAGTTATGGGAGATGTTTAGGTCCTCACAAAATTCAGCAAACTTTGCCCCAGCAAATTATCGCCCATTATCAGTAATGAGAGTTCTGGGTAGGCCGAACCTACAGACAATTGACTTCCAAACGAAGTCTTGCACCTTAGCTTCTGTAATTTTCACCAAAGGTTCAGCTTCGACCCACTTGGTGAAGTAGTCAATTGCTACCAAGAGGAACTTCCGCTGTCCGGATGCCATGGGAAAAGGTCCGAGGATATCCATCCCCCATTGTGCAAATGGCCATGGGGCACTCAAGGGTGTAAGTTCGAAGGCAGGTTGCCTTTGGATATTTGCATATCTTTGACACCGATCACACCTTCTGACATATTCGATGGAGTCATGGTACATGGTAGGCCAGTAATAGCCTTGTCGGAGTAGCTTGTGGGATAAAGATCTAGCCCCCAGGTGACGTCCGCAGACTCCCTCATGTACCTCCCGCAAGGCAAAATCGGCCTCAGAAGGCCGGAGATATTTCAAAAGGGGCAAAGAATACAACCTCTTGTACAACTTGCCTTCATAAAGAATATATCGGGAGGCCTGGTTTCTAAGCTTCCGAGCTTCTTTTGCATCAGGAGGAAGAACCCCGTCCTTGAGATATGCAACCAGTGGGTCAATCCAACTGGGTTCATGGTTGATCTCCATCATAAGCTGTGGTTCTCCCATACTTGGGCACTTCAAAACCTCGAAGAAGACTTCTTTGGGCAGTTCAACCGGAGCCAGTGTAGCCAACTTGGAGAGAAGGTTAGTCTTGGTATTTTTTGCTCTTGGAATCTGCTTGATATCAAAGCTACCAAAGGTAGGGACGATCTCTTTCACCTTTTCAAGGTACTTGACCATACTGTCCTCCCGAGCTTCATAGTTTTCGCTGACTTGTCCCACCACCAATTGGGAATCACTGTAGACTTGAAGCCGATCTACTTCTAACTCTTTGACGATCCTCAATCCTGCGATCAGAGCTTCATATTCTGCTCTATTATTTATCGCAGAAAATTCGAAGCGCAGCTCGTACTCCGCAATAATTCTTTCTGGATTAACCAAGATCAGGCCCGCACCTGCACCTGACATGTTGGAGGAACCGTCCATGTAGAGAGCCCAAATACCATCAAGGAGATCTCTTCTTTCTTCAGGGGAATTCAACTGGAGCCTTGAGTTGTCGGCTTCACCTTGTTCAAGTTCGATCTCTTTCGGAATAGTGCACTCCACTATGAAGTCTACTAATATCTGGGCTTTAATCATCGATCGAGGTTGATAGTTGATGTCGAATTTTGTGAGCTCGACTGCCCATTTCCTTATCCTTCCAGAAGCATCCACACGATGCAGAACCGCCTTGATCGGCTGGTCGGTGAGCAGTGTTATGGTGTGCCCTTGAAAGTAAGGTCAGAGCCTTCGAGCTGCAATCAAATAAGGTGTAGGTTAGTTTCTCTAACTTAGTATACCTGATTTCGACGTCTCTCAATACTCGGTTAATGTAGTAGATCGGCCGTTAAACTTTTGCTTCTTCCTTAACCAGGACTGCTGCGAGAGCCATAGGGGAGACCGCTAGGTACAGGAACAACTCCTCTCCAGGTTCGGACTTTGCCAACAGTGGGGGTGAGCCGAGGTAGTTCTTTAATTTTTCGAATGCTTGCTAACATTCAGTGGTCCAACAGAAGTTCTTCGGCTGCTTGTGTTAGATGCGTGCCCTAGATGCCAGATCGACGGACACATTCCTGTACAAATCAAAGGGCAAAATTATAATTTTGACTATAAATGAATAAAAGGATTATTCTTCTATCACATTATGTACATTGTGTCTGTGATACATCCTTTGAGTTAGTGGGAATGTTTTTATATTTTCAAGAGTTGAAAATTTAAGGCATGAATTTACATAACTAACTCATAAACTGCTCTTGACTATAGGATCATCACGAGGATGGTGATCAATTCAGAAGGTTGGTGTACGATCGCTTTCCTAGGATAGATGAGTCTTGAGTCTATGGTGTGGAGACACCAGAGTGAGAGTACAGATATTCGTTGAGAATGAGAGTACTGAGCGTGACCACCTCGAGCAGTCATAAGGAAGTCTACCTTCTCGTTGATGACTAGCTCGATGCTACAGTTGTGTGTCTAGTTCTTTGACCTGAGGTGCATCGATGGTTCACCTTGAGTGTGTTATAGTTTGACTACACCATAACTTGGTCTCCTAGCCATTCGAAATCCTGAGGTGTATGTTGGCTATAGCATATCCATTATAGGAACCAAATTGCACCAAGATAGGATCATCAACCTCGGTAGATGAGAGGAGTAGTCCTATGATGATCGAAAGATCGAGTCCTTAAGCCCATGGCTATGGCAGAGTAAAATAATGAAAAAGAGTTTTCCATTGGAGTTTCACATCGGACTCGGATCGATCGATTGATTCATATGACTGATGTTGGGTTTGACGAGTTCACCTTAACCCTAATTCAGTCGGGACTCATGATAGAGGAACTCAATCACGCAGGTAGCTGCACCAAGAGGTTCGTCTTCAGTTCTGATGGATTGCCACTATATACTGCTAGGTGTCATTGATGGATTTTGGGAGTAATTAGAATGATTTTGATGATCGATCATTCTAATTGTCTGAATCAGAAGAGTTCTGGTCCATCGAAAGGAGTTTCGATGATGTCGATGATGAGATCATGACATGTCTCATTACCATACAGAATTGAATCTAACTGAGTCACACAAACAAGGGTTAGGGTCTGGATGTCATCAATTGGCTAGTCCAATTGATTTGGATAAGATCCAATTAGCTTCAAGAAAATCGTACTAGCACTCGATTGAGCCTAACTTTCTCCTCGTGTAATCTTTTCTGTCTCTACTGAGCCAAATATGATCTGGCTCATCCAAAGAACCTTAAAAAGGTTTCTCTCAGTCTAATTGAAGCTTGTCCAGCTCAGAAAAGGCTTATATTAATTCATGAGATGAATTTAAGACAACACCTGCTAATTTCTAGCACCTGTCAATTTTATTTTAGGACATCTGTCAAAAGTTGACATATGGGTCTTAAACTGAAGAGGACTTATTGGAAAATTTTTGTGGAGTGTCCACATGCCTAAACCTAATCAAATTAGGTGCCATAATTAGATTATGGTGTGTGCCCAATTGGATTTAAGTGGGCGCCCCAAATGGATACGAACCAAAGAGTCCAGATAAACTTGGACTCTTTGGCGCCACTCTATTTGTGCTTATCCAATGTTGGCACCACCTTTTGGACATAAGGTGGGGTTCTTATCTGATATGATCAGATGACATCACTCCACCAATCAAAATTTTTTCAAAATTTATTAGAATTTTCTGATTGATCGAATGATGTGGCACTATGCAGCGTACAGAAATTATATAAACCCTACTGCACCTAGGGTTTTGAGGTAGAACTTATTTTATGCAAAAAACCTATTAGATACAGCCCCCTCCTCTCTTCTCTATGTCCTCCCTGCTCTCCTTTCTCCCCTATTCATGTCCAAGAAGTTGGACGTTCATCTGGCATAGGTGCAAGGCATGGTGATGCCTGGAACAGAAGGCTGCAGGACATCTTCGACAGGCTGCTGCTCCAACTTCAGAAGGAGTTCTGAAGTACTTCCAAATCAGATATTGATCAGATTTTTGGAGTATAGAATTATGAGGAGAAGATGTTCTAGATCCTATCTAAGTAGATACTGGTAGAGGCCAAGCACTTGCGTGGCTACATCAGAACCTCAAGCAGTGCTGCGATCATCTACAGGGTAATTAGATTACCCTTAAGGTATGTCTATGTTTCTCATACTTTTAGATTTAATTTTGAAATTAAAATATCAGATAATAAAATTAGATCTGATAGACATCAAATCTAAAATAGCATAGGATAAAATTTAAAATTTATTCCATCCCAGATTTGATGAAATCTGGAAGATCCTACATAGAGGAAAAGCGATTTTCCTCCTTCAAGTGGTATAAGAGCCAGGTTGTTGGCTCTATTTCAGATCTATTTTAGATCTAATTTTAATTTTAATCTATCTAATATTAAATAATTTTAGATGTCACATTAGATATGATAGAAACTGAAATCAAAATATTTAAAATTAAATCTAAGAAGATCTAACATGCATGAGATGCATAACTAGACTAAGATTAATTGAATCCATGAATAGTCTTAAGTTTTATATTTTAATGAGATTAAAATATAAATTAAATATAATTTATTCTCTATTTTTTTAATATTATAAGTGTTATAATTAGATCAAAAAATAAAAATAAAATTTTAGTTTTTTCATTAAATTGATCTGCTGCATGCCTAGACTAGTTGTAGAATTGTTCTAGTAACTTGTCCAGAATAGATTTAATTTTGAATAGTTCAATTTAAATCTTATTTTTTAGATATTACATGTGATGTATCAGATCTGAAAGTATATTAATTAGATTAATTTTGATACATGAAATGTATGCAAAGCATATATTAGTTAGATCTTAAATTGTATATGTGATATGTTAATTTAGATCTAACTAGTTTTGTAGTTAAAATTTATATTTCTGATTAAGGTGTTCCTCATGGCCGTCCGGTCATAAGAACAAAGTAAGGTTTTAAGACCCTCTCTTTTCATTCAATGGGGTGTTCATATGATGTGTAGGGGTGCCGTGTGATCATCCTTAATCAGAAATCAAAACTTACTTTTCTGCAAAACCCTAGATCCTGAAACCCTAGGATTTATTTTACATACTTTATTTATGAACCCAAACTTAATTAATGTATTAAGCTTATGAAATTAAGTTAGGTCTAAAATTAAGAATTTCAGATCTAAGACATTTTCATAAGATTGGGTTCGGACTTGGGTAACTCAATTAGGTCTAGCAGTTGATCAAACCGAATCAAGAGTTGATTAGGTGGGATCATGAAAGCTAATAATTGACCAACCTAATAGGATTAAGTCTGGGTCAAGGTCGAACCATATTTAGATGTGACTTGATCAAGATAAGACCTAATTTGGCTCAGTGGTTAGAGCCTGGATTGTAAACTAACTCAATTAATTTTGGTTCGACAATTTGGTGTCTAAGATAAGTTGGGCAGATGCGATTGACTGGTTTTTTATTGGAAGCTACTCAACTCGAATGAGTTCTTGTCGAGTTAATGGCATATCCCTCCCATCGGTCTCACTTACCTGGCCATATGTGTCGATCCAGTTCTAATTTGAGACGGCTAACAATTCGAGCTGACCCATGCCACTAGGTTAGTCATAATTATTATGACTATGTCAAGTCAAGTTTAAAGAGACCTAAATCAAATCTTCCTAAAAAAATATTAAGTCTAGATCTTCCACCATTGTGGATGTGCGGGCCCTTCCCGGGGTTGATTGTTCTCGACTGGTTACAGTGGCTCAGTTGCACCGGGAAGATGCAACCATGTCCATTAGGCATTGGATGCTACGGATTAGAGGATGGGTTGGGTTCAATATTCCGGATACGGTGAGGGATACAATCAGAAATCTAGTTCGTGCAAATGGTGGGTTTGCCTTAACTAAGGATTGGAGCAATATCCCGGATACGGTGAGCTTCATGAATTAGAGACCAAGTTTTGGATGCACCATGATTAGAGAATCATTGGACAAGAGTTATCCACTCATCGGTTGACCCATCATCAATAACTGTTAGGTGAGGTGATGAGCCAGTCGGTGAGACCACACCACCCACTAGAAATTACTAATCACGGAGATTTTCACATCTCTACCCAGGGAGTGTAGGGATCTGAGAAAATAGTGAGAGCCTAATTTGTTTAAAAATGAAAACCCTAAAAAAATTGGTTGAGTCTGATTACAAAATCTAACTAGAAACTTTCGACTCTCTACAGGAAACATGTTTGCCTCAAACCCCCTGACCAAAATTCTAGACAATCATAGACTGACTGGACCAAATTTTAAGGACTGGTTGAGGAACTATAAAATTATTTTGGATTTTGAAAAATTGACTCATGTCTTGGACCAGGACCCACCTGCCATGCCAGCACGTCCGACTGCTGAACAGAGAGCGTCTTTGAAAAAGTGGACGGACGATGATAACAAAGCCAAGTACTACATGTTGGGTGCAATGTCAGATGATTTGCAGCGCTAATATGAAAATATTTTGACTACCCACCAAATGTTGGCTCACCTACAAGAGTTGTTTGGTGAACAGAGTCACGCGGCCAAGTATCAAGTCTGTCAAAGACTTTTTAAGGCCAAGATGCATGATGGGCAGTCAGTCCAAGATCATTGTTTGACAATGATCAAGGATCTTGAGGAGCTTGAGAAGCTCGATGTCATCTTAGACAAAGATTTTCAGATTGATGTGATCCTTCAGTCCTTGTCCGATGGATATGGTCAGTTCATCATGAACTTCCATATGCATAAGATGCAATGTACCTTGGCTGAGTTAATGAATATGCTGGTTAGACTGAGCTTTCAATGAAAGGTTCAAAAGGCTCAGTTCTTACTGTGGAGCAGACTTCTTCTAAGAGAAAGTCTTTTGGAAAGACTTCTTCCAAGAGAAAGTCTTTTAGAAAGAAAAAGAAGTCCGTGAAGAAGTAAAAGGTGGATGGCAAGAACAAAAAGACAGAACCGAAGAAGAAGGCTTCTAAAAAAGGAAAGTGTTTCCACTGTCAGTCAGAAGGCCATTGGAAGCGAAACTGTCCTCAGTACCTGACCACCCTGAAGAACAAGAAGGATGGTCCTTCTGGAGGTATGCTCATTATCGAATCTAATCTTACGATTTCTTCTGCATCCAGTTGGGTGCTTGACTCTGGTTCTAGTGCTCATTTGTGCACTTCTATGCAGGGTCTTGAGGAGAGCAGGAGACTGAGGGATGGGGAGATGATCCTACGTGTTGGGAATGGAGCAAGAGTTACTACTGTGGCCATAGAAACCTACCCTCTGCAATTGCCGTTAGGATTAGATTTAGTTTTAAGAGATTGTTATTATGTGCCTGCAGCAAGCAGAAATTTGATTTTGTTTCATGCTTAGCACAAGAAGGCTATGTGATTAGCTTTCATAAGGATCATTGTAACATATTTTATGAAAATAATAAAGTTGCAAATGGTTTTGTTATTAATGGTCTCTATCAGTTACATGTTGATGTATCCATTTTTAATATTGAGCAAAATGTGAATGCCATAGGAATTAAAAGGCCTAGAGATAGTCTAAATGATAAGTATCTGTGGCACCTAAGGCTAGGTCATATAGCAGAAGATAGGGTTAACAAATTAGAGAAATTCGGGCTACTGAGTCTATTGACTTCCGAGTCATATCCAGTTTGTGAATCATGCCTTCAAGGCAAAATGACCAAGCTCCCTTTTGTGGGACATGGAGAAAGGGCCACAGACCTACTTGCCCTAGTACATATGGATGTGTGCGGCCCATTTGATGTGCCGGCTAGAGGCAACTTTATCTACTTCATTACCTTTACCGATGATATGTCTAGGTACAGATATGTGTTTCTAATGAAACACAAGTCTGAAGCCTTTGAAAGGTTCAAAGAATTCAGACATGAGGTAGAAAAATAAATAGAAAAGCCCATTAAGGTTCTTCGATCAGATCGAGGAGGTGAATACTTTAGTCAAAAATTCCTAGACTATCTTAAGGACAATGGTATAGTCTCTCAATGGACTCCACCTAGAATGCCTCAACTCAACGGGGTTTCAAAATGGAGAAATCGGACTCCATTAGATATGGTCCATTCCATGATGAGCTTCACAGACCTCCCAAAATTTCTTTGGGGACATTGTCTCATGATAGCAATTTATGTATTGAATAGGATTTCCTCTAAAATCATTCCTACCACACTGTATGAGATATGGCATGGTAAGAAGCCAAGTCTGAATCATCTCAGAATTTGGGGTTGTCCGGCTCATGTCAAGAGACAGCAGACGGACAAGTTAGAGTTCAGGTCTTTTAGAGCTCGGTTCATAGGATATCCTAAAGAGTCATTAGGATATTATTTTTATATTCTGGAAGACCACAATGTGATTGTGAGTCGAAATACTATTTTTCTTGAAAAATAGTTTATTCAAGATGATGGCATCGAAAGAATAATTAAGCTCAAGGAGAATGTCTCCCAAGAGCAACGAGCTAAAGAACCTGAGAAACCTAATCAATCAGAATCAGTCCTAACACAACCTCTTCCACCTCGTAGATCGACTAGAGTTTTTCGTCCTCCTGAAAGGTAGTTAGGTACCATACAAGAGGATGTAGAGGAAATGTTCCTCACGAGAAATGGGGTTCATGGTGATGATCCCAAGACCTATGACGAGGCGATATCAGATATCGACTCCGAGAAATGGTTAGAGGCAATGAGATCAGAAATTGACTCGATGCACTCAAACCATGTTTGAACCTTGGTAGATCTGCCTGAAGGTATTGTACCTATTGAGTGTAAATGGATCTTCAAGAAAAAGATAGGTGCAGATGGGAATATAGAGATATTCAAGGCTAGGCTCGTAGCGAAAGGTTATAGTCAGCGCAAAGGCATTGACTATCAAGATACCTTCTCGTCCGTAGCCATGCTAAAATCCATCCACATATTGCTTGCTGTTACAGCCTATTTCGATTATGAAATATGGCAGATGGACGTGAAAACGGCGTTCTTAAATGGATATCTTGAGAAAGATATCTATATGGAACAGCCGCTTGGTTTCACATCCAGTGATGATGATCACAAGGTCTGCAAACTGTAAAAGTCCATTTATGGACTTAAGCAAGCATCTCGGAGTTGGAATACTCGTTTCAATGATGTGATCAAAATATTTGGTTTCATCAAGAATGAAGAGGAACCATGTGTGTTCAAAAAGGTCAGTGGGAGCGCAGTTGTCTTCCTCGTATTGTACGTGGATGACATCCTCCTAATTGGGAATGACATTCTCATGTTGACCTCAGTCAAAGTATGGTTGTCTAAGGAGTTCTCTATGAAAGATCTAGGAGAGGCATCCTTTATACTGGATATTAAGGTCTATAGAGATAGACCAAATAGGATGCTAGGACTTTCACAGAAGATGTACATAGAGGAGGTGCTAAAGAGGTTTAGCATGAAAAACTCCAAAAGAGGTTTATTGCCTTTTAGACATGGCATTCATCTCTCCAAGAAGATGTGCCCTAGCACACCTGAGGAGATTGAATGCATGAGCAAGATCCCTTATGCTTCGGCAATAGGGAGCCTCATGTATGCCATGCTATGTACACGACCTGATATAGCCCATGCTGTGAGTGTCACAAGCAGATATTAGTCGAATCCAGGCGAAGAGCACTGGACTTCTGTGAAATATATCCTTAAGTACTTGAGAAGGACTAAGGATATGTTTCTAGTCTTTGGGAATGGAGAACTCCAGATTCAGGAATTTACAGACTCGAACTTTATATCTGATATAGATGATCGAAAGTCGACATCTGGGAGTCTGTTCATTTGTAATGGTGGTGCAGTTAGCTAGAAGAGTTCCAAGCAAATGGTGATTGCAGATTCCACTATGGAGGCAGAGTATATTGCTGCATCGGAAGCTGCAAAGGAGGTATTCTGGAACAAGAAGTTTGCCACAGAGCTTGGAGTGATGACATCGGATGCCATACCTTTTTACTACGACAATAATGGCGCCATAGCCCTAGCTAAGGAGCCAAGGTCTCACCAGAAGTCCAAGCACATCAAGCGGCAATTCCATCTGATCCGTGATTACCTCAAAAAGGGTTATGTCGAGGTTAAGAGAGTCGACTCCACAGACAATGTGGTAGACCCGCTGACTAAGTCATTGGGCCAACAGAAGATTGAAGCCCACCTTGAGAAGATAGGACTTAGATATGTAGCCAATTGGTATTAGGTCAAGTGGGAGTTTGTTAGATGTGTGCCCTAGATGCCAGATCGGCTGACATATTCCTGTACAAATCTAAGGATAAAATTATAATTTTGACTATAAATGAATAAAAGGGTTATTCTTCTATTACATTATGTACATTGTGTCTGTGATACATCCTTTGAGTTAGTGAGAATGTTAATTCATATTTTCAAGAGTTGAAAATTTAACGTATGAATTTACATAACTAACTCATAAACTGCTCCTGACCATAGGATCATCACGAGGATGGTGATCAATCCGAAAGGTTGGTGTACAATCGCTTCTTTAGGATAGATGAGTCTTGAGTCTATGGTGTGGAGATACCAGAGCGAGAGTACAAGTATTCATTGAGAATGAGAGTACTGAGCGTGACTACCTCGAGCAGTCATAAGGAAGTCTACCTTCTTGTCGATGACTAGCTCGATGCTGCAATTGTGTGTCTAGTTCTTTGACCTGAGGTGCATCGACGGTTCACTTTGAGTGTGTTATAGTTTGACTACACCATAACTTAGTCTCCTAGCCATTCGAAATCCTGAGGTGTATGTTGGCTGCAGCATATCCATTGTAGGAACCAGATCGCATCAAGATGGGATCTATCAACCTCGATAGATGAGAGGAGTAGTTCTATGATGATCGAAAGATCGAGTCCTTAAGCCCATGGCCATGGCAGTGTGAAATAATGAAAAAGAGTTTTCCATTGGGGTTTCACATTAGACTCGGCTCGATCGATTGATTCATATGACTGATGTTGGGTTTAACAAGTTCACCTTAACCCTAATTCAGTCGGGACTCATGATAGAGGAACTCAATCACACAGGTAGCTGCACCAAGAGGTTCGTCTTCAGTTCTAATGGGTTGCCACCATATACTGCTAGGTGTCACTGATGGATTTTGGGAGCAATTAGAATGATTTTGATGATCGATCATTCTAATTATCTGAATCAAAAGAGTTCTGGTCCATCGAAAGGAGTTTTGATGATGTCGATGATGAGATCATGACATGTCTCATTACCATACAGAATTAAACCTAACTGGGTCACACAAATAAGGGTTAGGGTCTGGATGCCATCAATTGGCTAGTCCAATTGATTTGGATAAGATCCAATTAGGTTCAAGAAAATCATGCTAGCACTCGATTGAGCCTAACTTTCTCCTCGTGTAATCTTTTCTGTCTCTACTGAGCCAAATATGATCTGGCTCATCCAGAGAATCTTAGGAAGGTTTCTCTCAGTCTAATTGAAGCTTGTCCAGCTCAGAAAAGGCTTGTCTTAATTCATGAGATGAATTTAAGACAACATCTGCTAATTTCTAGCACCTACCAATTTTATTTTAGGACATCTGTCAAAAATTGACATATGGGTCTTAAACTGAAGAGGACTTATTGAAGGATTTTTGTGGAGTGTCCACATGCCTAAACCTAATCAAATTGGATGCCATAATCAGATTATGGCGTGAGCCCAATTGGATTTAAGTGGGCACCCCAAATGGATAAGAATCAAAGAGTCCAGATAAACTTGGACTCTTTGGCGCCACTCTATTTGTGCTTATCCAATGTTGGCACCATCTTTTGGAGATAAGGTGGGGTTATTATCTGATATGATCAGATGACATCACTCCACCAATCAAAATTTTTCCAAAATTTATTGGAATTTTTTGATTGGTTGAATGATGTGGCACTGCGCAGCGTATAGAAATTATATAAACCTTGCTGCACCTAGGGTTTCAAGGCAGAACTTGTTTTATGCAAAAAACCTATTAGCTGCTGCCCCCTCCTCTCTTCTCCATATCCTCCCTACTCTCCATTTCCCCTCTTCATGTCCAAGAAGTTGGACGTTCATCTGGCATAGGTGCAAGGCGTGGTGATGCCTAGAACAGAAGGCTGCAGGACATCTTCGACAGGCTGCTGCTCTAATTTCAGAAGGAGTTCTGAAGTACTTTCAAATCAGATATTGATCTAATTTTTGGAGTGTAGAATTGCAAGGAGAAGATGTTCCAGATCCTACCTGAGTGGATATTGGTAGAGATCAGGTGCTTGCATGGCTACATCAAAACCTCAGGCAGTGCTGCGATCATCTACAAGGTAATTAGATTATCCTTGAGGTATGTCTATGTTTCTCATACTTTTAGATTTAATTTTGAAATTAAAATATCAGATAATAAAATTAGATCTAATAGACATCAAATCTGAAATAGCATAGGATAAAATTTAAAATTTATTCCATTCCAGATTTGATGAAATATGAAAGATCCTACACAGAGGAAAAGCAGTTTTCCTCCTTCAGCTTGAGGGTCTGAACGAAAGGCAGGCATCGCTCGACCGACCTTGAGACAAAGCGATTCAGAGCTGCTATTGTCCCAGTAAGGTGCTGAACTTCCTTTATTGACTTCAGGGCGGTCATTTACTGGATGGCACGAATCTTTTTTGGATTTGCCTCGATCCCGCCCCCGACACCATGAAGCCCTAGAATTTTTCTGAGGTCACTCCAAAAGCGCACTTGGCCGGGTTCAGCTTCATCTTATACTATTGGAGAGCGCTGAAGGTCTCCTCAAGGTCGGCGACGTGATTCTTTGTGGATTTGCTTATTACAAGCATATCGTCCACGTAGACCTCCATGTTGCGGTCGATCTACTCTTTGAAGATCTTGTTCACCAGCCATTGGTAGGTCGCCCCTACATTTTTAAGGCCAAAAGGCATGATCCTGTAACAATAAAGATCATGGTTAGTAATAAAAGCAATTTTTTCTTCATCCTACGGTGCCATCCTGATTTGATTGTAGCCAAAAAATACATCCATGAAAGTGAGAAGCTCGTGGCCTGAGGTTGCATCCACTAATTGATCAATTCTGGGTAGAGGATAACTGTCCTTCGAGTAGGCTTTGTTTAGCTTTTTGAAGTCTATACACATCCTCCACCTGCCGTTCATCTTTTTGACGAGAACCACATTGGAGACCCAGTTCGGGTAGTTGACTTCTCAGATGAACCCAGCCTTCAGGAGTTTATCAACTTCCTCAGCTATTGCCACTTGCCTTTCTGATGCATAACTTTGAATCTTTTCCTTCGTCGGCCGATGTTTGGGATCAACAGCCAGGCGGTGCTCCATGACTCCCGCATCAATCCCTGACATGTCCGTCGGGACCCAAACGAAAACATCTGCATTCTTTTGTAGAAAATTAATGAGCTGTGTCCTTACCTCTTCTCCTAGGTTAGAGCCGATCTTCACCACATGCTCCTCATTTCCATCGTTCAAAGAAATTGAGACAAGATCTTCAATTGGCTCACCCCGTTCTTCAGCAAGGTCATCGCGAGTGTCTAATCCATCAACCGGACAGGGGTCGGACTGTCCCTTTCTCTGAAGGGCTATGTTGTAGCAGTGTCTTGCTAGGGCTTGATCTCCTCTGACCTCTCCGACTCCTTGGCTAGTGGGAAATTTCAGCTTCAAGTGGTAGGTCGACACCACAGCTCAGAGGGCGTTGAGGCCGGATCGGCCGAGTATTGCATTGTAGGCAGACGGTGCCCTTACTACCAGAAAATCCACCTACACTCTTGATTGCTTTGGGTACCGGCCTGCAATCATGGTTAAAGTTATTACCCCTTCTACTGGCACAACATCGCCAGTGAACCCTACCAACGGAGAGTTTATCGACCCTAATCGACCATTCGGAATGGATATTTTTGAGAATGCATCGTAAAACAGAATGTCGGCCGAACTTTCACTATCAACAAGAATGCGGCGTACATCATAGTCAGCAATATTTAAAGAAACTACAACTACATCATTATGTGGGAATTGAATCTCTCGGGCATCTTCTTCAGTAAAGGTTATAGACTCTTCCGTCCTCTGTCGCTTGGGTGGTACGGTCGATCCACTGGCTGCTCCTTGTCGGGGTCCTCCAGAGATGGTATTGACGATCTCGGTTGGAGGTCGATCTTCAGGCTGTTCCTCCCTCCTTGGTGGCTCTGGCCGTGGTTGGGCCCTCGATCGATCCTCCCTACCTTCAGGTCGGCGTCGGATGAATCTGTCGAGCTGACCTCGTCTGATGAGTTCCTCGATCCGTCGGTTCATTTTTTGGAGTCTTTGATCCAGGAGGTCCTCTCGGCTGTGAGTCTCGAGGGTCTTCTGGTAGAACGGAGGTAGGGACCCTCTGGGGGTGGAATCATGATTAGATGGAGGGCTCTCCGCCTTCTGCTTCCCTTTTTGGGGAAGACAGGATGACTTGCCTAAGTGGCCCATCCCGTCGTCGGATTCTGGAACTTTGGTGATGCTCTTTCCAGCCGCACTGATACCTGCGGCTGCTGCTGCATGGCCTGCACTACTTCGGTGAGGCCCCTGACCTGCTGAACCAGCAAGTCAAACTGTTCCATACCGACTGTCATTGCCGGAGGAGGAGGAGCCTGGGAAACTGAGATGAGATCGGGGCTTGCGGAGCTCGCTGAGATCTGGCCGCGGAGGTCGTGGATCGCCTGGTGGATGCCTTTCGGGGAGGCATCAGGTGGAGATCTGGTAGGAGAAGGAGAAGAAGATGTCAGAGAAGATGATCGGAGACAGTCCCGTTGAGCACTCCTTTAAGAACAATGGTACTGCGAAGACACGCACCCTTCCTCTAGCACCAATTCTATTGGTGCAGAATTTTGTCGATGCTGGAGAAGCTAGAGTTGAGATGACCGCGCCGCCGTCGGGACCTGCAAGGAAAGTCTAAATCGAAGTTGGGGGTGCTCTGGTAAGACCCTCCGATGCTCAAGTCAGTATTCTGCTTCAACAGAAATGGAGTGCTCAAATAGAATTTTGACAGAGTTTCGAGATAGAGTTTAGAGCTTAGAGAAGAATGTATCTGGGGATCCTTTTTTATAGATGGAGAGCGTAACTGATTGACAGCGATATCTGTAACCGCCTGGTAGTGGGCTGTTCAGGGCCATGCAGAGTTTGTTACGGAGAGAAGTGGCGTCAGGGGGCCGTTCAGGACGATGTGGAGTTTGTTATGGAGAGTGGAGTGGTGTCCATTGTTGTGACTTGTCAGAGAGTGGTGGAGCCATGCGGAATCCGTTACAGAGAGTGGAGTAGAGTAGTGGCCATTGTCGTGACTTGCCAGAGAGTTCGGATCTGTCGGCTGAAGCTCGGCTGGGATGTCTGATGGAGTGGAATGGCTCTCTGTCTCGTCGATCCAAGAGAAGCTTGGATGTTTTCGAGGTTGCTGACGGGTCTACTATTGTTGGGTGCCTAGAGTGCTGATGCTGTAGGTGGGAGTCATCTGTTGTAGAAGCTTGGATGGAAATTTTTTATTGGGAAAGTTCGGTTTCGTGAGGAATCCGACAGAGGGTTGGTCGGCAGTGGACTTCGGATGGCGTTGGGAAGGTTCGTCCGCTGGAGGAGTCTGGAGGATCCTGTGGAAGTCCGATTGGCGTTGTTGAAGTCCGGCTGATGCTATTGAAGGTTGATGGCTGGGGAGGTACGGCAGACACCGGAGGCGGTCGGTCGTTGTAGAAATCCAGCTGCTGGAGCCCGTCTATTGTAGAAGTTCATCTAGAATCCATCCGCTATGGAAGTTCAGACGGAGTCCGATTCTTGTAGAAGGCTGAAAGGAGGCCACTTATTGTAGAAGCTCGGTCAAAGATCAGTTGTTGTGGAAGCTCGGATGGAGATTTCTTATTGTAGAAGCTCAGAGTAGTGACCTGGCTGGTGGAGCCTGTCCCGTTGTAGAAGCTCGTCTGGGATCCATCCACTGTAGGAGCTCGACTGGGATCTGACTATGAAGAAGCTCGACTGAAGTCCGCCTGTAATAGAAATTTGGGAGGAATTTATTTACAGTAGAAATTTAGAGTAGACCGCCTGCAGTAGAAGCTCGGAGTAGACTGCTTGCGGTAGAAGTTCGACTGAAATTCGAAAGGCGGTCGACCATCATAGAAACTTGGATGGAGTCTGGTTACTGTAGAAGTCCTACTGCTGAAGAAGCTCGATCATTGACGAAGTCCGAAGGAAGTTCGAAGTAAAGTCGTCCATGGTCGGGAGAAGTCTGGAAGGGATTCAGAGAATAGTCGACCACTGTAGAGAATCGGCTGAAAGTGAAGTTTAGAGAGCGTTTGGAGTAGTTCGGTAGATGAATGGAGAAGCTCATTATCGGAGAAGTCCGAATGGTATTATGGAAGCTCGGACGGTCGGGAGAGTTCGAAAAGACACCACACAAGGTCGGAAGCCGGAAAAGCCCTAGAAGGGTCGGCCTTTTACAAACTTTGGCTGGGGGTATTTTATACCCAACATTCTATATGAGCAAATTGAAATGTCCTTTATGATTGCTATAGTGAGGGGGAGTCTTTTTCATTTTCCTTTAAAAATCTCTTAAGATCTTAATTGATGTTGTCAAAAAGGGAGAGTAGAGAAATAAAATCAGGCAATAAGCAAATGTGTCAAAGAAAATAATTTTATAAGCAATTTTCAAACTAATCTTCAAACAACTCATGATGTACTTTATTTAAATAATTGGCTATAATGTTTAAGTGATGCATCTTCATAAATTTAAAAATTCTTAATCAATGCTTTATATATGTTATATTTTGGTTTTGCTCAAGTATTTTGTCATCATCAAAAAGAGAGAGATTATTGCTCCATGAATTGATTTTGATGATTACAAAATATTTGAGGGGGTTACTAATGATTTTGGCTTGAAAAAGATTTATTGTATTTCAGGGACAAAATCATAATTTTACCAAGTTCTGATTCGAAAGTCTCAAGAGTAAGAACAGAAGATTTGTGATCTATTGAAGATAATTTTATATTTTTTGGATATATATTTTGAGAGAAAATCAAGTTTAAAGAAAAGGATCGACCCTTATGATCGATCCCTGTCAAAAGGGACTGAACGGCATGCTATTTTTGACTGGCACACCCAAAGGAGACGATCCTAGGGATCGACCTCTATTGTCTATGTAAGCCAAAAATATAGAATAGTCACTTTCTATTCTGCGCCACAGAGATCGACCCCTGTGCAGGGGACAGCCCTATGAGTCGACCCCTATAACAGAAAATCTTTGTAACGGCTAGTTTTTCAGCTCATTTTAATCGTATTTAATACTCATTTAATGCTCTCCAATAGCTCCAAACCTATCTAGATTTTTTTCTACCATCTATTGAAGATATAAAGATACTTAAAGGAGGGAAAAAGAGAAGAGATTTAAGCATTCATTTCAGCCCTAAGCAAAAAGCCCTCTTCAAGCAAAAAAGCTTTCATTTCAAGTTCACTAACCCCTTAAGAGCTCATTCAAGTCTTCAACAACCTTGAGAAAAATCAGAAAAGCTTCTTCCTTGTTGTGTAAAGTGTATTTAAAGTTTTATTTACTCGATAAAGGAGCTAAACTTGTATTTCTTTATCATTAACTATTATACTCTATTTTTATCTTGATCTTTAGTTTTGGAAGGGTTCCAAAACTTGGATAGATTGATTTGAACCTTGAATCGAATTGTATTGGATTGGCTTGTATCCAAAAAATAAGTGTTCTAGCTTGGGATAACTAGAGTCGAAGGTACCGACATTATATTCTTGTTGAATATATTTTAGTGGATTTAAATTCTCAACTAGGAGCTTGGAGAGTGGATGTAGGTGCAAGGTTGGCATCGAACTACTATAAATCTTGATTATTTATGTTGTGCTTACTTGCTCTCTTTCTAAATTTCTTTATTTTTTTGCATTCTTACATCTCATTTCTACATCTTGCTTAAGTCACTTACTACATATAATTTGCTTATTATTACTTAATCCTTGTGGTTCTAAATTAATTTTAATATTTTAAAAATTCAATTCATCCCTCCCTCTTGGGTTACATAGCTGGGCAACACATATCTTAGAGAGAATGAGATTCTCTCATTATAGACTTTTTCAAGGACACCACAGCATAATGGTATCTCAGAACGAAGGAATTGAACCTTATTGGATATGGTTTGGTCCATGATGGGGTTTGCAAGTCTGTCGATCTTTTTTTGGAGATATGCACTTGAGACAGCCTATTTTGTGCTCAATAAGATTTCAAACAAGTCAGTTAGTAAAACACCATATGATCTGGAGGTGTCCGGCTTATGTCAAACGATTACAAATCGATAAGCTCAGACCTAGATCCGATAAGTGTAATTTTGTAGGGTACCCCAAGGAAACGAGGGGATACTACTTTTATCTCCCTACTGAACAAAAGGTATTTATCAGCAGTAAGGCACACTTTTTAAAAAAAAAGTTTCTTAGTGAAGGAACAAGTGCCTCTAAAGTCGAGCTTGATGAAGTTTGACAGGTAGAAGAACCGACACCAGTAACTGAATCTGAATCGGATTTGATAAGATCAAATTCAAAGCCCAATATACAAACATCCTTAAGATGATCCGATAGAGTACCGCATCAGTCGAATAGATACCTAGGTTTTTTGGTCCGAAATGGAGATCCTGTTGAGCTCGATGAGAATAATGAGGATCCAGTCACCTATATGGATGCAATGTAGAGGTCCAACTCTGAGAAATAGCTTGAAGCCATGAAATCTGAAATGGAGTCCATGAAGATCAACAATGTATGGATATTGGTTGATCCACCTGAAGGGATAAAATCTATAGGGTGTAAGTGGGTCTCCAAAAGAAAAAGGGGTGCAGACGATTGGTTGAGACCTATAAAGTCCGTCTGGTTGCCAAGGGGTATCATCAACATTATGATATTGACTATGATGAAACGTTCTCTCCTGTAGCAATGCTCAAGTCCATTCGGATAATGCTAGCGATAGCGGCATACCTGGACTATGAAGTCTGGCAAATAGATATGAAGATAGCTTTTCTAAATAAAGAGCTGAATGAAGAGGTGTATATGATGCAATTTGAAAGGTTCACATCTATAGATGAGTCCAAAGTATGCAAGCTTCATAGATCCATTTATGAATTGAAGCAAGCATCTTGAAGCTGGAACATACATTTTGATAAGGTGATCAGAACGTATGGCTTCGTTAAGAATGGAGAGGAACCTTGTATATATAAGTGAGCTAATAGTTCAGTAATTATATTTCTTATTTTGTATGTGGACGATATTTTTTTAATCGAAAATGATGTCCCTACATTATAGGGAATAAAAGTATGACTGTCGTCATAATTCTCCATGAAGATCTGAGAAAAGCAACCTACATTCTAGGGATGAAGATCTATAGAGATAGATCTAAGAGGATGCTCGGACTCTTCCAATCAACGTACATAGATACCATGCTGAAATGGTTCAACATGGAGAATTTCAAGAAAGGTTATCTTTCGATAGGCCATGAAATTTCTCTCTCGAAGAAGGATTGTCCGACAACCCCTCAAGAGAGAGAACGTATGAGTAGAATTTCATATGCCTCGACAGTGGATTCTATAATGTACGCCATGATATGTACAAGATTGGATGTGACATACTCACTAGGAGTAGTGAGCAGATACCAATCAGATCCAGGTGAGAACCATTGAAAGATTGAAAAAACTATCCTTAAGTATTTGAGAAATACTAAAGATCAGTGGCTCGTTTATGGAGAATCTGACTTGAAACTCATGGGATATACTGATTTCAGTTTTCAGTTAGATCATGATGATAGCAAAAGCATGTCAGGATACATCTTTACCTTAAATGGTGGAGCTGTCTGTTGGAAAAGTTTCATGCAGCACACCGTAGCCGATTCTATTTGCGAAGCAGAGTACGTCACGGCATCCGATACTATAAAAGAAGCTGAATGGCTGAGGAAGTTTATCATTGAGCTTGGAATGGCACCCTTCATCGATGGTCCAGTTCTGCTTTATTGCGATAGTACTGAAGCCATAGCTCAGACAAAGGAGCCGAAGGCACATCAACGGACAAAGCATATTTTGCATCACTACCATCTTGTCTGAGAGATCGTGGATCGAGGTAACGTCGACCGTCAGAAGATCAATGGAAAGGATTACCTGACTGATCCATTAACTAAAGCCTCTATGGTAAAGGAGTTCAAAGATCATAAAATGAATATGGATATACGATACTGTACCGATTGGCTTTAGTACAAGTGGGAGTTGTTGGAAAATATGTCCCAAAGCCAATCGTCAGTCTGTTGATGGTTGTATTATTTGATGTAATTATATATGAATTAATTAATAAAATATTTATTTGATAATTTTCATCATAAGCTTGTACATCTTCTACATCAAACTTCTATGTTATGATAAAAGTCCTTAGGACTAATTTAAATCGATAAAAGAAAATTTATCATTTAGTCTTTAAATGAGTTCGTGACCAAATGATATGCTATTACTATGATGATAGATATATCAAGTGTAGGTCATTGTATACCATATAGGTTGGTTGGCCTCTTAACCAAGGAGCGTGGAGATGTTGGTATAGCATGCAAGTGAAATGTAGAAGTACATTTCACTGAACGTGACCAACTCCAGAGCACTTTGCTGTCAAGAGTCACTCCGAAAGGATATGGGTATAAATGTCCCTCCAACCTAAGATCACCACGATGACTTGTAAGCAATTCACTGTGCTTTGGTGTCGGACTACTTGAATTTTTAATTTAGGATCGAAAGATTTCTGGACATCATCAAGTACTTGTGAAGTCAATGCATGAGTCAAGATGGAATTGACCACTCCAAAAGATTGCAGAGAATGCTTTATGTTTCAATTTAGTAAGACCTTGGCCAGGGCAATCTTTATGAGGAGTCACAGGATTTATCAGGTTCAGATATATAATGGATGTACTGTTAAAGTTGATAGTTTAAACTCTAAGTCATCCTAGCATCAAGGGTCAAAGGGATGAATTATACGGTAACTATATCCAAATAGGTTCTTAAGTGTTGCTTTGCATACATTCGGCCTATCCGGACGTCGGATATCATTACTAGATGGTTACTTTGATTGATACAAAAATTAGTTTTTGTGCTACCAACTTAGGTTCGAACTTATGGGATCACACATATTAGAAATTTCTCTCCGATCAATGACTAATCTGAAGAGTCCCAATGAACGGAGACTCTGGTGAAGAGTCCCACTGGATGGAGACTCTAGAGAAGAGTCCTACTAGACTTAGACTCTATCATTAATGGAGATTAATTAGTGATTAGATCACTAATTAGCTCAATTTGATTGAGCATTAAAGTCTGGATCAAGTATGATTGAATTGGATTCAATCAGGTTAGGTCTGATTAGGTTATGAGATGATCTAATCGGTAAGGAAGAAATGATCTTGATTTGATCAGATCTATAGCTCAATTAATTTATTAATTTGATCAAATTTAATTGAGATTATAAGAGTCTAATTAAATTAGATTCACCATATTTTATTTGGATCTAATTGGATTGGATTTGAAAGAAATCTAATTGGTTAAACCTTAGAGTCCCAAATGAATTGGACTCTATCTCTTGCACCACCTAAATTGTCTCATGCCTTTTCTCACCATACAAAATTAGTTTATATATGAAAAAATTAAAAAATAACCCTTCTTTCATCATCCATTAAGAATAGAAATTGATTAATTTTGATTTGAAGTTAAATTAGTTTAAATTTCAACTTAAAATCTTATCCATATCCATCCACACGTCGGTAATTTTTGAAGGTGCCCATTGTGTATGAGAAAAAGAAGTCTTTCCAATTGATTTTCATACCTAATTTTTTCTGATAAGTTTTTGTTTAAGTTAGATAAGGCTGAGAAAAAGTTAGAATTAAATTAAAATTCAAAATAGTTTGAATTGCAACAAACTCCAGTCCTTATCCTGTCTTATCTGGTTTGCGCATCAATCATAAAAAGGCCTTATTTTTGTTACAGACTAAAAAATATGATTAATAATTTATTATCAATGAGTCAATTAAGTCTTGAAACATAGTCGATCCATTGTAATGAGTAGGCTCAACCCAGAGGTGAGCCGATTCAAATTTCAAATCTAAATGATTGTGCATAAAATTAATTATAAAAATATTTTATAAAATTTTGAAACTATTTTCAAAGACTGAACCCCTACCCACAATCTCAAATTTAATTAAAAATTAAGTTGAAGCTATTAGATCTAGAATTATGGATTAAAGATCTAATGTCATTTGTCTAAAATATGGATGATGGATTTATGGGTTGGCTTGATCAGGTCCTCCTAATTGGGTTAGAGCTAGGGTTAGAATCAAAGATTAAATAGACTAAGAAGAGAAATTAGATTAAATCAAAATTTCTCTATAGCTAATACAATAGTTGTAGTTGGTCGAGTCCATATTTTTGATTAGACCCAAATGGACTTTGACCTTGAGCTCAGTGGTCGAACTCAAATCCATAAGTAGATCCAATTGAAACTGATTAACCAGTTGGTGTCTAAAGTAAGTTTGACAGTCATGATCGGTGGTTTTAATTGAGAACTACTCATACAGATTGAGTCTATGATGAGTTAATGGCATATCCCTCCCACTGATCTCACTTATCTGGCCAACATGGTGAATCAAGTTTTGATCAGATCGCTTAATGATTAGGGCTGACCCATGCTTACTAGAAAATCAATTTGACTGATTTAGGTGCCTTTAGTTTGACTTATCTTTATCCTCGATATGACTTGGTGAAGTCAGTGGGAAGATTGATGACTTGTCAGTTGGATAAATTTGTTTCTAGTCCACCCTGATCTGACTTGGTGAAGTCAGTGGGAGGATTGAGATTAGTTGGCCTATGTATTTAATTCTGATAAATTATATGAACTAAATTTTTTAAATTATTAGATCCATAAAATAAGCTAGTTATGGTGATAACTAGATCATAGCCTCTCATTAAGGTGAATGATAATGGATTCATTATTTCTGATTGACATTGCAGGCGCCATCCATCTGGTGTTTCTCTAAATGATGAAATTATTATTCATCATATGATGACTCTAATATACTATCTGATGAATGGTTAGGTTGGTCGAGCCATACTCGAGCCTGATTATTTATTAGTTAGAATCACTGAGTAGATTCATGTTAAAGGTTGGACCTAACCAGGACTTTCAATGGAGATCCATCACCTACTAAAACAAAATCTAAGGTAAAACTAATTACTAAAAATTATTTAAAAAAATAATTGATTAAGAATCTATCTATAGATGCATATGAGTTGGTCGAGCCATATTCGGGCCTGTATGCAGTCTGTGTGGATTCTAGTATCCGCTAAGGAATTAAGGTAATTTTTTGAATTGGAGGTAGAGGCTACCAATTCATATAAAATAGTGAAAAAATCTTTAAACTAAAGTTTATATCTTTAAGCTTGATTAATTCATATACTAATTTGATTGGTTTTAATTTGAATTCAAATTGGTTTGAATTTCAACTTAAAATCTTATACATATCCATCCACACGTCGGTAGTTTTTGAAGGTGCCCATTGTGTATGAGTAAAAGAAGTCTTTCCAATTGATTTTCATACCTAATTTTTTTTGGTAAGTCCCTCTTTAAGTTAGATAAGGGTGAGAAAAAGTTGAGGTTAAATTGAAATTCAAAATGATTTGAATTACAACAAACTCCAGCCCTTATCCTATCTTATCTGGTTTGTGCGACAATCATAAAGAGGCCATATTTTTATGTACCAAACTAAGAGAGCTTTTCATTATGAGATACCAAAGAGAAAGTGGGGTGAAAATCCTTCTTTGGGATGTGAGCTATGGGGGGTTTCATTCTTTCTTGATGTGAACAAAAGAGGAGACCATTCTCCTCTCGGGTGAGAGATCTAGAACTGTTATAGATTTTTGTATAAGAGAAAAATCAAAGAGAAGAGTGTCTTCATCTGATTTTTCTTCACCATCCAACATCCTCCTCTAATCCATCTTTAATATCAAAAAAGTTTGAGGTAATCAAAGAAGGAGATCAAGTCAGATCTGCCATCAGAAGCCGACTGTGCGAGCTAGCACTCCCATGGATGGCTGATCGATTCGAGGGGCTTCATGTGGACCATCCGTAGAGACCAGATATTTGTACGGCTGCAAGCAACCAGAGAAGACTTTCAGATCTACATTCTCGATCATGAAGTTTGACTACTCACACTCAAGTATTGAGTTCGAAACTCTAAAAGTGGTAGATTAGATCTATTACTAAATACTATTTTTTGTCACATGCTCGTTATTTTAGATTCAGATTTTTATGCATATAAATTTATATCATCGATCTATTTATAGGAGTTTTAAGATTAGATCTTATGCATATATTTGTAGATTAAATAGTTTAATCTAATATTTTTTTGCTAAAAAATTTTTGAAATGCATGCATGAAATCCCTGCGGATTCGAGGGGCTTCATGTGGACCATCCGTAGAGACCAGATATTTGTACGGCTGCAAGCGACCAGAGAAGACTTCCAGATCTACATTCTCGATTATGAAGTTTGACTACTCATGCTCAAGTATTGGGTTCGAAACTCTAAAAGTGGTAGATTAGATCTATTACTAAATACTATTTTTTGTCACATGCTCGTTATTTTAGATTCAGATTTTTATGCATATAAATTTATATCATCGATCCATTTATAGGAGTTTTAAGATCAGATCTTATGCATGTATTTGTAGATTAAATAGTTTAATCTAATATTTTTTTGCTAAAAAATTTTTGAAATGCATGCATGAAATCCCTGCGTATCACAGTAGGATGCTTCTTCCAAATCTTTCATGGAGAATTGTGAAGACAGCCAAAGCTTTACACTTTATAAAGCAGGAACGTCACTTCTCATTAACTGTATGTCATCCACATATAGTATAACAAAGATGACTACAGAACTACTAGCCCATTTATAAATGCATGATTCTTTTCCATTCCCAATGAAGCCATATATTTTGCTCACCTTATCAAAATGCATGTTTCAACTCCGAGATGCCTGCTTCAATCCATAAATGGATCTCTAAAGCTTGCATACCTTTGATTCATCTGTAGATATGAACCCTTCAGATTGTATCATATACACCTCTTCTTCTAGCTCTCTATTAAGAAAAGTAGTTTTAACATTCATTTGTCAGATCTCATAATTAAAGTATTCTGCTATCGTAAGCATAATCTGGATGGATTTGAGTATTGCCATAGGAGAAAATATCTCATCATAGTCAATACTATAATGTTGACGATATCCCTTGACAACCAAATAGACTTTATAGGTCTCTATCTTTCCATCTGCATCTCTTTTTCTTTTAAATATCCATTTATACCCTATAGATTTAATCCCTTCGAATGGATCAATAAGTATCCATACACTATTAATTTTCATAGACTTCATCTCAGATTTCATGGTCTCAAGCCATTTCTTAGAGTTGGGCCTTTGCATGACATCCATGTAAGTGATCCAATACTCGTCATTCTCACAGAGTTCAACAGGATTACCATCCTGGATAAAAAAAACTATAGTATCTGTCCGGTTGATGAGATATTCTATCGGATCTCCTTAAAGGTGCCTCAATAATGGGCTCTGAATTTGATCTAATCAAATTCAGTTCTATATTTTTACTAATCTGTGTCAGATCTTCTACCTATCAAAATTCATCAAGTTCAACTTTAGAGGCATTAGTTCCTTCATTAAGGAACTTCTTCTTCAAAAAGACTGCCTTATTGCTGGCGAACACCTTTTATTCTTCAGCAAGGTAGAAGTAGTATGCCCTAGATTTCTTGATGTATCCTACAAATAAGCACTTATCGGACCGGAGTCCAAGCTTATTGATCTGCAAATATTTGACATAAGTCAGACAATCCCAAATCCTAAGGTGAAAGAATGCTGGCCTACATCTAGTCCATATCTTATATGGTGTTTTTATGATCGATTTGCTTGGAATGTTGTTCAGAACATAGCATGCAGTCCCTAAAATATTGATATGTCACGATGTTGTTGTTAGGACATCGTGCTTATCAAATTAAATCCAACTTCAATAAAAATTAAAAACACATAGAGAGTAGCGAGTTGGGTTGAATCCACAGAGAAAGCAGTGCTTTGATTTGAAATCTTTAATTTTATAAAAAAATTAAAAAAATAATTTAAATCAGAAAATAAAAATTAAAAATATAAAAAATAAATCAGATACTAAGATCTACTATCTAGATCTTAGCTTCTACTTAGAATAAAAATGAAAGAAAAATTTAAAGAGCATAAAAATAAATTAGTACTAAGATCTACTAACTAGATCTTAGCATCTACTTGCAATAAAAATAAATAACAAAAATTTAAAGTATAAAAAAATAAATTTTATATTAATTAAAATTAAAATTTAATTATAAAAAATTTAAAATGATAATAAACTAAAATAAAATTATAATAAAGATTTGAAGTTGATCAGTACAGTCTTATTGAGAAGATGGTTGATGACCTCTCCTTCTTTCTTCATACTTCATGGAGCGAACCGACTTCTCTCTTTCTTCTTCTTGGATCTCTAAATTTTTTTTATTTTTTTTATTTTTTTTATTTTTTTCACTATTTTTTTCTACTTTTTCTCTTATTTTCAGATTTTTCTTTTTATAAATATTTTTTTTTTCTTTTTCTGGTAGAAAATGGAGTCCTAAAATCTCTCAAATATGTGTCCAACCCGTGTCTGCATTTTCTGGCCGTAGGATCATGTTTGGACCACCCAGATTTCATCAAAATCACCATCCATCTCTTAATCTTGATTGGATTTGATACTGGCCATCCGATCAGCTAATGGATTGAATTTCGATCATTGATCAGTGCAAATCAGCTTCAGTTCTCAATCAGATTCAATGTCAGCCGTCAAATCGGGCTTCAGATTTGATTTCAACTGTTGGATGGCGCTCAAAAAAAATCCTTCTCTATTTAGTTGTTCCACTGGCAATGAACCAAGACCATTTGATCTCGCTCAGGAATGCTTGGAACCATTGGATTATGCAAAGGATGTGGACCACCACCGCTTGATATGGGATAGTGCATTTTGGACCATCTAATCGGGTGTTCAATGCGATCTCAGCTGTCCGATCATGCAAAAGCCAACTGCATGCCTGTCGACTGCGATGTGGACCACAAAATTTTTTATGGACCACGACCCTGATTCCATGGACTAGTCAGTCGGTCCATCGTGCACCGAGCAGTTTAATTGGGTTAGGTTCGAGCTGGTTTGAATTGATTTTGAGCCCAATTTGAGCCCATTTTCGGCTTGCCTTTAAGTTTTGATTTTGGATCTTTTTTGAGTCCGATTTGCTCCAAATTTTTTTCATTTTAACCTACAAATCAAACTCTTTTTATTAACAATCATATTTTCTATAAAAGATAAATAAAAATAATAAGTTTTAAGAAATAAATATAAATTATTATATAAATTAATATTTTTATTGATATATTTTTAGTACTTATCACACCCTCCAATTTAAACTTTGCTCATCCTCGAGTAAAGAAAGAATCTAGAGTTAAGTACCGTTTAACTTAGAGTTTTGAATTTCACCAAGCAATTTTAAAAAGGGCCACTGATGTTCAGTAAAGCGTGAGTAAGATATATCATTGAAGTATTAGTACTAATCAATATGGAAGTTAAGTGAAGAATATTAAATATTTTTTAAACCTTTTTCTAAATTACTCCTACCTTTATCTTCAAATCATTAACCTTCATATGGACAATATATTGTTACTTCTGTCCTTCATTTATTGATTTTTTTTTAATGTTGCACCATTATTGAATATTTTAACCCCTTAAGCTTTCTGTCTGATCCATGTAGCAAGCTTTTAGCTAAGGACTCCCGAACCAGATGGCTTTAGGACACTAGGTATAAAATACCCTTTAGACTTACTTGTTCGAATTAAACAAACTACAAGTTAAAATTAGCTTTACAATAGAGCTTCTTTGTCCTTCATACCTTCTGATGCGAAACTCAATGCTTGATTAGGCAAAGTGTTAGATGTGTGCCCTAGATGCCAGATTGGCTGACACATTCCTGTACAAATCTAAGGGCAAATTTATAATTTTGACTATAAATGAATAAAAGAATTATTCTTCTATCACATTGTATACATTGTGTCTGTGATACATCCTTTGAGTTAGTGGGAATGTTAATTCATATTTTCAAGAGTTGAAAATTTAAGACATGAATTTACATAACTAACTCATAAACAGCTCATGACCATAGGATCATCACGAGGATGGTGATCAATCCGGAAGGTTGGTGTACGATCGCTTCCTTAGGGTAGATGTGTCTTGATTCTACGGTGTGAAGATATCAGAGTGAGAGTACAGGTATTTATTGAGAATGAGAGTACTGAGCGTGACCACATGAAGCAGTCATAAGGAAGTCTACCTTTTCGTCGATGACTAGCTCGATGCTGCAATTGTGTGTCTAGTTCTTTGACTTGAGGTGCATCGACAGCTCACCTTGAGCATATTATAGTTTGACTACACCATAACTCGATCTCCTAGCCATTCAAAACCCTGAGGTATATGTTGGCTGTAGCATGTTCATTATAGGAACTAGATCGCACCAAGATGGAATCTATCAACCTCGATAGATGAGAGAAGTAGTCCTATGATAATTGAAAGATCGAGTTCTTAAGCCCATGGCCATGGCAGAGTGAAATAATGAAAAAGATTTTTCATTAAGGTTTCACATCGGACTCGGATCGATCGATTAACTCATATGACTGATGTTGGGTTTGACGAGTTCACCTTAACCCTAATTCAGTCGGGACTCATGATAAAGGAACTCAATCACACAGGTAACTGCACCGAGAGGTTCATCTTTAGTTATGATGGGTTGGCACCACATACTGCTAGGTATCACTGGTGGATTTTGAGAGCAATTAGAATGATATTGATGATCGATCATTCTAATTGTCTGAATCAGAAGAGTTCTGGTCCATCGAAAGGAGTTTCGATGATGTCGATGATGAGATCATGACATGTCTCATTACCATATGAAATTGAACCTAACTGGGTCACACAAACAAGGGTTAGGGTCTGGATGTCATCAATTGGACTAACCCAATTGATTTGGATAAGATCCAATTAGGTTCAAAGAAATCATGCTAGCACATGATTGAGCCTAACTTTCTCCTCATATAATCTTTTCTGTCTCTACTGAGCCAAATATGATTTGACTCATCTAGAGAACCTTAGAAAGATTTCTTTCAATCTAAATGAAGCTTGTCCAGCTCAGAAAAGGCTTGTCATAATTCATGAGATGAATTTAAGACAACACCTGCTAATTCCTAGCACCTGCCAATTTTATTTTAGGACATCTGTCAAAAGTTGACATATGGGTCTTAAACTGAAGAGGGCTCATTGGAGGATTTTTGTGGAGTGTCCACAAGTCAAGCCACATCAAATTAGGTGCCATAATCAGATTATGGTGTGAGCCCAATTGGATTAAAATGGGCACCCCAAGTGGATAAGCATTGAAGAGTCTTGATCAATTTAAACTCTTGGGCGCCACCTCTATTTGTGCTTATCCAATGTTGGCACCATCTTTTAGAGATAAGGTAGGGTTCTTATCTGATATAATTAGATAATATCACTCCACCAAACAAATTTTTTTAGAATTTATTGAAATTTTTTGATTGGTTGAATGATGTGGCACTGCACAGCATACAGGGTCTATATAAACCCTGCTGCGCCTAGGGTTTCGAGGCAGAAATTATTTTATGCACAAAACCCAATAGCTGTCCCCCCTCCCCTCTTCTCCACATCCTTCCTTCTCTCCTTCCTCCCCTCTTCACATCCAAAGAGTTGGATGTCCATCTGGCAAAGATCGAAGACATGGTGATGCCTGGAACAGAAGGCTGCAGGACTTCTTCGACAGGCTGCTGCTCCAACTTCAGGAAGACTTTTGAAGATCTTCCTAATCAGATTTAGATCTGATTTCTGGAGTATAGATTCATGAGGAGAAGATGTTCTAGGGCCTACCTAAGTGGATATCGATAAAGGCCAGGAGCTTGTGTGGCTACATCAGAACCTCGGGCTGTGCAGAGATCATCTACAGGGTAATCAGATTACCCTTGAGGTATTACTTGTTTCCTCATTCATTTTAAATTTATTTTAGACTTAATATCAGATATGAAGATTAGATATAGAGAATTAGATATGAAATATATGTATGATAATTTTTTTTTAAATTTATTGTGCCCCAGATTTGATGAAATCTGGAAGATCCTATGAGGAAAAGCAGTTTTCCTCCTTCAACTGGTATCAGAGCTAGGTTGTTGGCTCTATTTTAGATCTAATTTAGATCTGATTTTAATTTTTATTTATTTGATATTAAATATTTTAGATATCACATCAGATGTGATAGGATCTAAAATCAAAATATTTAAAATTAAATCTAAGAAGATCTAACATGCATAAGATGCATGACTAGACTAGGATTAGTTGAATCCATGAATAGTCTTAAGTCTTATATTTTAATGAGATTAAAATATGAATTAAATCTAATTTATTTTTTATTTTTTTGATATTATAAGTATTATAATTAGATCAAAAATAAAAAATAAAATTTTAATTTTTCCATAAAATTGATCTGCTGCATGCCTAGACTAGTTGTAGAATTATTCTAGTAACTTGTCTAGAATAGATTTAATTTTGAATAGTTTAATTTAAATCATATTTTTTAGATATTACATGTGATGTATCAGATCTAAAAGCATGTTAATTAGATCAATTTTTGATACATGAGATGTATGCAAAGCATGTATTAGTTAGATCTTAAATTGTATATGTGATATGTTCATTTAGATCTAACTAGTTTTGTAGTTAAATTTATATTTCTAATAAAGGTGTTCCTCATGGCCGTCCGGTCATAAGAATAAAGTAAGATTTTAAGACCCTCTCTTTCCATTCAATGGGGTGTTCATATGATGTGTAGGGGTTCCGCGCATTCATCCTTAATCAGAAATCAAAACTTACTTTTCTACAAAATCCTAGATCCTGAAATCCTAGAATTTATTTTACATGCTTTGTTTATGAACCCAAACTTAATTAATGAATTAAGCTTATGAAATTAAGTTAGGTCTAAAATTGAGAATTTCAGATCTAAGATATTTTCATAAAATTGGGTTCGGACTTGGGTAGCTCAATTAGGTCTAGCGGTTGATCAAACTGAATCAAGAGTTGGTTAGGTGGGATCATGAAAGCTAATAATTGACCAGCCTAATAGGATTAAATCTGGGTTAAGATCGAATCACATTTAGATGTGACTCAATCAACTTAAGACCTAATTTGGCTCAATGGTTAGAGCCTGGATTGTAGGCTAACCCAATTAGTTCTGGTTCGACAATTTGGTGTTTAAGGTAAGTTGGGCAGATGCGATCGACTGATTTTTAATTGGGAGCTACTCAACTTGAATGCATTCTTGTCGAGTTAATGGCATATCCCTTTGACCGGTCTCACTTACCTGGCCATATGTGTCGACTTAGTTCTGATTAGAGATGGCTAACAATTCGAGCTAACCCATGCCACTAGGTTAGTCATAATTGTTATGACTATGTCAAGTCAAGTTTAATGAGACCTAAATCAAATCTCCCTAAGAAAATATTAAGTCTAGGTCTTTTACCATTGTGGATGTGTGGGCCCTTCCGGGGTTGATTGTTCTCAACTGGTTACAATGGCTCAGTTGCACCGGAAAGATGCAACCATGTCCATTAGGCATTGGATGCTACGGATTAGAGGATGGATTGGGTTCAATATTTCGGATATGATGAGGGACCCAATCAGGAATCTAGTTCGTGCAAATAGTGGGTTTGGCTTAGCTAAGGATTGGAGCAATATTCTAGATACGGTGAGCTTCATGAATTAGAGACCAAGTTTTGGGTGCACCATGATTAGAGAATCATTGGACAAGAGTTGTCCACTCATTGGTTGACCCATCACCAATAACTGTGAAGTGAGGTGATGAGCCAGTCGGTGAGACCACACCACCCATTAGAAATTACTGATCATGGAGATTTTCACATCTCTACCAAGAGAATGTAGAGATCTGAGAAAATAGTGGGAGCCTAATTGGTTTAAAAATAAAATCCCTAAACAAATTGGTTAAGTCTGATTACAAAATCTAACTAGAAACTTTCGACTCTCTATAGGAAACATGTCTACCTCCAACCCCCTGACCAAAATACTAGACACCCACAGATTGACTGGATCCAATTTCAAAGACTGGTTGAGGAACTATAGAATTATTCTAAATTTTGAAAAATTGACTCATGTCTTGGACCAGGACCCACCTGCCATGCCAGCATGTCCGACTGCTGAACAGAGAGTGTCTCTGAAAAAATGGATGGATGATGATAATAAAGTAAGGTACTATATGTTGGGTGCAATATCTGATGACTTGCAGTGCCAACATGAGAACATTTTGACTACTCGCCAAATGTTGGCTCACCTGCAAGAGTTGTTTGGTGAACAGAGTCGCATGGCCAAGTATCAAGTCTGTCAAAGTCTTTTTAAGGCCAAGATGCATGATGGACAGTCAGTCCAAGATCATTGTTTGACAATGATTAAGGATCTTGAGAAGCTTGAGAAGCTCGATATCATCTTAGACAAGGATTTTCAGATTGATGTGATCCTTCAGTCCTTGTCCGATGCATATGGTCAGTTCATCATGAACTTTCATATGCATAAGATGCAGTGTACCTTATTCGAGTTAATGAACATGCTGGTTACGGCTGAGCTTTTTATGAAAGGTTCAAAAGGCTCAGTTCTTACTGTGGAGTGGACTTCTTCCAAGAGAAAGTCTTTTGGAAAGAAAAAGAAGTCTGCGAAGAAGCAGAAGGTGGATGGCAAGAAGAAGAAGACAGAATCAAAGAAGAAGGCTGCTGATAAGGAAAAATATTTTCACTGCCAATCAGACAGCCATTGGAAGCGAAACTATCCTCAGTACCTGGCCATCCTGAAGAACAAGAAGGATGGTCCTTCTGGAGGTGTGCTTATTTTAGAGTCTAATCTTATGATTTCTTCTGCATCCAGTTGGGTGCTTGACTCTGGTTCTAGTGCTCATTTGTGCACTTCTATGCAGGGTCTTGAGGAGAGCAGGAGGCTGAGGGATGAGGAGATGATCCTATGCATCGAAAATGGAGCAAGAGTTGCTACTGTGGCCGTAGAAACCTACCCTCTTGATTACCATTAGGATTAGATTTATTTCATAGAGATTGTTATTATGTGCCTGCAGCAAGCAAAAATTTGATTTCTGTTTCATATTTAGCACAAGAAGGCTATGTGATTAGCTTTCATAAGGACCATTGTAACATTTTTTATGAAAATAATAAAGTTGCAGATGGTTTTCTTATTAACGATCTCTATCAGCTATATATTGATGTATTTGTATTTAATATTGAGCAAAATATGAATGCCATAGGAATTAAAAAGCCTAGAGATAGTCTAAATGATAAGTATCTGTGGTACCTAAGGCTAGGTCATATAGCGGAAGATAGGGTTAACAAATTAGAAAAATCTGAACTATTGAGTTTGTTGACTTTCGAGTCATATCCAGTTTGTAAATCATGCCTTCAAGGCAAAATGACCAAGCTTCCTTTTGTGGGACATGGGAAAAGGGCCACAGACCTACTTACCCTAGTACATACAGATGTGTGCGTCCCATTTGATGTGCCGGCTAGAGGCAACTACATCTACTTCATTACCTTTATCGATGATATGTCTAGGTATGGGTATGTATTTCTAATGAAACACAAGTCTGAAGCCTTTGAAAGGTTCAAAGAATTCAGACATGAAGTAGAAAAATAAACAGAAAAGCCCATTAAGGTTCTTTGATCAGATCGAGGAGATGAATACCTTAGTCGGGAGTTTCTAGACTATCTTAAGGATAATGGTATAGTCTCTCAATGGACTCCACCTGGAACGCCTCAACTCAACGGGATTTCAAAATGAAGAAATCGGATCCTATTAGATATGGTCCGTTCCATGATGAGCTTCACAGACCTCCCAGAGTTTCTTTGGAGACATTATCTTATGACAGTAATTTATGTATTGAATAGGGTTCCCTCTAAAACCATTCCTACCACACCGTATGAGATATGACATGGTAAGAAGCCAAGTCTGAATCATCTCAGAATTTGGGGTTGTCCGGCTCATGTCAAGCAACAACAGGCGGACAAGTTAGAGTTCAAGTCTTTTAGAGCTCGATTCATAGGATATCCTAAAGAGTCATTAGGATACTATTTCTATATTCCGAAAGATCACAATGTGATTGTGAGTCAAAATGCTATTTTTCTTGAAAAACAGTTTATTCAAGATGGTGGTATCGGAAGAATAATTAAGCTCAAGGAGAATGGCTCCCAAGAGTAACGAACTAAAGAACCTAAGGAACCTAATCAATCAGAACCAGTCCTAATACAACCTCTTCCACCTCGTAGATCGACTAGGGTTTTCATCCTCCTGAAAGATACTTAGGTATCATACAAGAGGATATAGAGAAAATATTCTCATGGAAAATAGGGCTCATGGTGATGATCCCAAGACCTATGACGAGGTGATATCAGATATCGACTCCGAGAAATGCTTAGAGGCAATGAGATCAGAAATTGACTCGATGCACTCAAACCAAGTCTAAACCTTGGTAGATCCACCTGAAGGTATTGTACCTATTGGGTGTAAATGGATCTTCAAGAAAAAGATAGGTGCAGATGGGAATGTGGAGACATTCAAGACTAGGCTCGTAGCGAAAGGTTATAGTCAGTGCGAAGGCATTGACTATCAGGATACCTTCTCGCCCGTAGTCATGTTAAAATCCATTCGCACATTGCTTGCTATTACAGCCTATTTCGGTTATGAAATATGGTAGATGGATGTGAAAATGATGTTCTTAAATGGATATCTTGAGGAAGATATCTATATGGAACAACCGTTTGGTTTCACATCCAGTGATGATGATCACAGGATCTGCAAGCTGCAAAGATCCATTTATGGACTTAAGCAAGCATCTCAGAGTTGGAATACTCGTTTCAATGATGTGATCAAAATATTTGGTTTTATCAAGAATGAGGAGGAACCATGTGTGTTCAAAAAGGTCAGTGGGAGCGCAGTTGTCTTCCTCGTATTGTACGTAGATGACATCCTCCTAATTAGGATGACATTCCCATGTTGTCTAAGGAGTTCTCTATGAAAAATCTAGGAGAGGCATCCTTTATACTGGGTATTAAGGTCTATAGAGATAGACCAAATAGGATGCTGGGACTTTCACAGAAAATGTACATAGAGGAGGTGCTAAAGGGGTTTAGCATGAAAAACTCCAAAAGAAGTTTATTACCTTTTAGACATGGCATTCATCTCTCCAAGAAGATGTGCCCTAGCACACTTGAGGAGATTGAACGCATGAGCAAGATCCCTTATGCTTCGGCAATAGGGAGCCTCATGTATGCCATGCTATGTACACGACCTGATATAGACCATGCAGTGAGTGTCACAAGCAGATATCAGTCGAATCCAGACGAAGAGCACTGGACTTCTGTGAAATGTATCCTTAAGTACTTGAGAAAGACTAAGAATATGTTTCTAGTCTTTGGGAATGGAGAACTCTAGATTCAGGGATATACAGACTCAGACTTTATGTCTGATATAGATGATCGAAAGTTAACATCTGGGAGTCTGTTCATTTGCAATGGTGGTGCAGTTAGCGGGAAGAGTTTCAAGCAGATGGTGATTGCTGATTCCACCATGGAGGTAGAGTATATTGCTGCATCGGAAGCTGCGAAGGAGGCATTCTGGTATAAGAAGTTTGCCACAGAGCTTGGAGTGATGTCATCGGATGCCATATCTCTTTACTGTGATAATAATGGTGCCATAGCCCTAGCTAAAGAGCCAAGGTCTCACCAGAAGTCCAAGCACATCGAGCGGCGATTCTATTTGATCTGTGATTACCTCAAAAATGGTTATATCGAGGTCAAGAGAGTCGACTCCACAGACAATATGGCAGACCTGCTGACTAAGCCATTGGGCTAGCAAAAGATCGAAGCCCACCTTAAGAAGATGGGACTTAGATATGTAGCCAATTGGCATTAAGTCAAGTGGGAGTTTGTTAGATGTGTATCCTAGATACCAGATTGACTGACACATTCCTGTACAAATCTAAGGGCAAATTTATAATTTTGACTATAAATGAATAAAAGGATTATTCTTCTATTACATTGTGTACATTGTGTCTGTGATACATCCTTTGAGTTAGTGAGAATGTTAATTTATATTTTCAAGAGTTAAAAATTTAAGACATGAATTTACATAACTAACTCATAAACAGCTCCTGACCATAGGATCATCAAGAGGATGGTGATCGATCCGGAAGGTTGGTGTACGATCGCTTTCTTAGGGTAGATGTATCTTGAGTCTATGGTGTGGAGACATCGAAGTGAGAGTACAGGTATTCGTTGAGAACGAGAGTACTGAGCGTGACCACATCAAGCAGTCATAAGGAAGTCTACCTTCTCGTCGATGACTAGCTCGATGCTGCAGTTGTGTGTCTAGTTCTTTGACCTGAGGTGCATCGACGGTTCACCTTGAGTGTGTTATAGTTTGACTACACCATAACTCGATCTCCTAGCCATTCAAAATCCTGAGGTGTATGTTGGCTGTAGCATATTTATTGTAGGAACCAGATCGCACCAAGATGGGATCTATCAACCTCGATAGATGAGAGGAGTAGTCCTATGATAATTAAAAGATCAAGTCCTTAAGCCCATGGCCATGGCAGAGTGAAATAATGAAAAAGAGTTTTCCATTAAGGTTTCACATCGGACTTGGATCGATCGATTAACTCATATGACTGATGTTGGGTTTGACGAGTTCACCTTAACCCTAATTCAGTCGGGACTCATGATAGAGGAACTCAATCACACAGGTAGCTGCACCAAGAGGTTTATCTTTAGTTCTGATGGATTGGCACCACATACTGCTAGATGTCACTGGTGGATTTTGAGAGCAATTAGAATGATATTGATGATCGATCATTCTAATTGTCTGAATCAAAAGAGTTCTGGTCCATCGAAAGGAGTTTCGATGATGTCGATGATGAAATCACAACATGTCTCATTACCATATGGAATTGAACCTAACTGGATCACACAAATAAGGATTAGGATCTGGATGTCATCAATTGGGCTAACCCAATTGATTTGGATAAGATCCAATTAGGTTCAAGGAAATCGTGCTAGCACACAATTGAGCCTAACTTTCTCCTCGTGTAATCTTTTCTGTCTCTACTGAGCCAAATATGATTTGACTCATCCAGAGAATCTTAGAAAGATTTCTCTCAATCTAAATGAATCTTGTCCAGCTTAGAAAAAGTTTATCTTAATTCATGAGATGAATTTAAGACAACACCTGCTAATTCCTAGCACCTGCCAATTTCATTTTAGGACATCTATCAAACGTTGACATATGGGTCTTAAACTGAAGAGGGCTCATTGGAGGATTTTTGTGGAGTGTCCACAAGCCAAGCCACATCAAATTGGATGCCATAATCAGATTATAGTGTGAGCCCAATTGGATTAAAGTGGGCACCCCAAGTGGATAAGGATTGGAGAGTCTTGATCAATTTAAACTCTTGGGCACCACCTCTATTTGTGCTTATCCAATGTTGGTGTCATCTTTTGGAGATAAGGTGGGGTTCTTATCTGATATGATTAGATAATATCACTCTACCAATCAGAATTTTTCCAAAATTTATTGGAATTTTTTGATTGGTTGAATGATGTGGCACTGCGCAGCATACAGGGTCTATATAAACCCTGCTGCACCTAGGGTTTCGAGGTAGAAGTTGTTTTATGCACAAAACCCAATAGCTGCCATCCCCTCCCCTCTTATCAACATCCTCCCTACTCTCCTTCCTCCCCTCTTCACGTCCAAAGAGTTGGACGTCCATCTGGCAAAGATCCAAGGCGTGGTGACACTTGGAACAGAAGGCTGCAGGACTTCTTCGATAGGCTGCTGCTCCAACTTCAGGAAGACTTTTGAAGATCTTCCTAATCAGATTTAGATCTGATTTTTGGAGCATAGATTTGCGAGGAGAAGATATTTTAGGTCCTGCCTAAGTGGATACCGGTAGAGGCTAGGCGCTTGCATGGCTACATCAGAGCCTTGGACTGTGCAGAGATCATCTACAGGATAATCAGATTACCCTTGAGGTATTACTTGTTTCCTCATCCCTTTTAGATTTATTTTAGACTTAATATCAGACATGAAGATTAAATCTAGAGAATTAGATCTGAAATATATATAGAATAATTTTTTTTTAAAATTATTTCATTCCAAATTTGATGAAATCTGGAAGATCCTACGAGGAAAAATGATTTTCCTCCTTCACAAAAAGGCCCGATTACTCAGCATGAAGTACTTGAAATTTTTTTTAATATATAAAAAAATATATAATTATCCTACACAAGTCCATAGAAAGTAAACTCTTCTTTAATACTGATAGAAAAATTAAAAAATATTCAAGAAAAATTATTTAAGTTCTAAACTTAACTCTTTATTCGATTTTCTTAATATTTGATCCCTCGATATCTCACAAACTCTCTGATCTGTGCATCAATTTTTTTTAAAAAATACTTAGTTCAACTTGATTCTTAAGCATAATTAGGTACCTAAATACTAAATACTAATTTACTCAAGAACTTAGAAATAAAAAAAATTATTATTTCTCCCCCAACTTAATTGACATTATCCTCAATGGAGTAGGAAAAGTAAAAGGGTGTGTACAAAGAAAAAAAAAATGAGAGATGTCATCTGATCTAAAAGTCTTTCCAAAATTGGTTTTCCCCCCAACTTAGCAAATATTATCTTCAAATCTCTATAAAAAATGCTAAGTAAGACTCGATTAACCTAAACAAAATGCAAAATATATCAAAAAGTAAAAGCTGAGTTACGTCCCAGAAAATATCAAGTTTACCGTCTTCAGCCAGACCAATGCAGATTCTATCTCACCTACCCCGTGTTGTGTTGGAATTTGAGGTTTGATGCATGCATATATGTTTCAAAACTTTTATTTTGTAAACACTACAGTGAAGAATAAAATTAAAATACTTTTAATCTAAATTATATATGTATGAAAATATAAAACCACATGGATCTATCTCATATGCTGAAATTGATATATGCTGAATTCAGATTATGATCAAATCATATACCTATTTTGTAATATTTTTCTTTGAATATGGATCTAAAAGAAAAGAGGTTCTCTCTTAGCCACACAAGTATCCAGCCTCTATGAGTATCCACTCAGGATCAGTCTCGAATAGTCCTCTTTAATCTGAATTTTGGTTCTCTAAAATTCAGCCTGCTGAATCTGAACGAAGCCTGGATCGTGATCAACACTTGATCTTTTTCCTTGATCTTCTTCTTCTCCTCTTCTCTAAAGTTTTTCTTTATTTTATACTGCTACAAAACACCAGCAACCAGCAAATTATGGGATGCCCAACACCTTGAGCGTGGAACTCCTTGGGACTTGTGTCCCAAGGGATGGATGTGTAGAATGCCTAAGAGAAGAGAAAGAGAGAGGAAGAGAGGGCATGGGGAGAGCCTTTAGGCATGATGGGCTGCGGGTTTGGATGCTTTAGGGACCTTAGGGGAGGTCCCTTTAAATAGGCATAAGAATTGAATCTTATTCAATCACATAATACAAGTCCTACTTGCATTGGTTTCCTATTAACTTAAGTTATCCAACTTACTGTAGGAGAGCCTTTAGGTGCCAACAATTGGAGCCCTTGCACCCATAATTAGATACCCCAAAATAAACCCAAGAGATATCCAATAAGAGAACTAAAAGTTCTCTAATCAATGGACACGTCCAACATGATTAAATCAAGATGGCATCTAAAAATAACTATCAAAAAAATTAATTAGAGACTTGCACCCTTAATTAATATGATCTATAACCTTAGACACTCAATAATTGGAGTCTCATAAATCTAATTCATATAAGTTATTAACAGATAATTAACTTAGAATTATCTTATCAAATAAGTAATCCCAACGGAAAGAGAAATTAGGTCTAACTATGTGCTAGTAAGATTATCATGAATCCAATGGGTTTTTCTAAACCCAATTGACACTTTATAAGCTCAATTACTTATTTCAAGCCTAATCTCTTTGTTGTATGACCTCATAGATTTAATTTTATCTGGTAGTGAGATATATAATGATCTCTATCATAGTATCATTAAAACTCTTTTCAATAGGTCGGAACAATTTCACTCTAACTCAGCAAGGATTGTCGATTCAGAACGATCCTAGTGAGCTCTCACAATTTACTAGTGACACCTAGTAGTATGTAGTGACAACCTAGTAGAACTGAAATGAATCTCTAAGTATAGTTAGCATGTGATTCAGTCTCTCTATCGTGAGTCCCGACTAGATGGCAGGTCATAGATAAATCGTCAAATCTCAACATCAGTCATATGATAGACTCGATTAGCTCAAGTCTAGTTGTGATCTTGAACTTAGCCATAGATTCTATCAATCACACTACTATAGCCATAGATTCTTAAACTTAGCCTTTCAAATCTCATAAGACTACTCCTCTCTATCAAGATTAATAGATCCTATCTTGATGCATACCCCACTCCTATAGTGGATTAACTATCGTCAATATCTACTACAAGGGCTCATTGAGACCCATATTTATGTGTCAGTCAAACTCCAGTAGCTTTACTGTGAGTAATAGTATCATCTTAAGTAGAAGGACCAGTCACATAACCACAGTATCGAGATAATCACTGACGATCGAATAGAAATCCAAGTGATCTCTTGTATGGTCATGCTCAGTACTAGTTGTTCTCTAACAATCACTCACACTCGTCGTCTTGTGTCTCTACATAGTAGACCAGAGATTCATCTATCTCGAGGAAAGTGATTTGTGTGCCAGTCTATCTGGATCTATCACCATCCTCATGATGATCCTATGATCGAGAGCATTTAGGAATTAAATATATGTTTCTAATTCTCAATACTTTGAGAATACGTATCGAAACTAATTACATGGATGATTCGAGGATACATCACACTTGAATGAAAAAGAAATTATCTTTTTATTAATCATATCAATATATTAAGTATAAAATTATGTTCTAAAATTATTACAATGTGTCAGCCATATTGGCTTCTAGGACATACATCTAACAATCTCTCATATGGACTAAAGTCAATTGGCCACAAATCTAAGTCCCATCTTCTCAAGGTGGACTTTCATTTTCGATTGGCTCACCTGCTTAGTCAGTGGGTCTACCACGTTGTCTGTGGAGTCTACTCTTTGCACCTCGATATGAGGTAGTCGCGTATACCGCTGCTCTATGTGCTTGGACTTTCTGGTGAGACTTTTGGCTCCTTAGCAAGGGCTATGGTGCCATTATCTTTATAGTACTGTGTCATAGCATGACATCTAATTCTACAACTAATATTAGAATAGAAAATGTCCTGCACATCTACAGTATACTCAGCCTTCATTAATCGATTAATCATAATCCTTTCAATATATCGATCAGTATACCCCTCAACTCACAACTCAGAATCACCTCTAAAGATCAAGAATAAATCTTTAGTCCTTCTTAAGTACTTAAGGATGTGCCATTATCTTTGTAGTACTGTGTCATAGCATGACATCTAATTCTACAACTAACATTAGAACCAGAAAATATCCTACACATCTATAGTATACTCAGCCTTCATTAATCGATTAATTATAACCCTTCCTATATATCGATCAGTATACCCCTTAACTCACAAATCAGAATCACCTCCAAAGATCAAGAACAAATCTTTAGTTCTTCTTAAGTACTTAAGGATGTTATTCACAGCTATCCAGTGCTCCTCATCTGGATTCGACTAATACCTACTCATAACACTCACGACAAGAGCAATATCAGGTTGAGTACATAGCATGGCATACATGAGACTCCCTATCGTCAAAGCATAAGGAATCCTACTCATGCACTGCACCTCCTTAGATGTGGTCGGACACATCATATTGGAGAGACTAATACCAAGCCTAAGAGATAAGAGACCTCTCTTAGAGTTTTCCATGCTGAACCTCTTCAGCACCTTCTCTATGTACAGCTTTTGTGACAGGCCAAGCATCCGTTTAGGTCTATCCCTATAGACCTTTATTTCGAGAATATAGGATGCTTCCCCTAGATCTTTCATGGAGAATTTCTTGGACAACCATCTTTTGACCATGGTCAGCATGAGAATGTCATTCTTAATAAAGAGAATATCATCCACGTACAATACGAGGAAGGTGATCGCACTCCCACTGACCCTCTTGTATACATAAGGATCCTCTTCATTTTTTATGAAATCAAATAATTTGATTGCCTCATCAAAATGATGGTTCCAACTTTGAGAAGCCTGCTTTAATTCATATATGGACCTTTGTAGCTTGCAGACTCTGTGATCACCATCATCGGATGTGAAATCCATAGGCTGCTCCATATAGATATCTTCTTCAAGATATCCATTCAAGAAAGCAGTTTTCACATCCATCTGCCAGATTTTATAATCATAGTAAGCCACAACAGTAAGTAAAGTATGGATAGATTTCAGCATGGCTACAGGTGAGAAGATTTTCTGATAGTCAATGCCCTCACGCTGACTATAATCTTTAGCCACAAGACTAGCTTTATAGGTCTCTACCTTACCATCAGCATCTATCTTCTTTTTGTAGATCCATTTACACCCAATAAGTATGATATCCTCAGGTGGATCCACTAAAGTCCAAACTTGGTTCGGGTGCATCGAGTCAATTTCTGACTTCATAGCATCTAACTATTTCTCAGAATCGATATCAGATATCACCTCATCAAAGGTATTAGGATCATCACTGTGACCCCTATCTTCCATAAAGAATATTTTCTTTACTTTCTCTGTAAGCATACCCATGTACCTTTCAGGAGGTCGGAAGATCTTGCTAGATCTATGAGGTGGTAGAGGAACATCAACTATTGGCTCATGGACTATAGGTTCTTGAGGTTCTATAGCTCTGGGCTCTTTAGAGACTTTCTCTTCGAGCTCCACTAACCACCCACTGCCGCCATCCTGAATAAACTATTTTTCTAAGAATACAGTATTTCGACTCACAATCACATTATAATCTTGTGAAAAGTAGAAGTAGTATCCCATAGATTCTTTTGGATACTCTATAAAGCGAGCTATAACAGATCTATCCTCTAGCTTATCCATCATTTGTCTCTTGACATAGGTCGGACATCCCCAAGTCTTGAGATAACCCAGACTCAGCTTCTTACCAAACTATATCTCATACGGTGTGGTAAGAACAGACTTTGATGGAACTCTATTTAATAAGTAAATGGCAGTTAACAAAGCATGTCCCCAAAGAAATAAGGATAAATCAGTGAAGCTCATCATGGATCAGACCATATCCAATAGGATCCTGTTCCTCCTTTTAGATATCCCATTGAGCTAAGACATTACAGGAGGGGTCCACTGAGAGACTATGTCGTTGTCCTTAAGATATCTCAGAAATTTTGACAAAGGTATTCACCTCTTCGATCAGATCGAAGAACCTAATGGATTTGCCTGTTTGCTTTTCTACTTTATGTTCAAATTTTTTAAACTTTTCAAAGGCTTCAGACTTATATTTTATGAGATACACATATTCATACCTAGATAGCTCATCGATAAAGGTAATGAAGTTGGTATAACCACCCCTGGTCTGCACATCAAATGGTCCACGCACATCGATGTGTACCAAAGTAAGTAACTCTATGGCCCTTTCTCTATGTCCTACAAAGGATAACTTGGCCATCTTTCCTCGAAGGTAGGATTCATAAGCTGGATACAACTCTGGGTTAAGAAAGCCAAGGATCCCATCCTTCTTCAGTCTATTTATCCTGTCCTCTCCAATATGACCTAGTCTATGGTGCTACAAGTACTTCTGATTAATCTCATCTCTAGGTCTCTTTTGGTCAACGGCACTCACTATTTGCTCGTTTAGGTTCACATTTGCATCAACATGCAAATGATAAAGACTGTCAATTAAAAGACCTTGTGCAACTAATTTATTTCGTAAATAAATGAAATAAAAATTTTTATTGAAACAAATTTCAAAACCTTCCTGTGCTAGTATAGACATGAAAATTAAATTCTGACTAGCTACAAGAACATAATAACAATCTTTTAAATCTAATCTAGCACTACACGGTAATCGAAGAGGGTAAGTGCCAACGGTCTCTGTAGCAATCTTTGCTCCATTATCGATCCGAAGGATCATGTCACCTTTCCTCAACCTCCTACTTTCTATCAGACCCTGCATTGAGGTACAAATATGAGCATTCGAGATAGAGTCCAATATTCAACTAGAAGTAGAAGAAATCGTAAGGTTAGATTTAATTACGAACATATCTTCGGAAGGCTTATCACTCTTTTTGGTCTTTAGGCTCTCTAGGTATTTAGGATAGTTCCTCCTCTAGTGGCCTTCAGCATGACAGTGGAAACACTTTTCCTTTACCTCAGCCACCTTTGGACCATCCTTCTTCGACATGCTATCTTTCTTTTGCTTCTCTGTGGATTTAACCTTCCTCCTTCCAATAGACTTTCTCTTGAAAGAAGAAGTCCACTCCACAGTGAGAACAGTGTCCTTTGAACTCTTCAAGGTACCCTCTGTGGTGATCAATATGTTGACGAGTTCGAGAATCATGCAATCAAGTTTGTTCATATGAAAATTCATAATGAACTGACTATATGAATTAGTAAGGGATTGAAGGATCAGATCTATCTACAATTCTTTTTGCATTTCTAGCCTAAACTTTCCTAGCTCCTCAATATCCTTAATCACTATCATACAGTGCTCATGGACAGACTGCCCTTCGCACATCTTCAGATTGAAGAGTCTCTTGGACACTTTGAAGTATGCAGTATGGCTCTACTCACCATACAACTCTTGTAGGTGAGTGATCATGGCTCGGACAGTGAGCATATGCTTGTGCTAGCTTTGTAACTCATTTAACATAGATGCCAGCACATAACACTTGACCTGACTGTCTTCATCCGTCCACTTCTCAAAAGTAGCTTTTTGCTCAGTAGTAGGATGGTTTGGTAGCATTACGGGATCCTGATCTAGAACATGGCTTAATTTTTCTGGGATCAGGACAATCTTGAGATTTTTGAGCTAGTCTTTGTAATTGGTACTGATCAAATGATTGGTTTCAAAGATGCAGGCTAGAGGATTTGAGGTTGACATTATGGTTTAACTGCGAGAGTAGAGATTCAAGTTAGATTTTTATACTTAATATTTATATTTACTTCTAGAGACTTTAAGATGCAGACAATGACTCCCACTAATTTATCAGATCTCTCCACTCTCTGAAAAGAAAATGAAAATCCTAATGTGATAAAAGATTTTTAGTGGATGCTGTGGTCCCACCGATGACATGCACCTCACCTAACAGTCATTGGTAACATGCACACTAATGCATAGGCAACTCTTTGCCCAGATACTTCACTAAGCATATTGCAGTGACTTGGTCTCTAAGTCATATGGGCTCACCTAACAGTTATTGCCCACACTTCTTAATTAAGTCTGATCCACTATTCACAAGCAGGTGCAAGGCTGTCATTAGATCTCTCACCTAATAGTTAGTGAGCCCAACCCCATCCTTATCCTAGAGCAACTCTTTGCTAATAGAGTGGTTGCATGTTTCCGATGCAACTGAACCACTGTAACCAGTCGAGAACAATCAACACCAGTAGCACGCCACCTATGGACTTGATATTTATAGGAAGGTTTAGGTTTAGATCTCATCTAATCAGTCATCATATGATCGATCTAACTGGCATGGGCTAAATCAGATTGCTAAGTAACCTAATTCAAGACCCAATCTTCCAAATTGACCAAGTAAGTGGAGATCGATGGGGATCCCCCAATTGCCTTCTTAAGACACTAATAAATTGACCAGATTGGCTAACAGAACCAATTAAATAACCATGTCCCATTAACTTGCCTTAGATATCAATAGGTCGACTGATCAGAATTGGTTAGCACTAGCAAATCGGACTCAAACCATTGAGCCAAATTAGGTCCTTAGGTTAATCGATTCTACATATAGGATTCAAACAATTTGATCAACAATAATTGTATGATCATAAACTTAATTGATCTGATCCTTATCAATACTTGACTTGATTTGATCAATTACTTAATCGAGTTAGATCCATATGACTCAAATCAAAAATCTTAAATGCAATCCTATTACATGACCTAATTTATGATTTTCTCATAATCAAAATCCTCATACACAAATATAAATTTTAGATTCTAAAATTATATTTCAAATCTAAATTTATTGCATAAAAGTAAGTTTTAAAATATTAAAATAATTTTAAATTTTAACATGCAAACATATGTCACATATATGCATATAAAATCAGATCTAAACAAAATTTCAGATCTTAGCATGATATCATATATCTCATATACTAATCATGGATCAGATTAAAAAAAAATTATGATCTAAATATATAATTATATATTATATATATAAATTAAAATTTAGATTATATAAAAATTTCAGATTTTATGCATGCATCTATGTATCACATGAACATGAACTAGAATCCTTTTTAGATCAAAATTCAGATCTATGCATGCAATCACATATCAACTATATATTCTAAAATTAAATATAAAATTAAATTTTAGATTAGAAGATCTATTTATACATCTCATGTATTAAAAAAAATTTTGATTTTAAAATTTTTTCAAAAATATGTATATCAAAATTCTGTATATGAAAACCCATGGCTCTGATACCACTGTTGGAATTCGGGGTTTGGTACATGCATATATATTTTAAAAATTTTATTTTCTAAATACCATAGTAAAAAATAAGATTAAAATATTTTTAATCTAAATTATACATGCATAAAAATATAAAATCACATGGATCTATCTTATATGCTGAAATTGATATATGCTGAATTCAGATTGTGATCAAATCACATACCTATTTTGCAATCTTTTTCTTTGAATCCAGATATGAAAGAAAAGAGATTCTCTCTTAACCGTACAAATATCCAGCCTTCACAAGTATCAACTTGGGATCAACCTGGAGCGGCCCTCTTTAATTTGAATTTTGGTTCTCCAAAATTTAGCCTGCTGAATCTGAATGAAACCTAGATCGCGATCAACGCTTGATCTTTCTCCTTGATCTTCTTCTTCTCCTCTTCTCTAGAGTTTCTTCTTACTTTGTGCTACTACAAAATATTAGCAACCAGCAAATTATGGGATGCCCAACACCTTGGGCATGGAACTCCTTGGGCTCGCATCCCAAGAGATGGGCGTGTAGAACGCCCAAGAGAAGAGAAAGTGAGAGGAAAAGAGGGCATGGGGAGAGTTTTTGGATGCGAGAGGCTGCTAGTTTAGATACTCTAGGGACCTTAGAGGAGGTCCCTTTAGATAAGCATAAGGATTGAATGCTATTCAATCACATAATACAAGTCCTACTTGCATTGGATTTCCTATTAACTTAAGTTATCCAACTTACTTTAGGAGACCCTTTAGGTGCCAACAATTGAAGCCCTTGCACCCATAATTAGATATCCCAAAATATACCCAAGAGATACCCTATAAGAGAACTAAAAGTCCTCTAATCAATGGACATGCCCAACTTGATCAAATCAAGGTGGCACCCAAAAATAACTATCAAGAAAATTAATTAAGGATTTACACCCTTAATTAATATGATCCATAACCTTAGACACCCAATAATTGAAATCTCATGAATCTAATTCATGTAGGTTATTAGCAGGTAATTAAGTTAGAATTTTTTTATCAAATAAGTAAAAGAATTGGGTCCAACCATGTGCTAGTAAGATTATCATGAACCCAATAGATTTTTCTAAACCCAATTGATACTTCATAAGTTCAATTATTTATTCCAGGCCTAATCTCTTTGTTGTGTAACTCCATAGATTTAATTCTATCTGATAGTAAGATATACAATGATCTCTATCATTGTATCATTGAAACTCTTTTCAATGGATCGAAATAATTCTATTTTAACTCAATAAAGATTGTCAATCCAGAATGATCCTAGTGAGCTCTCACAATCTATCAGTAACACCTAGCAATATTTAGTGATAACCTAGTAGAACTGAAATAAACCTCTAAGTGTAGTTAACGTATGATTCAATCCCTCTATCGTGAGTCCCGACTAAATGACAAGTCATGGATAAATTGTCAAACCTCAACATCAGTCATATGATATATTCGATTAGTTCAAATCAGTTGTGACTTCTATGAAAATTTTTTCCATCAATCACACTACTATGGCCATAGATTCTTTGATTTAGCCTTTCAAATCTTATAAGACTACTCCTCTCTATCAAGGTCGATAGATCCTATCTTGATGTACACCCCACTCCTATAATGGATCAACTATCGTCAACATCCACTACAAGAGCTCATTAAGACCCATGTTTATGTGTCAGTCAAACTCTAGCAACCTTACTGTAAGCAACAGTACCATCTCAAATCAAAGGACCAATTATATAACTATAACATCAAGATAATCACTGATGATCGAATAGAAATTTAAGTGATCTTTCATATGGTCACACTCAGTACTAGTTGTTCTCTAACAACCACCCACACTCATCGTTCTGTGTCTCTACACAGTAGATCAGAGACTCATCTATCCTGAGGAAAGTGATTTATGTGTCAGTCTATCCAGATTTATCACCGTCCTCATGATGATCCTATGACTGAAAGTATTTAGGAATTAAATATATATCTCTAATTCTCAATACTTTGAGAATATGTATCAAAATTAATTTCATGAACGATTCAAAGACACATCACACTTGAATGAAAAAAAAATTATCCTTTTATTGATCATATCAATATATTAAGTATAAAATATATTCTAGAATTATTATAATGTGTCAGTCATATTAGCTTCTAGGACATATATCTAACATGTCAAATATTAGATTGACAAATTTTAGTGGGTAAGGTAGGTGAGGTGAATCAGTAGGGCATTCACCTCCTGGACTTGAGTTTCTTCAATAGGTTAATCCAAAAAATCATCTTTTATTAATTTTAAGAAGGAATTGGATTCAACTATTTTATCTATTAATTCAATTATCAAATAGTTTTTCTCCCTCTAAATGTACTTTGAGACATTAAAAATATTAATTCTTACCTTTTGATCCTCAAAAGAAATATCTATGGCTCCTACTTTACAATTAATATTGGCATTGGCAGTGGCTAGGAATGGATGACCTAAAATTATAGGATTCTGATTTAGCTTCTGGGATGATTCCATATCAAGTACAAGGAAATCTACTGAAAAATAACATTAATTCATTCTAACTAAGACATCCTTAATCAGACCACCTGGCATTTTTACTGATCTATCGGCTAATTATAGAATGGCCAACATGGGTTTCAGTTCTCCAATTTCAAATTTTTCATAGATCGAGGTTGGAAGTAGGTTCACACTAGCTCCTAAATCTAATAAAGCTCAGTCAAAGGTGATGCCTCCTATAACACATAAAATCAAAGGATCCCTAAGATCTTTCATTTTCTGAGACAATGGGTTTAACAGGACTGTACTTACATCCTCAGACAGCATAATTCTCTCTATTATTTTTGGCTCATGCTTTTATGTGTAGAGTTTCTTAAGAAATTTTGTGTAAGTCAGAATGTGCTGAATCACATTGGGGAGGGATAAATTAATATGAACCTGTTTGAATAATTTCATTAACTCCTCATTTCATGCTCCTTACTTTTTGCGAGAAGAATTAGCTTTTAAGGCTGAAGGGAATGGGACTTCAAGTTTATATGACTCAGATAACTCATCTGCTCTCTTCTTCCCTTTGTCTTTCTCACTCAAACTGAAATCAACATCAGTACTAATTTTGGACTCAAGTTCTTCTATATGGTTAGTCTCAGTACTAACCTTTATGTTCTCATTTTGGCTAGTATCAGTACTAGCCTCTCTCACTTGATCTTGGTATGGGTCCTTAAGAATCCTACCACTTCTAAGTTCAGTAATTACACTGGCATTCTCAAATTAAAGATTCTTAGGGGGGACATTAAATTGATGATTAGATCCAGGTGGTTGGTGGATAGTGGGTGGGTTGTTCTTGAGATTTATGATAGGTTGGCTTGGCAATTAATCTGGTTCTCTCTTCATGGTAGATTCAGCTAACTGTCTTATTTGTACTTTTAACCTGGTGATAGATTGCTATTGGATCATAATCAATTGTTGGAGTTGATTAAATCTATCATCGGTTAGATGGATCTGTTGAGGAGGTGGGTATGATGGTTGATTGTGATATGGTAACTGGATAGGCTGACTAAGCTGACCTCTATTATAGACATAATTCTGGTATTGGGGTCTATTTTAAAAGTTTTGCACATGAAAAATTTGGATCTGAGCCTGAGTCTGTTGGGATCTCCAAAAAAATTTAGGGTGGTTCCTCCAACCTAGACTATATGTGTTTGAGAATAGATCATTAACAATTATATGTGTTTGAGAATGGATCATTAACAGGTTTGAAGTAACTTTGGACAGCTTGAACTTATTCTTGGATGAAAGGTGAAAACTGTGCAGTTGTGGGACATTCACTCATATAATGGGCTGGGCTAGCATAGATAGAACAGATCTCCTAATAATTAGAAGGTGGTGTGTATTGCACAGAAAATTATTAATCTAGGGTTAGGAACTGATCTAACTTTTGGGCAAGAAGATCAATTTTATCTAATTTTTGAGCTTTGAGATTCAAGTCAGCCTTAGAACTAGAGTCTGTTTGTTTGATCTCAAAAATTTTTGCCCACTTTTAGTGAGGGATCGATCTTTTATAGGAAGATAATGAAGCATGATGGATCAAATTTTTACTTAAGATTTCAAACAAGGTATGGGCTTCATCCTCACTCTTACTCATGAATATACCTCCATAAGATGCATCGACCATCTGTCTATACTGATCACCTAAACCCTCATAGAAAGCTTGAACAATTTGCCACTTATAGACCATGATGTGGGTATTTTCTAAGAAGTTTCTTAAGTCTTTCCCATGATTCATGAATTTATTTTCCTAGAAGCTGAGCAAATTCAGTGATGGCTTGTCTCATAGTGTTGGTTCGACCTATGGGATAGAATTTCTTAAGAAACTCATACTGCATTTCAACCCAAGTTCGGATTGGTCTCCCTATTATGCCAAGCCAGTACTTGACTTTGTCCTTAAGTGAGAAGGAGAATAGGGTCAGTCTATGTGCATCATCAGTAAAATTTTAAATCTTCATCATGGAATAAATTTTTAAGAACTCATCTAGATGCTTGTAAGGATCTTCATTGGTGTTCCCTTAGAAAGATGAGAGCATCTGGATTGTGGTCGATTGATCTCATAATAACTTACAAAAATATCAGGTAAGTGGATACAAGTCAATGGACTATAGATGGAAGGAATAAAATATTCTTTCATCTACCTAGGTGGTTCTCCAGAGTTTCCAGCTATTTGATTTTTAGGTTTAACGTGAATCAGCCGTTCAACTTCAAGATTGGGCTTAACTAGGTCAAGATAAAGAGATCTCCTACCATGCATGTACCAATGCAAACCCTAATGTGTGTGGTTTCGATTTATTTTTTTAAAGAAGAGGAAGAAAGAAAAGAGAAGAGGAAGAAAGAGAGAAGTTCTAAGGGTGAAGACCTTAAGAAAGCCCTAGATCTAGAGATGATAGATGAGAAAAATTAGTTATGGTTAAGTGTTAATTGCAATCAAGTTAGCAAACAATTAAATCTAGACACCTATGGGTTTCTTAGACCTAACAGTTTGATGTAGAGTGGCTTAGTCTAGATGCAAGTTGGGTCTATTCTCACTTCCTTCAACTAGCCAGATAAGAGGTGGGGTCATGGGTGTCCTCTCGTTGCTTGCCTTAGACACCAATTGGATTGGCTAGATAAGCTAATGGAACCAATTAAATAACCATGAGTCCACTTAGGCTTAGCCTTTGTAACCTTTTGCCTTAGACACCAATTTCAAGGGTGAGTCCAAACTTACTTTGCACTTGACTTCACCATAATACTCTAAATGAACTCAATTGATCCTAGGGGTCAATGTCTACTGAATTTTAATTAGGCTTGGGTTAATGATGGATGCTGGTTGGTTATTTTTGGGCTAAGGAAGGATGATGAAATCTTCACCTTATCTTATTAATGGGTGTTACTCTTAAGTTGATTTTAGATGAATATGTACAATCAATTTCAAACAAGGGGTTCTATGCAACTAAATTATATGCATGAAATTAATTAAACTTGAAAGCTTATCTTGTCTCCAGCGATCACCAAAAGTAAATCAAAGATGATGATGTTGGATCAACTTTTTCAAGTTGTGGATGTCAGAAAACAACAAGGATCAAGTCGTAGAGGTCCTTGAAGGCCAGCAACCAAGCAAAATAAAAATAGCCTTCAGAATTTTAGCAGCCTTATAAATCCTGTCGGTAGGATTTCTTTCTGTAATTTAAACCCCTTCTCTATCAGATCTAAAATCTACCTTTTGAAATCTGAAAGTACTCTTGATGAAGCATCCAAAAAATAAAATATGAGATCTAAAAATCCTCTTAGACGGACAAGAAGGGGCGCACAAATAGGGGGGCGTGCAAAAGGGGGAATGCTTGGTTTTTAAGGCCTCCTTTCGTTCTTTTTTTGGGTTTGGTAGCTAATAAATCCTAGGGTTTTTTGCTGCTAGGACATAGAGAAGATCAAAAAGATAGAGAAAGGAAGAGAGAGAAAAGTTAGGAAGAAAATGATTTTGTATTCCTTCGATTCATCGAGTCCAAATACAATGTAAGTTTATACACAGGGTCAATGTAACTCAATCCAAAAACTCTCCTGGCTAACTCAATACAAGATTACACTCATCCAAGCCCATGTACACCCATGACTTGACCCAACTTATAATTTTAGACTTTATCCAATCCTAAATATAAGTTAGCCCCTCAAGGCCAAAAATTTTTAGACCTCAACACCCAAAAGGCTGACAGCCTTTCCTCCTAGGGCCCAAACTAGCCCTAAAAACCCCATGATCACCTTATGGAGTTTGAACCTTGGCCTTAGTCTTAGTCCCCTGAGCCTTGGGAGCACCACATGAGGCCTAACAGATGAATGTTTCTAAATAATTAAGTTTTTACTCTTGTCATGAGATTTTTATTAGATTTATGTGGGTGAATTTTATGTTAATTTGAAAAAAAATAGTAATTAATACTAAAAAAAAGAAAGAAAGTAGTTTAAGGTTAGGATTAGGATTGATCTCACCAACTTGAAGCGTTTCATCCTTCTTTTTTTTTCTTTCTTTCCTATTTTTTTCTAAAAAAAGATAAAAAATTTATAAAAATTAGTAAGCTATATTCATAAGAAAATCAAAGAAATCAAATATTAAAATTGATGCCTTTCTCAGCAATGGTACCAAAAATTTATATGTCGTGATGTTGTCGTTAGGACATCATGATTATCAAATTAAATTTGACTTCAATAAAATTTAAAAATATGTAGAGAGTAGCGAGTCAGGTCGAATCTATAGAGAAAGCAGTATTTTGATTTAAAATTTTTGATTTTATAAAGAAAAAAAATTCAAAAAAATAATTTAAGTTTGAAAATAGAAATTAAAAGTATAAAAAATAAAAATAAGATCTACTATCTAGATCCTAACTTCTGTTTAAAATAAAAATAAAAGATAAATTTAAAAAGCATAAAAATAAATTGATACTAAGATCTACTAACTAGATCTTAGCATCTACTTGCAATAAAAATAACTAACAGAAATTTAAAGTGCAAGAAAATAAATTTTATATTAATTAAAATTAAATTTTAATTATAAAAAAATTAAAATAATAATAAACTAAAATAAAATTATAATAAAGATCTGAAGTTGATTAGTGCAGTTTCGTTGGAAAGATGGTTGACAATCTCTCTTTCTTCTTTCATATTTCATGGAGTGAACTGATTTCTCTCCTTCTTTTTCTTAGATTCCTAAACTTCTTCTAATTTTTTTTTCTTATTTTTTTAACTATTTTTCTTTACTTTTTCTCTTATTTCTAGACTCTCCCTTTTATAGATGAATTTTTTTTTCTTTTTCTGGTAGAAAATGGAGTCCTAAAATCACTCAAAAATATGTCCAACTTGTGTCTGTATTTTTTGGCCATCGAATCATGCTTGGATGATCCAGATTTCATCAAAAATCACTGCCCATCTCTTAATCCCAATCGAATTCGATAATGGCCATCCGATCAGGTGATGGATTGAATTTCTATCATTGATCAGCGTAAATCAACTTCAATTCTCAATCGAATTCAATGTCAGCCATCGGATCGGGCTTCAAATTTGATTTCAACCGTTGGATGGCACTCAAAAAAAAAATCCTTCTCTATTTAAGTTTCCCACCGACAATGAACCAGGACCATCTGATCTCACTCAGGATTGCTTGGAACCATCGGATCGTGCAAAGGATGTGGGCCATCACCGCTTGATATGGGATAGTGCATTCTGGACTGTCCAATCAGGTATTCAATGCGATCTCAGCCATCCGATCATGCAAAAGCCAGCTGCCCGCTTGTGAACCATGACGTGGACTGCAAAATTTTTTATGGATCGCAACCCTAATTCCATGGATCGATCGGTCGGTCCATCGTGCATTGAGCAGTTTAATTGGGTGAGGTTCGAGCAGGTTTGAATTAATTTTGAGCCCATTTTCAGCTTATCTTTAGGTCTTGATTCTGGATCCATTTTATGTCTGATTTGCTCCAATTTTTTTTTATTTTAACCTACAAATCAGACTCTTTTTATTGATGATATATTTTCTATAAAAAATAAATAAAAGTATTAATTTTTAAAAAATAAATATAAATTATTATATAAATTAATATTTTTATTGATATATTTTTAGTACTCATCAAGCATAACCTCAAAAAGAGATCGACAGACTCACAAACCCCATCATGAACCAAACCATGTCTAACAGAGTTTGATTTTTCCTTTTTGACACTCCATTATGCTGTGGTGTCTTTGAAGGGATCCATTATGAGAGAATTCCATTCTCCCTTAGATATGTCAAAAACTCATTGAAAAGGTATTATCTCCTCGATCTGATCGAAAAATTTTAATACTTTTTTTAATTTATATTTCTATCTTATTATGGAATCATTTGAATATTTTAAATAATTCAGACTGATGCTTCATAAGGTAGACATACCCATACCTCGATAGATCATCAGTAAATGTAATGAAGTAATAATACCCTCCTCTAGTGGCTATGTTCATAGGTCCACATACATCACTATGTACTAAACCTAGAACATCACTAGCTTGCTGATCCTTTCCAATAAAGGCTGACTTGGTCATCTTTCCAAGTAAACAGGACTCATTGGTTAGCAATGATTCATAATCATTGCTATCAAGGATTCCCCCTTTAGCTAACCTATTTATCCTATTTTTATTTAAATAACTGAGCCTACAATGTCAAAGATAGGCATTTGTGACATTATCTATTCTAGGACATTTGTTCGATGTATACATTATACTAATAGACTGTGATAAAATATAAATGCCATGTTTCAATTGTCCATGCATAACTGTGACACCGTTCATAATGACATCACAAAAATCTTCATTTATTGAGAAGCAATAACCCTCTTTGACCAAAAGACCTACGGAGGTTACATTCATAAGAAAAGATGGACAATAATGATAATTATCTAAAACAATAACATTTGAATTGAGGGTAAGCTGAACTTTTCTTATAGCTAGAATTGGAACAGCTCTTCCATCTCCAACATTCAAGAATCATTCGTTCTTCATAATTTTTTTACTAACTTGAAGTCTCTGCAATAAATTATAGATATGAATCAAACTTTCAGTATCCAATACCCAAATAGTAGCATCACAAATAGAGAAATTATAAAGTGTTATTATATAAATATCTTATCCAGCAACCCTTTACTAATTTCTCTTCCTAGGCCTGTTCAGTTTAAGAAAAACTAGATATAGAGGATAATTTCTCTTCCAGTGCCTCAGCTTCTTACAAAAGAAATATTCTACCTGACTCTGATCTACTTTAGACTAATTAGTTTGATTGGGCTTAAAAGTCCTAGCATGATACCTATGCACCATCTTTTTCTTTCCTTTTTCAGAGGACCGATGCCCTATTGAGGATAAATCCTCAAGTGTGCCAAAAGACTTGTTTAACATTTGAAGCATCTCCTTCCATTGAACATCATCAAATTTATAACTAAATTCATCACTCATAGCAGCTCTCATTATCAAATGTACTATCGTACAATCATTAAGCCACTTCTTATAAGTATCTCCAACCATCGTATCTGCATTAGAAGCTAATAGTTCAGGTACTTGATCCATAATCACATATAAAATCTTCTCGTTCTCGAGAACTATTCTCAACTTTGGATATCAATTATCGAAATTTGATCCTATAAACTTCCAACAGTAAGCAGAGTGATAAATTACTAGCCATCCTGAAAGAAAAATAAAAATATATTAGCATATGAATTATTTAATCTTAAAGATTTGGACTTTAGTCTAAAGATCCTTCCACTATTTTATACAAATTGATAGCTTCTACCTTCAATTCGAAGAATTACTTTAATCTTTTAACGGATACTAGAATCTACACAGACTACATATAGGTCCGAGTAGAGCTCTGGCTAATCCATGTGCATCTATGGGTAGATTCTTAACTAATTATTTTTTTAAATAATTTTTAGTAATTATTTTATCTCAAATTTTTTTTTAGTAGGCTATGGCCTCCACTGAAAGTCTCGGTTAGGTCTAATCATTAATATGAATATACTCAATAAATTTAACTAATAAATGATCAGGCCCGAGTAGAGCTCTAGCTAATCCAACCATTCATCAGATAGTACAACAGAGTCATCATATAATGAATGATAATTTCAATATCCAGATGAACACCGGGCATAAGGTGCCTTCAATAATTATCTAAATTATTGAAACCATTATCATCCATCTTAATGGGAGGCTATGATCTAGTTATCCTCATAACTATCTCATTTTAAGGACTTAATAATTTAAAAAATTTGATTTTATTGATTTGATAAGCAATTGACCGTTGAGTCTTAAATCCTCTCACTAACTTCATCAAGTCATAAAAAGGACTATAGACAAGCTGATCTAAGGCATCTAACTCAGTCGAACTGATTTAATGATTTGAAAATAAGAGAAGAGATTAATCAACAAGTCATAAATCCTCTCGTTGATTTTACTAAGTCATGAAGAGGACTAAAGACAAGCCTGATCTAAAGATACCTAAATTAGTCACACTGATTTATCTTAATGGTATGGATCAGTTCGAATCAATTAGTAATCTAATCAAAACATAATCTACTATATTGGCTAGGTAAGTGAGATCGATGGGAGGGTCTGCCTCGGCTTGCTTTAGATACCATCGAAATAGTCAAGTAAGCGAACTGCCAATCAAAAATTATCGATCATATTACCAAGCAATATTGTCAAATTTATCTTAGATACCAATTAGTCAATTAGTTTCAGTTCGATCAACCAAAAGACTTGGGCTAAATCATTGAGCCATAATCAAATCCATTTGGTATAATCAAAAATATGAACTTGATCAAGCTATAACTATTGAGGTTAATCTTAGAGAAATTCTGACCTGATCTAACTCAACTCTTGATTAGATTTAATCAATTTTTTAATTGATCCATATTTGTTTCTAACCCTAAGTCTAACCCAATTAGAAGATCTGATTTGTGCTAACCCTTATCCATCGATTTATGAGGTGTCTTAATATCTTCAATTCTTAAATCTAGTTCACTTAATTTTAAATTAAGTGTGTGAAACATGTATTTCAGTTTGTAGAACTATTCTTTAGGATTTCAAATGAATCATACATCATATATCATATAATTTTTAGATCTTAAAATCTAATTTTTAGATCTAAGTTTCACCATTAAACATGCATTAATTTGATCTAAATTTTATGTATACATCATATGTATCATAGAAAAATTTAGATCTCTACATATTACATTATATGCAACATTCAATTCAAATCATAAAATAAATTTTTATATCTAAATTTATTTTATTAAAATTATAATTAATTATAAATTATTTTAAATTTAATTTAAATATATTTATGATCAAAATAATTTTTTTAAAAAAATTATTATTCTTCTTTATGAGATTTGATCACAATGGCACCCCTATATGCTATAAGAGAACCCATCAAATGGGCAAGAGAGGGACTCAATCCCTACTTTCTCTTATGATTGGATAGCTTAGTGATCATCTTAATTCAAGTACTAAGCTACTAAGATTAGAAATCTAACTTCTAAAATTTAATTGCATCTACCCATGCAATGAACAAAAATTCAGGCATACACTTTTTATGAACATGATCATATCATGCATATTAAGTATCTAATCTAATTAGATCACATCATCATATGATATTTCAGATAAATTTTAGATCTGAACCTACTTTTATACAGTATATAAAATAATTAATTTTAAATTTGAATTATATAAAAAAATAATTCAAACACATACATGAACGCATAGAAATAAAATTTTTGGTTAGACCTGATTTTGCGTTGTGTAGAATTTTGTTTGAAATCAGATTTGAAAATATGTCAAAATAGATTCAATTCAAATCTTGATTATGTCTAACATCCAACCTAAAATACTTCACAAAAAATTCTGTTAGAACTGATTTAAAATAGATATGTAATCAGATTGTTAATCCACTAAAAATCTACATTAAAAACATTCTATTATAACAGATTTATAACAAACATCATCAACCATTGATTAGGTTCTTGAAATCTGATCAAAACTAGATCATAAATTTTATATTAATAGGTCTAAATCAGATTTACTATTTATCATAAAAATTTGATTACATACAATATATAAATTGTTGGTGCAAAAATTCGCTTGCGCCGGAGAAGCTGGAGTCGGGGAAGTCGCGGTCGCCGCCGGGACCTGCAAAGGAAGTCTAAACCGGAGGTGGGGTTGCTCCGGCAAGACCCTCCGACGCTCAATTCAGTTCTCTGCCTCAACAAGAATGGAGTGCTCGAACGAAGAATTTAGCAGAGTTTTTAGATGAAAGATGAAAGCTTATAGAATAACGTATCTGGGGTCCCCTTTTATAGGTGGAGGGGGCAGTAGTCTGATAGCGACATCCGTAACCGTCTGGCAGTGAGCTGCCCAGGGTCAGGCGGAGTTTGCTGCGAAGAGTAGTGGAGTGGACCTGTGGCTAACACCGGGGTGTGCCACGTGGAGTCAGTTACGGAGAGTGGAGCGACGTTCGCTGTCGTGACTCGTCATGGAGTGGTGGGATCGCACAGGATCCGCCGCGGGGAGTGGAGCAGAATTGTGGCCGTTAATACGGCCTGTCAGGGAGTAATAAAGTTGCGTAGGGTCTGCCGCAGGGAGTGGAGCAGTGTTGTCCGTTACTGTGGCCTGCCAGGGAGTAATGGAGCCGCATAGGGCCCGCCACAGGGAGTGGGGCAGAATCATGGCCGTTACTGTGGCCTGCCAGGGGGTCCAGACTTGTCGGCCGAAGTTCGATTGGAGTCGGTAGTGAGGTCCGGTATCCGTAGGAGTTTGGGCGAGGTCTACCTGCAGTTGAAGTTGTTGGCGGAGTCCGGCTCCCGTAGGAGTCCGGACGAAGTCTGTCTGCAGCCGTTGGAGTCAAAGACGAAGCCCGGCTCCCGTAGGAGTCCGGGCGGAGTCTTCCTGCAATTAAAGTTAAAGGCGAAATCCGACTCCCGTAGGAGTCCGGACAAGGCTTACCGGCAGCTGATGTTGAGGACGGAGCCTGGCTCCTGTAGGAGTCCGAACGAAGTCTGTCTGCAGCCGTTGGAGTCGAGGACGAAGCCCGGCTCCTGTAGGAGTCCGGGCGGAGTCTTCCTGCAATTAAAGTTAAAGGCGAAATTCGGCTCCCGTAGGAGTCCGGACAAGGCTTACCGGCAGCTGATGTTGAGGATGGAGCCCAGCTCCCGTAGGAGTCCGGACGGAGTCTACTTACGGTTGAAGTTGCTGGCGGAGTCCGGCTCCCGTGGGAGTCCGGATGAAGTCTGTCTGCAGCCGTTGGAGTCGAGGATGAAGCCCGGCTCCCGTAGGAGTCCGGGCGGAGTCTTCCTGCAATTAAAGTTAAAGGCGAAGTCCAGCTCCCGTAGGAGTCCGGACAAGGCTTACCGGTAGCTGATGTTGAGGATGGAGCCCGGCTCCTGTAGGAGTCCGGGCGGAGTCTACTTGAGCAGATTCTGCTGAGGACTTCGGCTGTGGGTATTTTATACCCAACACCAGTCCCCTTACTTTCGAGTTTGAATTTCGAACGAAAGAAGTACAGAGAGAGATGGGCACAGTCGAAATCATCCCCTCGAATCCTGCGCACTGCCGCCCCTAGATATTTTGGCATTAAATGTACGCGTGCTGGAGTCTTTTCGGATCGGGGCGACCTGAAGAGTCTTTTCGGAACTCCCGCCGAAACGTGATCCCAAGCGTTGCGCTACAGAAATTTGCGAACAGTCAATCCTCGATAGCGGCGAGTGGGACACGTGGGACACGTGGCATGCACCAGTTGGCCTAGGGACACCCGCCGCCATAACTGTGCTAAGACCCGCTGGCTATTTAAACCCCCTACTCTTCCTTCGGGGCTCCATCCTGCCGAAAGGACAGCATCTTTCTTTCGTCTGAGAGCCCAACTACTCAGCCACTTCCTCCGCACCAGCCCTCGCTGTCTTCAGCCCCTCGATTCTTCTCTAAGGGGTTCCCACGTCATGCCCTCCACTCCGGAGGCCATCCTCGAAGGGATGTATAGGGCCTGGAGGAAGGCGAGGAGGAGAACAGCGGCCGGTGAGTTCGTCGGTCATCAGGTGCCGCTGAGGATCCCCGTCATTTCAAAGGGGGCATAAGGAAGAATTCCTTCAACAACAGGGGTTTAATAACGGGGGCCGCCGGTAAAGGTATTCTGCCCGAGGATTTCGGAGTAGCAAGGTGGGGTGATACCGATCAAGAGGGCAGAGCTGTCGTCACAAGCTGTGGCGGGATCCTTGATGCCGTCGGGGTCGAGGGACCAGAAGCGGTCGACGTCGACGGTGGGACAGTAAAACTTGTTACGGAGGCGGTGGAAGTAGCGCATGCCGACCTTGCCGGAGCGTTTTGGACGACGGCTACCATGGAGTATTCGGTGATGACGCATATTTCTGGCGCCACCGTTGCCCCCAGGGTGACTCCGGTTCTTCTTGAAATAGGTCTTTGTCGCCGCTGCCGTTGCCCTTACCGTCCCTGGGAATCTATCCCATCCTTTTCCCCCTGAGGTTGGGACTTCGGAGGTGGAGCGAAACAAGGCGGGGCGAAAGCCGATGAGCCCATCACACGTACTGGACGACGCGGCTGGGAAGGACAGAAATGGGAAGAGAAGTTTGCAGCTTGAAGCGGCCTCCGGTGCATCCTTTCCAAACCGTGTTCGCGAGACTTGCAATGATGTATACATTTTTTTTTTCTGGCCCATCGGGTCTTGTAACGTACATCCTGTCAGTTGAAAAATGAAAAGGAGATTTTGTTACCTCGTCTGCATCTTGTATCGAGTGGTCGTCTGTCGAACTTCTTTATTCTTCTTTCTTCTCTCTTCCTTCTTTTCTTCTTTTCTTTTTCACATCATCCCAAGGTCGTCGATGATCTCTTTTATTCATGTTGGATTGTTATTTGTCGAGCTCCTTTTCAACTTTTACGCCGTTCGAAGATACCTGGTTGTCATTTTCCCGTCAATGGCTGCAGGCTTGCTTGGGGCCAATCGGGCCTGGGGTCCCTCCTAGGGCTTGAGTTCGGGGATCCGAGCTTCTGTCACCTTAAGTAGGTTGTCCTGTTTTGTGTCGAAAACTTTCTCAAAAGCTGAGACTCCCTGTGGGAGCCCCAGTCCTTGCGGTGACAAAGTTTTCTGTACCTCGATCGCTGTCCGTTTTCCAATCGTAGCTGTCATAGTCCGTTGCCTTCCTTTTTCCTTTTCGCTCGGAGTTTTTCTTCGCTGAAGTTAAGGCGAAGTTCGGCTCCCATGGGAGTCCGGATGGAACCCTCCTGTGATTGGAGTCACGGGTGGAGCCCGGCTCCCGTAGGAGTCCGGGCGGAGTTCCTTGCAATCAAAATCAGATGCGAAGTTTGGCTCCCGTAAGAGTCCGGGCGGAGTTTATTTGCGGTTGAAGTTGTCGGTGGAGTCTGGCTTCCGTAGGAGTCCGGACGAAGTCTGTCTGTAGCCGTTGGAGTCGAGGATGAAGCCCGGCTCCCGTAGGAGTCCGGGCGGAGTCTTCCTGCAATTAAAGTTAAAGGCGAAATCTGGCTCCCGTAGGAGTCCGGACAAGGCTTATCGGCAGCTGATGTTGAGGACGGAGCCCGGCTCCCGTAGGAGTCCGGGCGGAGTCTACTTGCGGTTGAAGTTGCTGGCAGAGTCTGGCTCCCGTGGGAGTCCGGACGAAGTCTGTCTGCAGCCGTTGGAGTCGAGGATGAAGCCCGGCTCCCGTAGGATTCCGGGCGGAGTCTTCCTGCAATTAAAGTTAAAGGAGAAATCCGGCTCCCGTAGGAGTCCGGACAAGGCTTACCGGCAGCTGATGTTGAGGATGGAGCCCGACTCCCGTAGGAGTCCGGGCGGAGTCTACTTGAGCAGATTCTGCTGAGGACTTCGGCCGTGGGTATTTTGTACCCAACACTCTCCCCATCCGGTCTAAATGGAACCGGGCCTTCGACTTTGCTCAAGTTAGGGCGAGGTTCTCCTCCTGTCCCTAACAGGGCTGTGGGGGCTCATATGGGCGTTGTAAGGCCTCTCCCCCCATCTGGTCTAAATGGAACCGGGCCTTCGACTTTGCTCAAGTTAGGGCGAGGTTCTCCTCCTGTCCCTAACAGGGCTGTGGGGGCTCATATGGGCGTTGTAAGGCCTCTCCCCCCATCCGGTCTAAATGGAATCGGGCCTTCGACTTTGCTCAAGTTAGGGCGAGGTTCTCCTCCTGTCCCTAATAGGGCTGTGGGGGCTCATATGGGCGTTGTAAGGCCTCTCCCCCCATCCGGTCTAAATGGAACCGGGCCTTCGACTTTGCTCAAGTTAGGACGAGGTTCTCCTCCTGTCCCTAACAGGGCTGTGGGGGCTCATATGGCGTTGTAGGGCCTCTCCCCCCATCTGGTCTAAATGGAACCGGGCCTTCAACTTTGTCGGGATGACGTTTCCCTTTCGCTTCTGACACGGTTTGTGCGAATTGTTTAAAGACATGCAGGTATGCAACTTTCAATTAAAATGAAGTTATTGGTAGTACACCCATAAGTTTTTCGAGTTCCACGGTCGCGGGAGGTCGGCTCCTCTGAGTTCCTTAAGATAATAAGTTCCTGGCCGGACTACTTCTTTGACTTCATACGGTCCTTCCCAGTTTGGGGCGAGTTTCCCCCGGTCCTGAGGTTGCGAGACAGCAGCTCGTCGAAGTACTAGATCTCCTGCTTTAAAGGCTTTGTTCTTGACTCGGGCGTTGTAATATCGAGCAACTTTCTGTCTGTAGGCTGCCATTCGAACCTGAGCGATCTCCCGTCTTTCTTCCAGCAGGTCGAGGTTGGCTCTAAGACTTTGTGAATTTTGATGCTCGTCGAATGCCATGACTCGTGCCGACGGGAGTTTAAGCTCGATTGGGATGACGGCTTCCATACCGAAGGCTAAAGCAAAGGGAGTCTCCCCCGTAGGTAACCTCTGGGTAGTTCGATACGCCCATAGCACATGATAAAGCTCGTCCGCCCAAGTTCCCTTTGCTTTTTCAAGCCTTGTCTTAATCCCCTACAAAAGGGTTCTGTTGGTCACCTCAGCTTCGCCGTTCGCCTGGGGATGGGCTACTGATGTGAAGTTGTGGGAGATATTTAGATCTTCACAGAATTCGGTAAATTTTGCTCCCGTAAATTGTCGTCCATTATCAGTGATTAGGGTTCTAGGCAGACCGAACCTACACACGATCGATTTTCAGACGAAATCTTGAACTTTTGCTTCCGTGATCTTTGCTAGTGGTTCGGCTTCAACCCATTTGGTGAAGTAGTCGATCGCTACGAGGAGGAACTTCCTTTGCCCAGATGCCATGGGAAAAGGGCCAAGGATATCCATCCCCCATTGTGCAAAAGGCCATGGGGCACTCAAGGGTGTGAGTTCGGTGGTGGGCTGTCTCTGGATGTTGGTGTACCTCTGGCATCGATCACACTTTTTGACATATTCAATCGAATCATGATGCATTGTTGGCCAGTAATATTCCTGGCGGAGCAGCTTGTGGGATAAAGATCTAGCCCCCAAATGGTTTTCGCAAATCCCCTCGTGTACTTTCCACAAGGCGTATTCAGCTTCCGAGGGCTGGAGACATTTCAAGAGGGGCAAGGAGTATGATCTTTTGTACAATTTGCTCTCATAAAGGATGTACCGGAGGCTTGATTTCGGAGCTTCCGAGCCTCCTTCGCATCTTGAGGGAGAACTCCATCCTTAAGATAGGTTATCAGCGGGTCGACCCAGCTGGGCTCGTGGTCGATCTCCATTACGGGCCGCGATTCTTCTGCACTCGGGTGTTTTAGAACTTCGAAGAGGATGCCTCTGGGCAATTCGGCCGGAGCCGATGTCGCCAGCCTGGAGAGAAGATCGGCCCTGGTATTCTCCAGCCTGAGAATCTGTCTAATGTTGAAGCTGCTGAAGGCGGGGGTGAGCTCCTTTACCTTCTCAAGGTATCTGACCATACTATCCTCTCGTGCTTCATAACTCCCACTGACTTGCCCCACCACCAGTTGAGAGTCACTGTGCACCCGGAGCTGACTTATTCCCAGCTCTCTGGCGATCCTTAGTCCTGCGATCAGAGCTTCATATTCCGCTCCATTGTTTGTTGCGGGGAACTCGAAACACAGAGCATACTCAGCTATGACTCCCTCCGGACTGACCAAGATCAGGCCTGCACCTGCACCCGACATGTTGGAAGATCCATCCACATAGAGGGTCCAAAAGCGATTGGAGGGATTGGCCTCTTCGTTGGGGGAGTTCGGTTGAGACTTCAGGTCGTCAACTTTGCTTTACTCAGGTTCGACCTCCTCTGGGATGGTGCACTCTACTATAAAATCTGCCAGTATTTGGGCCTTTACTACTGGTCTAGGTCTGTAGTTGATGTCGAATTTCGTGAGCTCGATTGCCCATTTTGCCATTCTTCCGGAGGTGTCAGCCCGGTGTAAAACGCCTTGATCGGTTGATCGGAGAGCAGCGTCACGGTGTGCCCTTGAAAGTAGGGTCGGAGCCTCCGAGCTGCAATCAACAAGGCGTAGGTCAGTTTTTCTAATTTGGTGTACCTGGTCTCGGCATCCCTCAGCATGCGGCTAATGTAGTAGATTGGTCGCTGGACTTTCGCTTCTTCTTTGACAAGGATGGCCGCGAGGGCCATGGGAGAGACCGCTAGGTATAAAAATAGTTCCTCCCCAGGTTCAGGCTTTGCCAACAGTGGGGGTGAGCTAAGGTAACTCCTTAACTCATTGAACGCCTGTTGGCACTCAGAGGTCCAGCAGAAGTTCTTCGGCTGCTTGAGGGTTTGAAAGAAGGGCAAGCACCATTCGGCCGACCTTGCGACGAAGCGATTAAGAGCCGCTATCCTCCCTGTGAGGCGCTGAACCTCTTTGATCGACTTTAGGGTGGTCATCTCCTGGATGGCGCAAATTTTCTCTGGACTGGCCTCAATCCCGCGTCCCGATACCATGAAGCCCAGGAACTTCCCTGAAGTTACTCCGAAAGCGCATTTAGTTGGGTTCAGCTTCATTTTATACTTTCAGAGAGCGTCAAAGGTCTCCTCGAGGTCGGCGACATGATTTCTGGAAGACTTGCTTTTTACGAGCATATCGTCCACATAGACCTCCATGTTTCGGCCGATCTGCTCTTTAAAGATTTTATTCACCAACCGTTGGTAGGTTGCGCCCGCATTCTTGAGGCCAAAAGGCATGACCCTGTAATAGTAGAGACCGCGATTAGTGATGAAAGCTGTCTTTTCTTCATCTTCAGATGCTATTCTAATTTGATTATAGCCGGAGAACGCGTCCATAAAGGTGAGGAGCTCATGGCCTGAGGTCGCGTCCACCAGTTGGTCGATTCTGAGAAGGGGGTAGCTGTCCTTTGGACAAGCCTTATTCAGCTTTTTGAAGTCTATGCACATCCTTCACTTGCCGTTTGCTTTTTTGACCAGAACAACATTGGAAATCCAATCAAGATAATTGACTTCCTTAATGAACCCGGCCTTGAGAAGCTTATCCACTTCCTCAGCTATCGCCTTCTGCCTCTCCGGGGCATGACTCCGAATTTTTTCTTTCGTCGGTTGATGCTTTGGATCGACGACCAGATGATGCTTCATGACTTCTGTGTCAATCCCCGTATGTCTGCTGGAACCCAAGCGAAAACGTCCGCATTCCTCCGTAGAAAGTCAATAAGATGCGTCCGCACCTCCTCCCCCAGGTTGGAGCCGATTAGCGCCACATGCTCCACGTTCCCATCATTCAAAGGGATTGGTACCAGATCTTCGATTGGGCCGTCCCTTTCTTCGGTGAGGTCATCGCGAGCATCTAGTCCATCGACGGGACAGGGGTTAGCCTGATTGCTTCTTTGCAAAGCGACATTGTAGCAGTGTTTGGCCAGGGCCTGGTCTCCCCGGACCTCTCCGATTTCCTTATTGGTGGGGAACTTCAACTTCAAATGGTAGGTCGAAACGACAGCTCGGAGGGCATTGAGGTCAGGTCGGCCAAGGATTGCATTGTAGGCGGACGGCGCCTTCACCACCAAGAAATTCACCAGAGCCCTGGATTGCTTTGGATATTGACCCGCGGTCACAATCAAAGCTATCATTCCTTCCGTCAGAACGGCGTCACCGGTAAACCCCACCAGGGGGGAGTAAATCGGCCTCAGATGATCGCTAAGAGCAGACATTCTTGAAAAGGCATCATAGAACAAGATGTCGGCCGAACTTCCGTTGTCGACAAGAATGCGACGGACGTCGTAATTTGCTATATTCAAGGAAACTACGACCGCATCGTTATGAGGGAATTGGACTCCCTGGGTGTCTTCTTCGGTAAAGGTTATGGGTTCTTCAACTTTTTGCCGCTTGGGGGATACAGCTGGTATGTTGGTTGCCTCCCGCTGGGATCCCCCCGAAATGGTGTTGACGGGATCCGATAGAGGCCGATCGTCCGGCCGCTCCTTGTCGGCGACCATAGTCGGAGGTAGTTGTGCGAAAGGAGGAGTGGGTGCCGGATAAGATGACCGGAGGTGGATCCATTGAGCGCTCCTTTAAGAACAAGGGTACTGCGAAGGCACAGGCCCCTTCTCTAGTGCCAATCCTGTTGGTGCAAAAATTCGCTTGCGTCGGAGAAGCTGGAGTCGGGAAAGTCGCGGTCGCCGTCGGGACCTGCAAAGGAAGTCTAAACCGGAGGTGGGGTTGCTCCGGCAAGACCCTCCGACGCTCAAGTCAGTTCTCTGCCTCAACAAGAATGGAGTGCTCGAACGGAGAATTTAGCAGAGTTTTTAGATGAAAGATGAAAGCTTATAGAATAACGTATCTGGGGTCCCCTTTTCTAGGCGAGGGGGCAGTAGTCTAATAGCGACATCCGTAACCGTCTGGCAGTGAGCTGCCCAGGGTCAGGCGGAGTTTGCTGCGAAGAGTAGTGGAGTGGACCCGTGGCTAACACCGGGGTGTGCCACGTGGAGTCAGTTACGGGGAGTGGAGCGACGTTCGCTGTCGTGACTTGTCATAAAGTGGTGGGATCGCACAGGATCCGCCGCGGGGAGTGGAGCAAAATTGTGGCCGTTAATACGGCCTGTCAGGGAGTAATGGAGTTGCGTAGGGTCCGCCGCAGGGAGTGGAGCAGTGTTGTCCGTTACTGTGGCCTGCCAGGGAGTAATGGAGCCACGTAGGGCCCGCCGCAGGGAGTGGGGCAGAATCGTGGCCGTTACTGTGGCCTGCCAGGGGGTCCAGACTTGTCGGCCGAAGTTCGGTTGGAGTCGATAGTGAGGTCCGGTATCCGTAGGAGTTTGGGCGAGGTCTACCTGCAGTTGAAGTTGTTGGTGGAGTCCGGCTCCCGTAGGAGTCCGGACGAAGTCTGTCTGCAGCCGTTGGAGTCGAGGACGAAGCCCGGCTCCCGTAGGAGTCCGGGCGGAGTCTTCCTGCAATTAAAGTTAAAGGCAAAATCCAACTCCCGTAGGAGTCCGGACAAGGCTTACCGGCAGCTGATGTTGAGGACGGAGTCCGGCTCCCGTAGGAGTCCGGACGAAGTCTGTCTGCAGCCGTTGGAGTCGAGGACGAAGCCCAGCTCCCGTAGGAGTCCGGGCGGAGTCTTCCTGCAATTAAAGTTAAAGGCAAAATCCGGCTCCCGTTGGAGTCCGGACAAGGCTTACCGACAGCTGATGTTGAGGATGGAGCCCGGCTCCCGTAGGAGTCCGGGTGGAGTCTACTTGCGGTTGAAGTTGCTGGCGGAGTCCGGCTCCTGTGGGAGTCCGGACGAAGTCTGTCTGCAGCCGTTGGAGTCGAGGACGAAGCCCGGCTCCCATAGGAGTCCGGGCGGAGTCTTCCTGCAATTAAAGTTAAAGGCGAAGTCCGGCTCCCGTAGGAGTCCGGACAAGGCTTACCGGTAGCTGATGTTGAGGACGGAGCCCGACTCCCGTAGGAGTCCGGGCGGAGTCTACTTGAGCAGATTCTGCTGAGGACTTCGGCTGTGGGTATTTTATACCTAACATAAATATATCAAAAAAAATTATTTATGCATCTATGTATCAACTTGGCTTTGATACTGTTGAAGAAAAAATTGATCCGATCTGATCGGATCGTCAGGGTACATCTGAAAAATATTTCTATTTTATCCTAGCATAATATTTTTTTTACATGATTTATAGTGGAATAGAGATCAATATCCTCAGGAGTTGTTTGAATTTGATGCCTCGCGAGGCCTGAAAGCACGGACCCTCTACTTCGCACACACGCCAAGCCCTACAGGAAAGAGGGATGAAGCTCCGAATGGTCACACCTTCTGAAGACAGCAAGGGAAGGATGAGATTGGATCTTGGACATGACCCCTCATCCCAAGATGGAAGATGCCTGGACCTCTTCATGCCAAGAGGAAAAACCAACACCCAAAGCACACGCCAAAATAAAAGGGATGGCTCCCTTTCTTGTGTCGCACACCACCTCTCCTTTTCACTGTCTTATTTTATCATATAAAAAATTCTTAACAACCGATGGTTTAGGGCCTCTTTTTAAATAGATGTGGCACCTCCCTTAAGTGATCATGTCCTAAGTTAGTTAGGACTCTTAACCCATATCCAAGTAAGAAACCCAATGCAGAAAGGAGAGCAATCTGTGCATGCCTATGACCTTAATGCATGCACAAAATAAGAGGTGGAAGTTTTTAGTACCTCTCTCTTTCTTTGGTTGGCTCCCATGAGAGAGAGTCCCAGGCAATTGGGACTCTAAGGATCTAATCCTATTCGGGTCCAATCTGAGTCAAATTCGAACCTGATTCAAATCAGATTCGAATCAAACTTAAAGAGCCTGTCAATCCCAATCTACTTGAGATTCTAATCCAAATCTAACTTAAATTTTAAACCTAATTAAGTCTTAATAAAATTAGATCTAATCTAAAATTAATTAAGATATAAATTCAATCTCTCATAAATTTTTAAGATCATTGGTCAGATCACGTTCATCCTCAAAATTAAATCTGAACCTCATGTCCAATGCTAGCTAGACATAGTCAACTGTTTAATCCTGTATGACCTCTAACTTAATTTTTAATTAAGTTAATCTATTGGTTCAATCAAGTCATGTACTTTTAAATTGAACTCATAGACTTAGATCAATTCTTTCCTACATTGCTCGACTTTATGTGTGACTCCATAGGTTCAAGCACTAAGCCAGTAGCACAGGAACCATTTTCTATACTAATCAAAGTTACCATCTAACAATGATTTTCGATGTCAGGATAGATTGAATATTTGTAAGATAATATTCAAGAACCTATGCATATGGTTACTGCATAATTCATATCTTTGACCTCGAATACTCAAGAATAACCTAGGGTTTAACTGTTAACTCTGCATGAGTCATCTACATTATATTTTAACCTTTCAAATCTATCAAATAGATTATCTGAGCCCAGATTTTAGTAAATTAAAATACAGTGATATATTGATGTTAGAAAATATGTCCTAAAGTCAATCGTTAGTCTGTTGATGATTGTGCTCATTCTTGTAAATCGTATATAAATTTTTATTAATAAAAATTATTTAGTATTTTTATTATAAATTATCCATCTTTGAACTTCTATGTTGTAATGAAGTCTTTAGGACTATAATTAATCAATAAAGAAAGATTTATCATTTAGTTCTTAAAAATATTCACGATCAAATGATATGCTATTAATAGGATGATAGTGAAGGGGAAAAAACTGCTTTTCCTCGTAGGATCTTTCAGATTTTATCAAATCTGGAGTAGAATAATTTTAAAAAAAATTATCTTGCATATTTTAGATCTAATTTTATTATCTGATATTTAAAATCTAAAATTAAATCTAAATCTATGATGAAAGAAGAAGTACCTCAAGGGTAATCTGATTACCCTGTAGATGATCTCTGCACAGCCCGAGGTTCTGATGTAGCCACGCAAGCGCCTGGCCTCTACCGGTATCTACTCAAGTAGGATCTAGAATATCTTCTCCTCACAAATCTATTCTCCAAAAATCAGATCTTTATCTGATTTGAAAGTACTTCAGAACTCCTTCTGAACTTGGAGCAGCAGCCTGTCGAAGATGTCCTGCAGCCTTCTGTTCCAGGCATCACCACACCTTGGATCTTTTTCAGATGGATGTCCAACTCATTGGATGTGAAGAGAGGAGGAAGGAGAGTAGGGAGGATGTGTAGAAGAGGGGAGGGGGTGGCAGCTATTGGGTTTTGTTCATAGAATAATTTCTTCCATGAAACCCTAGGCGCAGCAGGGTTTATATAGACCCTGTATGCTGCGCAGTGCCACATCATTCAACCAATCAAAAAATTCTAATAAATTCTGAAAAAATACTGATTGATGGAGTGATGTCACTTGATCACATCAGATAAGAACCCCACCCTCTCTCTTAAGTTGGCACCAACATTGGATAAGCTCAATCAAGGTGAAGCCAAAGAGTCCATGTTTATTAGGACTCTTTGGTTCTTATCCATTTGGGATGCCCACTTTAATCCAATTGGGCTCATGCCATAATCTAATTATGGCACCCAATTCAATTGGGTTTTAGCATGTGGACACTCCACAAAAATCCTCCAATGAACCCTCTTCAGTTTAAGACCCATATGTCAACTTTTGACAGATGTCCTAAAATAAAATTGGCAGGTGCTAGGAATTGGCAGGTGTTGTCTTAAATTCATCTCATGAATTAAGATAAGCCTTTTTTGAGCTGGACAAGCTTCATTTAGACTAAGAAAAATCTTCCCAAGATTTTCTGGATGAGTCAAATCATATTTGGCTCAGTAGAGACAGAAAAGATTACATGAGAAGAAAGTTAGGCTCAATCGTGTGCTAGCACGATTTTCTTGAACCTAATTGGATCTTATCCAAATCAATTGAGTTAGCCCAATTGATGACATCCAGACCCTAACCCTTGTTTGTGTGATCCAGTTAGGGTCAATTCTATATGGTAATGAGATATGTCATGATCTCATCATCGACATCATCGAAACTCCTTTCGATGGACCAGAACTCTTCTGATTCAGATAATTAGAATGATCAATCATCAATATTATTCTAATTGCTCCCAAAATCCATCAGTGATACCTAGCAGTATGTGGTGGCAACCCATCAGAACTGAAGATGAACCTCTCAGTGCAGTTACCTGTGTGATTGAGTTCCTCTATCATGAGTCCCGACTGAATTAGGGTTAAGGTGAACTCATCAAATCCAACATCAGTCATTTGAGTTAATCGATCGATCCGAGTCCGATGTGAAACCTTAATGAAAACTCTTTTCTATTATTTCACTCTACCATGACCATGGGCTTAAGAACTCGATCTTTCAATTATCATAGGACTACTCCTCTCATCTACCGAGGTTGATAGATCCCATCTTGGTGCGATCTAGTTCCTACAATGAATATGCTACAGCCAACATACACCTCAGGGTTTCGAATGGCTAGGAGACAGAGTTATGGTGTAGTCAAACTATAACACACTCAAGGTGAACTGTCGATGTACCTCAGGTCAAAGAACTGGACACACAACTGTAGCATCGAGCTAGTCATCGATGAGAAGGTAGACTTCCTTAAGACTGCTCGAAGTGGTCACGCTCAGTACTCTCGTTCTCAATGAATACTTAGACTCTCACTCTGGTGTCTCCACACCGTAGACTCAAAATACATCTACCCTAAGAAAGCGATCGTACACCAATCTTCCGAATCGATCACCATCCTCGTGATGATCTTATGGTCAGGAGCTGTTTATGGGTTAGTTATGTAAATTCATGCCTTAAATTTTCAACTCTTGAAAATATAAATTTACATTCTCACTAACTCAAAAGATGTATCACAGACACAACGTACACAATGTGATAGAAGAATAACCCTTTTATTCATTTATAGTCAAAATTATAAATTTGCTCTTAGATTTGTACAGGAATGTGTCAGCCGATCTGGCATCTAGGGCACACATCTAACAAACTCCCACTTGACCTAATGCCAATTGGCTACATATCTAAATCTCATCTTCTCAAGGTGGGCTTCGATCTTCTGTTGGCCCAATGGCTTAGTCAGCGGGTCTGCCACATTATCTGTGGAGTTGACTCTCTTGACCTTGACATAACCCTTTTCGAGATAATCACTGATCAAATAGAATCGCCGCTCGATGTGCTTGGACTTCTGGTGAGACTTTGGCTCCTTAGCTAGGGCTATGGCGCCATTATTGTCACAGTAAAGAGGTATGGCATCCGATGACATCACTCCAAGCTCTGTGGCAAACTTCTTGTACCAGAATGCCTCCTTCGCAGCTTCCGATGCAGCAATATACTCTGCCTCCATAGTGGAATCAGCAATCATCATCTGCTTGGAACTCTTCCAGCTAACTGCACCACCATTGCAAATGAACAGACTCCCAGATGTCGACTTTCGATCATATATATCAGACATAAAGTCTAAGTCTGTATATTCCTGAATATGGAGTTCTCCATTCCCAAAGACTAGAAACATATCCTTAGTCCTTCTCAAGTACTTAAGGATACATTTCACAGAAGTCCAGTGTTCTTCCCCTAGATTTGATTGATATCTGCTTGTGACACTCACAGCATGGACTATATCAGGTCGTGTATATAGCATGGCATACATGAGGCTCCCTATTGCCGAAGCATAAGGGATCTTGCTTATGCATTTAATCTCCTCAGGTGTGCTAGGGCACATCTTCTTGGAGAAATGAATACCATGTCTAAAAGGTAATAAACCTCTTTTGGAGTTTTCCATGCTAAATCTTTTAAGCACCTCCTCTATGTACATCTTCTGTGAAAGTCCGAGCATCCTATTTGGTCTATCTCTATACACCTTAATACCCAGTATAAAGGATGCCTCTCCTAGATCCTTCATAGAGAACTCCTTAGACAACCATACTTTGACTGAGGTCAACATAAGAATGTCATTCCCAATTAGGAGGATGTCATCTACGTACAATACGAGGAAGACAACTGCGCTCCCACTGACCTTTTTGAACATACATAGTTCCTCCTCGTTCTTGATGAAACCAAATATTTTGATGACATCATTGAAACGAGTATTCTAACTCTGAGATGCTTGCTTAAGTCCATAAATGGACCTTTGCAGCTTGCAGATCTTGTGATCATCGTCATTGGATATAAAACCAAGCGGCTATTCCATATAGATATCTTCCTCAAGATGTCCATTTAAGAACGTCGTTTTCACGTCCATCTGCCATATTTCATAATCGAAATAGGCTGCAATAGCAAGCAATGTACGGATGGATTTTAACATGGCCACAGGCGAAAAGGTATCCTGATAGTCAATGCCTTCGCGCTGACTATAATCTTTCGCTACGAGCCTAGCCTTGAATGTCTCCACATTCCCATCTGCACCTATCTTTCTCTTAAAGATCCATTTATACCCAATAGGTATAATACCTTTAGGTGGATCTACCAAGGTCCAGACTTGGTTTGAGTGCATCGAGTCAATTTCTGATCTCATTGCCTCTAACCATTTCTCGGAGTCAATATCTAATATCGCCTCATCATAGGTCTTGGGATCATCACCATGAGCCCCATTTTTCATGAGAAACATTTCCTCTACTTTCTCTTGTATGGTACCTAAGTACCTTTCAGGAGGATGAAAAATCTTAATCGATCTACGAGGTGGAAGAGGTTGTGTTGGGACTAGTTCTGATTGATTAGGTTCCTCAGGTTCTTGAGCTCGTTGCTCTTGGGAGACATTCTCCTAGAGCTTAACTATTCTTCCGATACCACCATCTTGAATAAACTATTTTTCAAGAAAAATAGCATTTTGACTCATAATCACATTGTGGTCTTCCGGAATATAGAAATAGTATCCTAATGACTCTTTAGGATATCCTATGAATCGAGCTCTAAAAGACCTGAACTCTAACTTGTCCGCCTGCTGTCTCTTGACATGAGCTAGACAATCCCAAATTCTAAGATGATTCAGACTTGGCTTCTTATCATGCCATATCTCATATGGTGTGGTAGAAACGATTTTAGAGGGAACCCTATTCAATACATAAATTACTATCATGAGACAATGTCCCCAAAGAAATTCGAAGAGGTCCGTGAAGCTCATCATGGAACGGACCATATCTAATAGGGTCTGATTTCTCCATTCTGAAACCCCATTGAGTTGAGGCATTTCAGGTGGAGTCCATTGAGAGACCATGCCATTGTCCTTAAGATAGTCTAGGAACTCCCGACTAAGGTATTCACCTCCTCGATTTGATCGAAGAACCTTAATGGGCTTTCCTGTTTGTTTTTCTACCTCATGTCTGAATTCTTTGAATCTTTCAAAAGCTTCAAACTTGTGTTTCATTAGAAACACATACCCATACTTAGACATATCATCAGTAAAGGTAATGAAGTAGATGTAGTTGCCTCTAGCTGGCACATCAAATGGGCCACACATATCCGTATGTACTAGGGAAGTAGGTCTGTGGCCCTTTCCCCATGTCCTACAAAAGAAAGCTCAGTCATTTTGCCTTGAAGGCATGATTCACAAACTGGATATGACTCGGAAGTCAATGGACTCAATAGCCCAGATTTTTCCAATTTGTTAATCCTGTCTTCCGCTATATGACCTAGCCTTAGGTGCCACAGATACTTATCATTTAGACTATCTCTAGGCCTTTTAATTCCTATGGCATTCACATTTTGCTCAATATTAAATACAGATATATCAATATGTAGCTGATAGAGACCATTAATAAGAAAACCATTTGTAACTTTATTATTTTCATAAAAAATATTACAATGGTCCTTATGAAAGCTAATCACATAGCCTTCTTGTGCTAAACATAAAGCAGAAATTAAATTCTGCTTGCAGCAGGCACATAATAATAGTCTCTTAAAACTAAATCTAATCCTAACGGTAATCGCAGAGGATAGGTTCTCACGGCCACAGCAGCAACTCTTGCTCCATTCTCGATGCATAGGATCATCTCTCCATCCCTCAGCCTCTTGCTCTCCTCAAGACCCTGCATAGAAGTGCATAAATGAGCACTAGAACCAGAGTCAAGCACCCAATTGGATGCAGAAGAAATCGTAAGATTAGACTATAAAATGAGCATACCTCCAGAAGGACCATCCTTCTTGTTCTTCAGGGTGGTCAGGTACTGAGAACATTTTCGCTTCCAATGGCCGTCTGATTGGTAGTGAAAATATTTTTCCTTATCAGCAGCCTTCTTCTTCGATTCTGTCTTTTTTTCTTGCCATCCACCTTCTGCTTCTTCGTAGACTTCTTTTTTTTCCAAAAGACTTTCTCTTGAAAGAAGTCCGCTCCACAGTAAGAATTGAGCCTTTTGAACCCTTCATAGAAAGCTCAGCCGTAACCAGTATGTTCATTAACTCGACCAAAGTACACTGCATCTTATGCATATGGAAGTTCATGATGAACTGACCATATGCATCGGACAATGACTAAAGGATCACATCAATCTGAAAATCCTTGTCTAAGATGATACCGAGCTTCTCAAGCTCCTCAAGATCTTTGATCATTGTCAAACAATGATCTTGGACTGACTGCCCATATGCATCTTGGCCTTAAAAAGTCTTTGACAGACTTGATACTTGGCCGCGTGACTCTGTTCACCAAACAACTCTTGTAGGTGAGCCAACATTTGGCGGGTAGTCAAAATATTCTCATGTTGGCGCTGCAAGTCATCAGATATTGCACCCAACATGTAGTACCTTATTTTGTTATCATCATCCGTCCACTTTTTCAAAGAGGCTCTCTGTTCAGCAGTCGGACGTGTTGGTATGGCAGGTGGGTCCTGGTCCAAGACATGAGTCAATTTTTCGAAACTCAAAATAATTCTGTAGTTTCTCAATCAGTCCTTGAAATTGGGTCCAGTCAATCTATGGTTGTCTAGAATTTTGGTCAAGGGGTTTGAGGCAGACATGTTTTCTGTAGAGAGTCAAAAGTTTCTAGTTAGATTTTGTAATCAGACTCAACCAATTTGTTTAAGATTTTTATTTTAAAATAAATTAAGCTCCCACTATTTTCTTAGATCCCTACACTTCCTTGGTAGAGATGTGAAAATCTTCGTGATCAGTGATTTTTAGTGGGTGGTGCGGTCTTACCGACTGGCTCACCACCTCATCTAATAGTTATTGGTGATGGGTCAACCGATGAGTGGATAACTCTTGTCCAATGATTCTTTAATCATGGTGCACCCAAAACTTGATCTCTAATTCATGAAGCTCACCGTGTCCGAGATATTGCTCCAAGCTTTAGTTAAGTCAAACTCACCATTTGCACGAACTAGATTTCTGATTGGGTCCCTCACCGTATCAAGAATATTGAGCCCAACCCATCCTCTAATCCACAGCATCCAATGCCTAATGGACATGGTTGCATCTTCCGGTGCAACTGAGCCACTGTAACCAGCCAAGAACAATCAACCCCGGGAAGGGCCCGTACATCCACAATGGTGAAAAATCTAGACTTAATATTTTTTTAGGAAGATTTATTTAGGTCTCATTAAACTTGACTTGACATAGTCATAATAATTATGACTAACCTAGTGGCATGGACTAGCTCAAATTGTTAGCCACCTCAAATCAGAACTGAGTCAACACATATGGCCAAGTAAGTGAGACCGGTGGGAGGGATATGCCATTAACTCGACAAGAACGTATTCGAGTCAAGTAGCTTTCAATTAAAAATCAGTCGATTGCATCTGCCCAACTTACCTTAGATACCAAATTGTCAAACTAGAACTAATTGGGTTAGCCTACAATCCAAGCTCTAACCACTGAGCCAAATTAGGTCTTAACTTGATCGAGTCACATCTAAATGTGATTCAACCTTGACCCAGACTTAATCCTATTAGGCTGGTCAATTATTAGCTTTCATGATCCCACCTAACCAACTTTTGATTCGGTTTGATCAACCGCTAGACCTAATTGAGCTACCCAAAATCGAACTCAATTTTATGAAAATGTCTTAGATCTAAAATTTTCAATTTTAGATCTAACTTAATTTCATAAGCTTAATTCATTAATTAAGTTTGAGTTCATAAACAAAGCATGTAAAATAAATTCTAGGGTCTCAGGATCTAGAATTTTGCAGAAAAGTAAGTTTTGCTTTCTGATTAAGGATGAACGTGCGGCACCCCTACACGTCATATGAACACCCCATTGAATGGGAAGAGAGGGTCTTAAAACCCTACTTTATTTTTATGACCGGACGGCCATGAGGAACACCTTAATCAAAAATATAAATTTAACTACAAAACTAGTTAGATCTAAATTAACAAATCACATATACAATTTAAGATCTAACTAATACATGCTTTGCATACATCTCATGTATCAAAAATCAATCTAATTAATATGCTTTCAAATCTGATACATCATATGTAATATCTAAAAAATAGAATTTAAATTGAACTATTCAAAATAAAAACTATTCTAGACAAGTTACTAGAACAATTCTACAACTAGTCTAGGCATGCAACAGATCAATTTTATGAAATAATTAAAATTTTATTTTCTATTTTTTGATCTGATTATAATAATTATAATATTAAAAAAATAAAGAATAAATTATATTTAATTATATTTTAATCTCATTAAAATATAAAACTTAAGACTATTCATGGATTCAACTAATCCTAGTCTAGTCATGCATCTTATGCATGTTAGATCTTCTTAGATTTAATTTTAAATATTTTGATTTTAGATTCTATTATATATGATGTGATATCTAAAATCTTTTAATATTAGATAAATTAAAATTAAAATCAGATCTAAAATAGATCTGAAATAGAGCCAACAACCTGGCTCTGATACCACTTGAAGGGAGGAAAATCGCTTTTCCTCGTAGGATCTTCCAGATTTCATCAAATCTGGAGTGAAATAATTTTAAAAAAAAATTATCCTACATATTTCAGATCTAATTCTCCAGATTTAATTTTATTATCTAATATTTAAAATCTAAAATTAAATCTAAATCTATGATGAAAGAAGAAGTACCTCAAGGGTAATCTGATTATCCTGTAGATGATCTCTGCATAGCCCGAGGTTCTGATGTAGCCACGCAAGTGTCTGGCCTCTACCGATATCTACTTAGGTAGGATCTAGAATATCTTTCCTCATAAATCTATGCTCTAAAAATTAAATCTTTATCTGATTTGAAAGTACTTCAGAACTCCTTCTGAAGTTGGAGCAGCAGCCTGTCGAAGATGTCCTGCAGCCTTCTGTTCTAGGCATCACCACGCCTTGGATCTTTGCCAGCTGGACGTCCAACTCTTTGGACGTGAAGAGGGGAGGAAGGAGAGCAAGGAGGATATGGAGAAGAGGGGAGGGGGTGGCAGCTATTGGTTTTGTGCATAGAACAATTTCTTTCATGAAACCCAAGGCGCAACAGGGTTTATGTAGACCATGTATGCTGTGCAGTGCCACATCATTCAACCAATCAAAAAATTCCAATAAATTTTGAAAAAATTTTGATTGATGGAGTGATGTCATCTAATCACATTAGATAAGAACCCCACCCTCTCTCCTAAGTTGGCACCAACATTGGATAAGCTCAATCAAGGTGGCACCAAAGAGTCCATGTTTATCAGGACTCTTTGGTTCTTATCCATTTGGGGCACCCACTTTAATCCAATTGGGCTCATGCTATAATCTGATTATGGCACCCAATTCAATTGGGTTTTGGCATGTGGACACTCCATAAAAATCCATCAATGAACCCTCTTCAGTTTAAGACCCATATGTCAACTTTTGACAGATGTCCTAAAATAAAATTGGCAGGTGGTAGGAATTAGCAGGTGTTGTCTTAAATTCATCTCATGAATTAAGATTGAAAAAAACCTTTTCAAGGTTCTCTGGATGAGTCAAATCATATTTGGCTCAGTAGAGACAGAAAAGATTACACGAGGAGAAAGTTAGGCTCAATCGTATGCTAGCACAATTTCCTTGAACCTAATTGGATCTTATCCAAACAATTGAGTTAGCCCAATTGATGACATCCAGACCCTAACCCTTGTTTGTGTGACCCAGTTAGGTTTGATTTCGTATGGTAATGAGACATGTCATGATCTCATCATCGACATCATCGAAACTCCTTTCGATGGACCAGAACTCTTCTGATTCAGACAGTTAGAATGATCGATCATCAATATCATTCTAATTGCTTCCAAAATCTACCAGTGACACCTAGCAGTATGTGGTGGCAACCCATCAGAACTGAAGATGAACCTCTCGGTGCAGTTACCTATGTGATTGAGTTCCTCTATCATGAGTCCCGACTGAATTAGGGTTAAGGTGAACTCGTCAAACCCAACATCAGTCATATGAGTTAATCCATCGTTCCGAGTCTGATGTGAAACCTTAATGGAAAACTTTTTCTATTATTTCACTCTACCATGGCCATGGGCTTAAGGACTCGATCTTTCAATTATCATAGGACTACTCCTCTCATCTATCGAGGTTGATAGATCCCATCTTGGTGCGACCTAGTTCCTATAATGAATATGCTACAGCCAATATACACCTCAGAGTTTCAAATGGCTAGGAGATCGAGTTATGGTGTAGTCAAACTATAACACACTCAAGGTGAACTGTCGATGCACCTCAGGTCAAAGAACTAGACACACAACTGCAGCATCGAGCTAGTCATCGATGAGAAGGTAGACTTCCTTATGACTGCTCGAAGTGGTCACACTCAGTACTCTCATTCTCAACGAATACCTGTACTCTCACTCTGATGTCTCCATACCGTAGACTCAAGACATATCTACCCTAAGAAAGCGATCGTACACCAACCTTCTGGATCGATCACCATCCTCGTGATGATCTTATGGTCAGGAGCTATTTATGAGTTAGTTATGTAAATTCATGCCTTAAATTTTCAATTTTTAAAAATATGAATTTACATTCCCACTAACTCAAAGGATGTATCACAGACATAATGTACACAATGTGATAGAAGAATAACCCTTTTATTCATTTATAGTCAAAATTATAAATTTGTCCTTAGATCTGTACAAGAATGTGTCAGCCGATCTGGCATCTAGGGCACACATCTAACAGATAGCAATATCGAGTATAGATCGTTATGTGCCATATGAGTTGATTGTTCTCTTAATCAAGGAGTGTAGAGATACTATTATGATATGCAGATGGAATGTAGGGGTACATTCACATCAAACATGATCATATGCAAAACACTATACTGTCAAGAGTAGCTCGTGAAGGGTATGGATATAAGTGTCTCTCAGATCTGAGACCACTATAACGACTTATAAGAAACTCACTGTACTTTAGTATTAGACCATCTGATTTTCTAACTCAGTGATGAAAATACACTGGATGCAGTCAAGTACTTATCGAGTTAGTGTGTGAGTCAAGATGGAATTGACCCTTCTGAATTGTAGGAGATATGCATCAGTATATTTCAATTTAGTAAAATCTTGACTAGGATAATCCATAAGATAGATTTAAAAGGTTAAAATATAATATAGTCAACTAAATTAGGGTTAACAATTAAATCCTAGGTCATCTTGAGCATTAGGGTCAAAGGGATGAAGTATACGGTAACCATACGTCAGTAGGTTCTAAAATATTACTTTACAATACTTCGACCTATCCAATCATCAGGTCACCATTGCTAGATAGTTACATCGATTGGTATAAAAAATTATTCTTATGCTATCGACTTAAGTTCGAATCTATAGGGTCACACACATTAAAAGATTTGATCAGATCTGATGGCTGAAGAGTCCAATTAGATTGTGACTCTGGTGAGGAGTCCCATTGAGACTGGAACTGGGACTCTGGAGGAGAGTCCCATTGAGATTGAGATTCTACTATTAATAAAAAATTAATTTATAATTAGATTACTTGTTGACTCAATTTGATTGAGTAAAGAGCTTTGATCAATCTAATTAAATTAGATTCAGTTCGACTCAGATTGGGTATGATATGATCAATCCTGATTAAAAAAAAAATTTAATCTTGAATCAATCAGGATTTGGAATTAGCCAATTCCTAATTGGGTTAAGAATTTATTAAGGTATTTAGATTTTTAATTGGATTAAATTTATTTCTATCAGTGGGTTCAATCTAAATTTGATTTGGATAAGAATTGAATAGAAATAAAGAGTCCAAGTCAATTAGGACTCTAGCCTTATCTCCTTGCACCACACTTGGACCCATGCCTTTATCCCCATGCCAAATTGGATTTGGCTTGACTTTTTTGGCATCAAAGTAGTAGACCCAATAAGGGTAAGTGACAATGATTGATGACTCATAATCCTATCTCTTGCCTAATTCGAATGCGATCCGAATTAGAGATAAGATGAAAACAAGGAAAGGGATTTTTCATACAAGGAAGGTTGTTGGTGCCATATTGATTTTTTTTCTTTATTTTTCTTGGAGAGATTTTAGGCATGTGAGACACTAAAATTCTTCTCCACATTAAAGAGGTTTTTTTAGAATTTTTTGGGATGCCAAAAGTGTTTTGGTGTGGACTCTTGGCGCCCTCCCTTTGTTGAAAACCCTAATTCCAAGTCTATAAAAGGGTGGCTCCTCCTCTTCTTGGCATGATACATAAATTCTCTTGCTGGTTTTTATTTTTCTAGAGCTCCTTTTCTCCTTCTCTCTTCCTCCTCCAGATCTCTTCATCCTTTGGTGTGTCCAAGGTGCTTGAAGAAAAAGGAAGAGATCAGCCATCGAAGTTACTTACAGGCTAGCACCTCCAAGCCCCTGATCTGCGCCTGTCTTCACGTGAATTTTTCTGTAGAGGCCAGATGACTTCGTGTGGCTGTGAGCAATCTCAAGAACATCCTCTCCAAGCATTGGATCAGAAAAGATTAAGATCTAATTGGTTTGGTAATTGTTTCTAACCTGTCTTGATCATATTGATAGATCTAATAGCTAGATCTAGGATTTCAGCATCAATGAGATCGATGTATATTTTTATTTTCAGATCTAAAGTACATATTTTTTATATCATAGATAATTACATGGTAGTGTAGATTAGATCTTATGCATGTGATTAAGATTAAATTATTTAATCTCTCTTTTTCGCTGCATAAAAATTTTTAAAATTGCATGCATAGCATTACCGTATATTTTCTTCAATTGGTATCAAAGCATGGTTATTTTGATATGATTAATTATGCCTTTGGATCTGATTTTATGATGTTAGATCTGATTATTTATGATTTAGATGAGATCTAAACAAGTTTATTTTTAGATCTGATTATTATCTTGTTAGATTAGATGTTCTGAATAGCAAGATATTCAGATTGGGGAATCACCAGGTCGTTCGATCATAGGAGCAAGTAGGATTTTATAACCCTCTCCTTCCATTCAATGGGATACTCTTATGATGTATATGGGTGCCACTGTGAGGTCCCATGAAGAAGAAAGCAAAAGGAGAAAAACTTACTTTCTTGTAAAACCCTAAATCTTAAAATCCTAGGTGTTGTTAAATGTGATGCAAGTTGTGAAAAAATTAGTTACATCTAATTTTGATTAATCAAATTTATTTTGATTTAAAATCATAAAAATTTAGATTTGATTTAAAAGGATTTTATGATTTAATGTAAAAAGTTTACATAAAAATTATTTCAAAATCTTAACCATGTTGATGCAAAAACTTAATTAAGAATTAAGTATTGAATTGATTAGATCTAGAATTATGATTTAGATATAATGACATTGCATAAAATATAGGGCATGGATTAGCTCAAATCAGGTCCTTCTCTTTAATTAGGTTAGACCTAAGGTTAGAATCAATGAATTAATTGACCATATAGAGAAATTGATTAAATCTAATCAAATATTGAATTAGATTGAATTAGGTTTCTAATACAATAGTTGTAGATAGTCAAGTCCATATCTTTGATCAGATTAAATGGACCTTGATTGTGGCTCAGTAGTTGAATCCAAATTATTAGGCTGATCAAATCAAAACTAATTAACCAATTGGTGTCTAAGATAAGTTTGGCATTTCGATCGGTGGTTTTAATTGAGAGTGGCTTACCTGACCATTTCGATGGTGTCTAAGGCAAGCTTAACAGACCTTCTCACCGATTTTACTTATCTGACCAATTTGATGAATTAGATTTTGATTAGATCGTTAAGTGATTCAAGTTAACCCATGCCATTAAGGTTGATCAGTGTGACTGATCTAGGTACCAGTTCAATCAGCATGACCCTAACCCGATTCAGTGACTTGGTGAAGTCAGTAGGAGAATTATGATCTACTGATTGATCTTCTCTTCTTTCTTCTTCAAATTGATTAAATTTTTTAAATTATTAGATCCCTAAAGTGAGTTAGTTATAGTGATAACTAGATCATAACCTCCTATTAAGGTGAATAGTAATGGATCCATTATTTTTTATTGACGTTGTAAGTTCCATCTATCTGGTGTTCTCTATGAATGATAAAATTATCATTCATCATATGATGACTTTATTGTACTATCTGATTAATGGTTGGATTGATCAAGCCATCCTCGAGCCTAATCATTCTTTGGCTAGAAATATTGAGTAGGTTCATGTTAACGATTTGACCTAATCGAGAATTTCAGTGGAGACCCATCACTTGCTAAAATAAAATTTGGGGCTAAATTAATTACTAAAAATTATTTGGAGAAATAATTGATTGAGAACCTATCCATAGGTCCATATGAGTTGACCAAGCCATCCTCGAGCTTATATGCATTCTATGTAGATTCTAGTACCCGCTAAGAAATTAAGATAATTTTTCGAATTGAAAGTAGAGGCTACCAATTCATATAAAATAGTAGAAGGACCTTTAGACATTTTTTCTTATTTGTGCAGATATGGCCTCAAACTTGTTGCTCCGACCACTGTTGAATAGTGAAAAATTAACTGGATCAAATTTTGATAACTGGTATCAAAAGCTCAAGATTGTCCTAGAGCACGAACGGATCCTATATGTGATTACGGATCTGGCACTTGAGAAGCCCACTCCCAATGCCTAAGGTGCGGTCTGAGATACTTATTTGAAGTGGCTCAACAATCACACCATGATTTGTTGCATTATGCAGGCCTCCATGAACGATGAGTTCAGTCAGAAATTCAAAGAGACTCAGTCAGAGAAAATACTTCAAGTGTTGAGAGAATCTTTTGGCACTCCCGATGATGTTGAGCGATACAAGACTAGTTGCATCATTTTCAACGCTCGATGAGGGAGGATGCATCTATCATCGATTGTGTATTATATATGATCAAAAAGATTAAAAAATTGAGCAAGCTCAGCTTCCCTTTGCACAATTAGCTGAAGAAGAATGCGATCCTGAACTCCCTACCCAAGTCCTACCTATCGTTTCTCAGTCATTTTAGAATGACGAAGCCTATAGTCAACTACTATGGTCTGTTGAGGTTGCTATAGACTTTTGAGAAGAATCACCAGCTCCATAAGGAGATGATGAATATAGTAAGAGGATCTTCTTCGGATAGTCATCATCTCTTTAAGAAAGAAAAAAAGAAGAAGAATAAGAAGGTGCCAGGTGCTGGGAGTCAATCCCAGAAATCCAAGTTCAAGGCTGATCAAAGTCAAGCAGAGTACTTCTTTTGCAAGAAGCAAGGTCACTGAAAGAGAAACTGTCCTTAGTACAAAGCTTTTCTTGACCTGAACAAACCAAAGAAGAAGAAGCAAACAATTGCTGGACAAGATACTTATGTGATAACACCTTATAACTTTTCTCTTTTTGATACAATGATCTGGGTATTAGATACTGGAAGCCCTATTAATATTTACAATTTATTGCAGGATCTTCAAGTCAATAGAAGATTTGAAGATGGTGAGAGATTTCTGAATATTAGAGATGGAAGATTAGTTCCAGTTTTAGCTTTAGAAATCATCAAACTTGTATTCGAGTCTCATTACATTATTCTTAATGAATGTCATTACTATCCTAGTTTTCTTTTGAACGTTATTTTTGTAGGCCTTCTGGCCAAGTCTAATTATGAAATATCAATAAAAAAAAATTTGTGATATCATTTTGAATGGTATTACAATTTTGTGTAGATAGTTGAACAATGATATCTATGTTATATCTAGGCCTAATGTAATGTATATTTCAAATAAACATCCTAAAATAGATGATGTCATGGATGCTTACCTTTGACATTGTAGGCTAGGTCATATTAACAAGAATAGGATGAATAGGTTAGCTCAAGAAGAGATTCTTGATAAAGACAATTATGAATCGTTATCTACCTGTGAGTCTTGTTTACTTGGAAAGATGACCAAATCACCTTTTATTAGAAAAGATGAATGAGTCAGTGATGTTCTGGATCTGATACATGCTGATATATGTAGACCCATGAGCACATATGCCAGAGGAGGGTATAGTTATTTTATTACGTTCACAGACGATCTATCTAAATATGGGTATGTCTACTTGATGAAACACAAGTTCGAATCATTTGAAATGTTCAAATGATTCCATAATGAAGTAGAGAAACAAACTAAAAAAAATATTAAAATTTTTTGATCCGACTGAGGGGGTGAGTACCTTTCCAGTGAATTTCTGACATATCTAGGAGAGAATAGAATTCTCTCTTAATGGATCCCTCCAGGGACACTACAGCATAATGGTATCTCAAAAAGAAGGAATCGAATCTTGTTGGACATGATTCGATCCGTAATGGGGTTTGTAACTCTGTTGATTTTTTTTTGAAGATATGCACCTAAAATAGCCTGTCTTATGCTCAATAATATTTCGAGCAAGTCAGTTAGTAAGACACCATATGAGATATAGTCAGGGTGTAGGCCGAATCTCTCTTACTTTAAGGTCTGAGGATATCTGGCTTATGTTAAATGATTACAAACTGACAAGCTCAATCTTAAGTTAGATAAATGTAACTTCATAGGATATCCCAAGGAAATAAGGAAATTTTACTTTTATCTACCCACTGAACAAAAGGTGTTTGTCAGCAATAAGGCACACTTTTTAAAAAAAAAATTTAGTGAAGGAATAAGTGCATCTAAAATCGAGCTTGATGAAATTCGACAGGCAGAAGAATTGACACCAATGATTAAATCTAAGTTTGATTTGATAAGATCAAACTTAGAGCCCAATACACAAACATTCTTAAGGCGATCCGATAGAGTACCGCATCAGTCGGATAGATACTTAGGTTTCTTGGCTCGAAATGGAGATCCTATTGAACTCGATGAAAATGATGAGGATCTGATCATCTATATGGATACGATGCAGATGTTTGACTCTGATAAATGACTTGAAGTCATGAAATCCGAAATAGAGTCCATGAAAAATAATGATGTATGAACATTGGCTAACCCACCTGAAGGGGTTAAACCCATAGGATGTAAGTGGGTCTTCAAAAAGAAGAGGGACGCAAATGGGAAGATGGAGACCTATAAAGTCCATTTGGTTACCAACAGTTATCATCAGTGTTATGGTATTGACTATGATGAGATGTTTTCCCTATGATAATACTAAGTCCATTTGGATCATGCTTGCGATAGCAACATATCTAGACTATGAAGTCTGACAAATGGATGTGAAGACAGCTTTTCTAAATAGAAAGTTGAACGAAGAGGTGTATATGATACAACTTGAAGGATTCACATCTATAGATGAGTCCAAGATGTGCAAGCTTCAAAGATCCATTTATAGATTGAAACAAGTATTTCGGAGTTAGAACATATGTTTTGATAAGGTAATCAGAACGTATGGCTTCGTTAGGAATGAAGAGGAACCTTGCATATATAAGTGGACTAATAGTTCAATAATTATATTTCTTATATTATATGTGGATGATATTTTCTTAATCGAGAATGATATCTCTGTATTACAGAGAATAAAAGTATGGCTGTCGTCATAATTTTTTATAAAGGATTTGGAAGAAGCAGCCTATATCTTAGGGATGAAGATCTATAGGGATAAATCTAAGAGACTACTCAAACTCTCCCAATCCACATACATAGATACCATACTGAAATGGTTCAGCATAGAGAATTTCAAGAAAGGCTATTTTTCGATAGGCCATGAAATTTTTTTCGAAGAAGGATTGTCTGACAACTCCTCAAAAAAGAGAGCGTATGAGTAGAGTTTCATATACTTCGATAATGGATTCTATTATGTACGCCATGACATGTACAAGACCAGATGTGGCATACTCACTAGGGGTATTAAGTAGATACCAGTCTGATCTAGGAGAGAACCACTGGAAGATCGTAAAGACCATTCTGAAGTATTTGAGAAAGACTAAGGATCAATGGCTTATGTATGATGAAACTGACTTACAACTGATGGGGTTCATCGACTCTAGCTTTCAGTCAGACCATGATGATAGCAAGAGTGTGTCGTGAAAGAGGAATGCCCTATAAGCCAATCGCAAGTATGTTGCGATGAGATTTTTCTTTGTAATTTTTCAACTCATGTAATAACATTTATTATTTGATAATAAAATGAGATATTGATTCATTATTTTAGCTGCATCTTATTATGTCTAAGATTATGATTAATCCCAAAGAATAGGATAATGATTTTAGAAGATATAAATGGGTCATGCTAGTGAGACCTAAAATCCTAAAATTCTAATGTTAAATATTTCTGATTGTAGGAGCATTGAGTCAGAGATCCATATTTCAGATAGACTGACACATCCTATGTATGTTCGATGGAGAGGGTGGCAGATCTCACTAATCACTTGTGTATGGGATACTAATAAAAAAATATGGGTGCTCATTTAGAAATGAGTCCACTGAATTGACTCGATGAAAGAGAACATCTTATGAAAGTCTTACTTGCATGTCAAAAATGGTTCTCTAAGTGCAAGTTATGCTAGTGATCCTTAGACCTAAGATCACCATAATATCTTGTGCACATGAATACATATTTTGGTTCATACCCAGGTATAGTATTAAGACATGTACGGGATATTCTAGATATGGTGGTGTGTGTATGAAGGTTATGAGTAGGTCAATAAGGAATCGATCACTCCTAGTAAGAGGAGATCATATCCTATGTATTCTCATCTCTAAATGACTCGAAAAAAGTTTTTTAGCCAAAAGCAAGAAGGAGATTAGAAAGAGTTTCTAATGCTTCATCATCAGAGTCATCATTGGTTAATTGAGAATCGATATGAATATGTGTTTGAGTTTGACATAATTTCATACTCATGAACATATTCAGGGTACAGGAATGATCGAAAGATTGAATTGCACGGTAACTTGCCACTAAAGTGTATATTTAGTATTTCTATCAAATTTCATATCTTCTGAATAGTCATTGTTGGTGCAAAATTCCGTCGAAGCCATAGTTGCTGGAGTCGAGATGACCGCAGTCGCCGTCGGGACCTGCAAGGAAAGTCTAAACCGGAGTTGGAGGTGCTCCGGCAAGACCCTCCAACGCTCAAGTCAGTACTCTACTTCAATAGAAATGGAGTACTCGAGTGAGAATTTTAGCAGAGTTTTGAGATAGAGTTTTTGAGCTTAGAGAAGAACGTATCTGGAGATCCCTTTTTATAAACGGAGAGCGTAACTGCTTGACAGTGACATCTGTAACTGCCTGGTAGTGGGCCGTTCAGAGCCGCCTGGAGTTTGTTACGAAGAGTAGTGGCGTCAGGGGTCATTCAGAGCCACATGGAATTTGCTATGGAGAGGAGAGTGGTGTCCATTGTCGCGACTTGCCAGAGAGTAGTGGAGCTACGTAGAATTCGCTGCAGAGAGTGGAGCAGGGTAGTGGCCATTGTTGTGACTTGCCAGAGAGTTCGGATCTGTCGACTGAAGCTCGGCTAGGGCATCTGACGAAGTGGAATAGCTCTCTATCTCGTCGATCTGGGAGAAGCTCGGATGCCTTGAAGCTATTGACGAGTCTACTGCTATCGGATACCTTAGGTGCTGATACCACAGGTGGGAGTTATCTGCTGTAGAAGCTCGAATGGAGACTTTCCGTTGGTGAAGCCCGACAGGAGTAGGATTGTTAGAGAAGTCCGTCTGGGATTCACCTGATGTGGAAGCTCGTCTGAAGATGATTTTCCAGAGGAGTTCAGTTTCATGAAGGATCTGGCGGGGGGTCGGCTGGCGATAGACTTCAGATGGTGCTGGAGAGGTTCGGCAGACGTCGGAGGTGATTGATCGTTGTAAGAATCCAGCTGTCGAAGTCATCCATCGTAGAATCTCATCTGGGATTCGGCTATGAAGAAGCTCGTCTGGGATCCAGCTACGAAGAAGCTCGGCTGAAGTCTACCTGTAATGGAAGTTTGGAAAAGGCGTGTTTACAGTAGGAGCTCGAATGGAATTTGCTTACAGTAGAGATCCAAGTAGACCGCCCGCTGTAGGAGTTCGGAGTGGACCGCCCACTGTAGGAGTTTGGAGTAGACCCCTCGCTGTAGGAGTTTGGAGTAGACTGCTCGCTGTAGGAGTTCGGAGTAGACCGCTCGCTATAGGAGTTCGGAGTAGATCGCTCGTAGTAGAAGTTTGACTCTCACAGGAGCCCGATCGGGATCTTGAAGGTGGTCGACCACCGTAGAAACTCGGATGAAGTTTGATCTTTGTAGAAACCTCGTTGTCGAAGAAGCTCGGATATCGATGGAGTCCGGAAGGAGTTCGGAGAATAGTTGGTCACTGTAGAAGGTCGGCTAACAGTGAGGCCTAGAGAGCCTTTGGAGTGCCATGGTAGATGGATGGAGAAGCTCATTGTCGGAGAAGTCCGGAAGGTCGGATGGTCAGGGGGGTTCAGAGAGACGCTACATAAGGTCGGAAGCCGGAGAAGCCCTGGAAGGGTTGGTCCTTTACAAACTTCGATCGGGGGGGGTATTTTATACCCAACACCAGTCCCCCTACTTTCGAGTTCGGGTTCCGAATGAAGGAAGTACAGAAAAATTCTCACGGTCGAAGTTGCTTTCCTCGATTTCCATGCTCGGTGGTTGCCAGATATTTTGACGTTTGGCACGCTAGTACTGGAGGCTTTTCGAAAAAGATTTCTCCTTTTTGGAATTTTTGCCAGAGCGTGGCTCTAGATACGATGCAATAATGACTCTGTCAGCTGCCAGCCATTTTCAACAGTTTGTCAAGGTGAGTGAGACACACGGCGAGTGCAGGCCGGTCAGAGGAGATCCACAATCATTATTGCGTCGGATCTTGGGGTCTATTTAAACACGTTCTCCTCCTTCAAGGGTCTCACTTTGCCTGAGAGAATCCCTCGGTTCATCTTCTCTTCCCCGAGAGCTCCAGCTTCCTCGAGCATCCTTCTTGGCCTTAGGCATCCTCCGGATCGACTTCCATCGTCCTTGCCATCTTCCTGCACTCCCGGGGCCGATCTAGATTAGTTCCGAAACTCTTTGTCATTTTTCTGTCCTTTCTTCTTCGTATTCTGTTCGTTTAGCTTCCTTGAGGGCCTGTTTGCTATTTTTTCTGATTTTTTTGGGATTTTGTGGCTTCCATTTGATCCAAAATATCTTCTGATATCTCCTCTTCTAGTAGTTCTAGGAGTTCGTCAGCCCCAGTCCCCCAAAGTCCTGGTACCGTAGACGAACTCGTAGCTAGGACCGAGCCTTGTCCATCTTTTGCGCCAGACACCATCCCCGGCTCCTTGACTCTGGATGAACTCTCACTGATAAGGATTCAGTATGGAGTTCCTCCGGAGTACGAGCTGGAGCTTCCCAGGCTAACTGACTGGGCTAGCGCCCCTCCTCCCGACCGCTTCTATCTGTACCAGGAGGCCTTCCGTGTCGGACTTCGACTTCCACTGCCGTCCTTTGTCGTTGCTCTCTTCCATTTTCTGAACATTTCTCTAGCTTCCGTCGTGCCGAACTCCTTTAGGTTTTTGATAGGGTTTCTTTCTCTTTGTAGTTTAGCTGAAGTTCGGCCGACACTTTTTTGGTTTAGGAATTTCTACACCTTCAAGCATCATCCCTCGACAAAGGACTGGTAGTACTTCTCCCCTCAGTTTGATAGAAAGGGGTTGCTGAAAGGCACCCCTTCTTCTATCCACAACTGGAAGGAGAGGTACTTCTATGTCCGATGCCCGACCTTAGAGCCAGGATTACTCCCTTGGGGCTCTCTGAGGGATTCCATCCGTTGGGCTTCTAGCCTGGAAAGGGACGACCTCGAGGCCTCCAAAAAGTTCAAGGCCTATCCTCCCCGAATTCTGAAGGAACAACTTTTGTTCAACATCGGCCTGAGTCCTCTTAATCCTGTCGATACCATTATTATATTATTATTTTTTTTTCTTTCTCTTATTCCATCTCTAAGCCATGTTGATTTTCTTTTATCACAGACATGGACACAAACGTAGCTCGGAGGTTAGCCCAGGGTCTCGAGACCCACAAGAGGAAAGACGCCTCGACTTCAGGGTCGGTGAAGAAAGTCAGGACAGAAGGGACAAGCTCGGCCGTGTCTGCTCCGGTGGCTGTCGCCGTCGAAGTCCCTTCTGACACCGAACCTGAAGTCCCCCGAGCCCTTTCAAGGAGTCCCCCGATCGAGGATCCTGCTCCAGAGGCTCATCTCGAGGGGGCACCCGGGGCCGAAGGGAGGAGGAGAAAGAAGACCCTGGCCCGGAGGAGCCGCAGTCGCAAGGTCGCCATCGAGGGGGCCGGTGGCTCCGAGGAAGACCTGGGGGAAAATTTCTTCAACAACAGGGACTTAATAAAGAGGCTGGTCGAAGGGTGCATCCTGCCCGAGGTCGTCGAGAGGATCGTCCTTGCCGATCTCGAGCTGCGGGTCTGGGACTCTATGAGATCTTTCCTTGAAGTAAGTTAACTCATCTTTTTCCTCCTTCCTGCTTAATTTATTCTTCAGCCTTTATATTGACTCCATGACCTTTCTTACAGAATGGGCACTAGCTCGTCGCCAACGTCGAGGCGGTGAAGATCGCCAAGAGGGAAGCAGCTCATGCAGAGGAAGGTCGCCTGGTTGGGGCTGCCCGCCTCGAGGAGAAGATCGTCGAGGTTCTAAGTCTCCGGGAGGTGCTGGAAAAGGAGGGACAAACCTCGTCCGATCTGAGGACCGTCTTGGAGGAGGAGAGAGGGAAGGCTGAGGCCGAGGTCTCCGCATTGAAGGCATAGGTTTCTGAGTTGAAGATGCAGGTTTTCGAGCTGAGAGTACGGATCCCATCCCTGGTCTCAGAGGCAAGGGCCCGAGCAGTGGAGGAGTTCAAAGCCTCCTCCAAGATGGAGGATCTAAAGGTCCAGTTCGGTCAGGATGCCTTCATCAAGGGTTTCGAACTCTGCCAGGAGAAGGTGGCTGGGAGGTTTTTCGAAATGGATCTCAGCTTCCTGAATGAGGCATCCGATGATGAAGCCAGACCATCCGAAGTCGCTGCCGGTCCTCCCCCAACCGGGACCTCGTCGACCGCCGCAACTGCCACTAACGATCTTTCGGAGATGCCGAGCCCCTCTACTTCTGCCCCAGAGGTCCGAAACCTCTAGCTTTGTATTTTTTCTTTGTGGTAATTTTTCTTCATTTCTTGTACTTGAAAATTATTTAATCAATGAAAATGGATTCTTCTTTACAGAGGGCCCCCCTCTCTTTTTTTTTTGTATTCTTTTCCTTCTCTTTTATCTTCTTGTACTAATCTGAGTCGTGGTGCTCTTGTCTCCTAACGATAGTGCCCTACCGAAGCTCTCTCCCTACCATAGGGGATTCCTCTGAAGTCGACAATCCAAGACCTCAGAAAGAAAGTTCGTCAATTGACAAAAAAATCCAAGAAGCTGGAAGATGAACTTCACCGGCTGAGGAAGAGCCATTCGAAAGTCACTACGGAGGCTGTTCGTCTTCAAGACCTCCACAGAAAGGAGCTTATGAAATTCATCCGGAAGAAGGCCGACTTCGTTACGGAGCTCGAGGAACTCCGAAAACATGCCAACCACTGATCTTGGGCTCAAGCTTCCAAGATCAGCTCCCTTGAAGTCAAACTGGCGGCCGCACGGGAGAAGATCGTCCAGTTGGAAGGGAGCTCATCCTGGCTCAGTCCAAGCCGACCACGATCGAGACTGGTCACAGAAGCTCTTCGACCTTCAAAAATAGCTACAGGATGCTGAGGTGAACTATGACGCCTACCGAGTCGGCTGGAGTGGGCAAATGAGGACTACCGAAGGAAGCTCCAAACGGCGACCGATGAAGTTGCCCGCCTTCAGAGGCAGCTATCCGAGAGAGCCCAGCTCACCTCTACACAAGGTTCTGACGAGCTCCGCTCCTTGAGGGAGACCATGGCAGAATTGTTCGTGGCCCTTGGGCGGGGGGAGACTGAACTGCAGCGGCTGAAGATTTAGCTGGTTTACAAGCAGCGGGCGGTCAAAGATGTCGAGGCAGAGTTTGAGATCCTGAGGAAGAGGCTTCGAGAGTTGGAGGGTGAGAGCCGGCGGTTCCACCAGATGTACCAGGATATGCTACTGAGAAAGATGGAACTAGAGGAAGAAGTTGAAAACTTATGGTAATCCCTAATAAGGACTGAGACCGAGAGCTCGAAGTCAGGAGAAGCCGGGCTTCCTTAGAGCTCCTTTCTTCTCTTTTTATGTATTCCCCCCTTTTTTTTCTCTTTTTTTTTATCGTTTCCCTTTTTACTTTTGGCCTTCAGGGCCTTGTAATGTGTACTTCACCAATGAAATGAAAATGAAGTTGTCTATTACCTTGTCCATTTTGGTGTTGAGTTGTCATTTATCGAACTTCTTTCATCCTTCGTCCTATTCACCGTCGACGTTGTTTGAAGATTCCTAGTCGTCGCTGTGTTGATTCGTCCTTTGGGACTGGAGATTTTCGACAAGGGCCTTCTTCCTCGTTGAGGTGAGGTCCCCTGTGCCTTTGATGTAGTTCATTTTTCACTTATCACTGGCGTAGTTCATCGTTTTCTCTTTTTATCTCCCCTTTTCTTCTGTGTTCGAGTGAGGGTCTTCCCTCTGCTCTTGACGGGGTCGCGAGAGTGTAGAGGGGCCATCGAGGAGGCTTTCTTCCTTGTCCGGTCTTGATCGATCGAGCCTTTGTTTGTGTCAGGATGAGGTTCTCCTCTTATTTTTGACGGTCAGTTTCAGCTCATGTTAGGATGAGGTTATCCTTCTATTCCTAACAGGATTGTGGGGGCATGCAAGGGCCGCTGCCTGGGCCTCTTCCCCATCCGGTCTTTAAGTAATCGGCCCTTCGACTTTGCTCATGTTAGGATGAGGTTCTCCTCCTGTTCCTAACAAGGCTATGGGGCACATAAGGGCCGTTGCAAGGACCTCTCCCCCTGTCTGATCTTTAAGAGATCGGGCCTTCGACTTTGCTCATGTTAGGATGAGATTCTCCTCCTGTTCCTAACAAGGCTGTGGGGGCACATAAGGACCGTTGCAAGGGCCTCTCTCTCCATCCGATCTTTAAGAGATCGGGCCTTTGACTTTGCTCATGTTAGGATGAGGTTCTCCTCCTATTCCTAACAAGGCTGTGGGGGCACATAAGGGCCGTTGCAAGGGCCTCTCCCTCCATCCAATCTTTAAGAAATCGGGCCTTCATCTTTGCTCATGTTAGGACGAGGTTCTCCTCCTATTCCTAACAAGGCTGTGGGGCACATAAGGGCCGTTGTAAGGGCCTCTCCCCCCATCCGATCTTTAAGAAACTGGGCCTTCATCTTTGCTCATGTTAAGACGAGGTTCTCCTCCTGTTCCTAACAAGGCTGTGGGAACACATAAGGGCCGTTACAAGGACCTCTCCCCCCATCCGATCTTTAAGAAATCGGGCCTTCATCTTTGCTCATGTTAGGACGAGGTTCTCCTCCTGTTCCTAACAAGGCTGTGGGGGCACATAAGGGCCGTTGTAAGGGCCTCTCCCCCCATCCGATCTTTATAAAACTGATCCTTCATCTTTGCTCATGTTAGGATAAGGTTCTCCTCCTATTCCTAACAAGGCTGTGGGGGTACATATGGGCCGTTGTAAGGGCCTCTTCCCCCATCCGATCTTTAAGAAATTGGGCTTTCGTCTTTGCTCATGTTAGGACGAGGTTCTCCTCCTGTTCCTAACAAGGCTGTGGGGGCACATAAGGGCCGTTGTAAGGGCCTCTCCCCCCATCCGATCTTTAAGAAACCGGCCCTTCGTCTTTGCTCATGTTAGGATGAGGTTCTCCTCCTATTCCTAACAAGGCTGTGGGGGCACATAAGGGCCGTTGTAAGGGCCTCTCCCCCCATCCGATCTTTAAGAAACCGGGCCTTCGTCTTTGCTCATGTTAGGACGAGGTTTTCCTCCTATTCCTAATACGCTTAATTTCATTTGTATAGGGGAGTTACTTCCCGTTGTTATAAGCTTATGCCAAAAGAAAAAATATGTAGATATAAAAGAAATTTTTATTTAGGGTAAAGTTATTGGTAATACATTCGTAGATTTCTCGAACCTTATAGCCGCAGAAGGTCTGCTCTCCATCGGGGTCCTCCTGAGATGGAGTTGATAATCTCAATCAGAGGCCGATCTTCAGGTTGCTCCTCCCTCCTTGGTGGCTCGGGCTGCGGTAGGGCCCTGGGCCAGTCTTCCCTACCTTCAGATCGGCGTCGAATGAATCTATCGAGCTGACCTCACCTGATGAGCTCCTCGACGAATGCATTCTTTCGTGTCGTGGCCGTGGTCACAGTGATAGAGGCAAAATTTATTCGGGTTGTATTTTTCGGGGTGCGAGCGCATCCTTTCCAGCCTTGGCAGCTGCTCCCTAACCTCCATCAGCACTTGAGCTTTCGATGTGTTGAGAGGGGCGTAACTGTGGAATCTTCCGAGGGGAGAGCTCCATCGAACTCTGCGGTTTGGGCTTCTCTACTTACGAGCTCGGGGAGGAGTTCGAGCACGCCTGTGTCCGGGAGGAGTTCGAGAACCCTTTTTCAACTGCGGGCTTGCTCGAGTCTTCCGCCTGTCGCTCCTTCATGGTCTCCTCATCCTTCATCTTGAAGGCTTCTTCTGCTCAGGCATATCCTTCAGCCCGAGCCAGCAAATCAGCAAAGTCCCTGGGATACTTCTTTTTCAGGGAAAATAAAAGATCGTTCTTCTGAAGACCACCCTTCAGGGCGGCCATCGCGACCGATTGGTCCAAGTTCCGAACCTCCAACGTGGCGACGTTGAAATGGTTAACGTAAGCTCGGATGGACTCCCCTCCCTTTGCTTGATGTTGATGAGGGACTCCGAGCCTCTCCGAGGATGCCGGCTGCTAACAAAGTGAGCCGCAAACTGGTGGCTCATCTGGTCAAAGGAGAAGATGGTACCCGACTTCAACGTTGAGTACCAGTTCCTTACTGCTCCCTTCAAAGTGGATGGGAAAGCTCGGCACAGGATGGCGTCTGGCACACCATGGAGCAGTATCATTGTTCGGAAGGCCTCCAGGTGGTCAACCGGATCTGAGGTCTCGTCATAGCTTTCGAATTGGGGGAGCTTGAAGTTTTGCGGGATCGATTCCTGCATGATCATTTGAGAGAAAGGAGGGTCAGTGCAGATGTCCTCACTATAAGTAGGGGGAGCATGGCGGAGCTCTTCGATCCGCCAGTTCATCTCCTGGAACCTTCGATCCAGGAGGTCCTCTCGACTGTGAGTCTCGAGGGTCTTCTGGCAAAGTGGAGGTAGGGATCCTCCAGGAGTGGAATCATGATCAGATCGGGGGCTCTCCACCCTCGGATTCCCCTTGCCAGAGAGGATAGGATGACTGGCCCAAGTGGCCCGCCCCACTGTCGGATCTTGGAGCTCCGACGATGCTCTTTCCAACCGCACTAACACCTGCGGCTGTTGCTGCTGTTGCTGCATGGCCTGCACTGCTTTAGTGAGGCCTCTGACCTACTGAACTAGCAGGTCGAACTGCTCCATACCGACTGCCATTGCTGGAGGAGGAAGAGGAGCCTGGGAAACTGAAGGCGAGGTCGGAGCCTAAGATCTGGCTGCGGAGGCCGTGGATCGTCTGGTGGATGCCTATCGGAGAGGCATGGAGATCTGATAGGAGAAGGGGAGGAGGACATCGGAGGAGATGACTGGAGGCAGTCCTGTTGAGCACTCCTTCAAGAACAAGGGTACTGCGAAGACACAGTGCCCCCCTTCCTCTAGCACCAATTCTGTTGGTGCAGAATTTCGCTGAAGCCAGAGTTGCTGGAGTCGAGATGACCGTGGCCGCCATCGGGATCTGCAAGGAAAGTCTAAACCAGAGTTGGGGGTGCTCTGGCAAGATCCTCCGATGCTCAAGTCAGTACTCTGCTTCAACAGAAATGGAGTGCTCGAGTGGAAATTTTAGCAGAGTTTTGAGATAGAATTTTTGAGCTTAGAGAAGAACGTATCTGGGGATTCTTTTTTATAGACGGAGAGCGTAACCACTTACAGCGATGTCTGTAACTGCCTGGTAGTGGGCCATTCAGAGCCACCTGGAGTTTGTTACAAAGAGTTGTGACGTCAGGGGTCGTTTAGAGCCACATGGAGTTTGCTATGGAGAGGAGAGTGGTGTCCGTTGTCGCAACTTGCCAGAGAGTAGCGGAGCCATGCAGAATCCACTGCAGAGAGTGGAGCAGGATAGTGGCCATTGTCGTAACTTGCCAGAGAGTTTGAATCTGTCGGCTGAAGCTCGGCTGGGACATCTGACGGAGCAGAATGGCTCTCTATCCCGTCGATCTGGGAGAAGCTCGGATGCCTCGAAGCTGCTGACGAGTCTACTGCTGTCGGATACCTTAGGCGCTGATACCACAGGTGGGAGTTATCTGCTGTAGAAGCTTGGATGGAGACTTTTCGATGGTGAAGCCCAACAGGAGCAGGATTGTTAGAGAAGTCCGTCTGGGATTCGCCTGATGTGGAAGCTTGTCTGAAGATGATCCGCCAGAGGAGTTCGATTTCATGAAGGATCTGGTAGGGGGTCGGTCGGCGATGGACTTCGAATGGTGCTGGAGAGGTTCGGCAGATGTCGGAGGCGATCGATCGTTGTAAGAATCCAGCTGCCGGAGTCCGTCCATCGTAGAAGCTCGTCTGGGATTCGGCTACGAAGAAGCTCGTCTGGGATCCAACTACGAAGAAGCTCGATTGAAGTCTACCTGTAATGAAAGTTCGGGAAAGGCATGTTTGCAGTAGGGGCTCGAATGGAATTTGCTTATAGTAGAGATCCAGAGTAGACCGCCTGCTGTAGGAGTTCAGAGTGGACCGCCCGCTGTATGAGTTAGGAGTAGACCGCTCGCTGTAGGAGTTCGGAGTAGACCGCTCGCTGTAGGAGTTCGGAGTAGATCGCTCGTAGTAGAAGTTCGACTCTCACAGGAGCTCGATCGGGATCTTGAGGGTGGTCGACTGTCGTAGAAACTCGGATGGAGTCCGATCTCTGTAGAAACCTGTTGTCGAAGAAGCTCGGATATCGATGGAGTCCGGAAGGAGTTTGAAGAATAGTTGGTCACTGTAGAAGGTTGGCTAACAGTAAGGTCTAGAGAGCCTTTGGAGCGGCACGGTAGATGGATGGAGAAGCTTATTGTCGGAGAAGTCCGGAAGGTCGGACGGTCGGGGTGGTTCAGAGAGATGCCACACAAGATCGGAAGCCGAAGAAGCCCTGGAAGGGTCGGTCCTTTACAAACTTCGGCCGGAGGGGGGTATTTTATACCCAACAATCATGATATATTGCTAGAAGTCAATTTTGACTTGTAGGTTTAATCGAATTAAAGAGTTTAATTCGATCGTCAATTAGAAAAGATTCTAATTGTTGAAATCAGATTAGCTTGATTGGACCTAAATCGATTAGATTAAAATCTAATCAAATTTGGTCAACTTCTATCCATAGCTAGATGTGAAACCCAATGGATCACACACATATGAAAATTGGCCAAGGATCTTTTTGATAAGGTTGATTGAAATTTTGGATCCAATCAGTGTTCTCGGTAAGCATGCTAACACGTGTGGAAACCCTAGCTCCTTTGGAGATTAATTTAGTCTCATCCCTTGCTAATTTGCTAGCCCAATTTGGTGGGCATTTGGGTCAGGTTGTGCCATCTGAAAATAGCCCAAAAAGGGATGCCATATCTCATGTTAACACCAAAAACCAAGAGTCCAAGTTGTGAAGGACTCTTGGTACAAAAAATGAAGAGCGCACGTGCTCTTTGGTTTTGGCATGCAGAAGGACCAAGAGTCCTTCTGCTTTGGGTCTTTGATTTTTATGACAACAAGATCAGATCTTGAACCACCTATCACACCTCTTAAAGTATGAAAAATTATTTGGATTATGCATGGAATTTTTCCTGGAACCTTACCGTGCGTGCGAGAGATCTTTTGGACGCATGAAGAGATGCAAAGACTCCTTCTATTTAAGGAGTCTTAGGTGATACTTTTATTTGGTATTTTTTCTTGATAAAGATCAAATTTGAATGTTGATTATGTGTGATTATTATGGAAAATTATCATGTAATGTATCATTGCTTTTGATGCCCTTTTATTAGGCATGCACGCATGCGATAGAGAAGGGCTCACGGATCTCTCCATGATGAAGAGTCCTTCTGTGGTTTAAACTCCTATTCAAATGGGGTGTCACTCACTAATAACCTTTTTATTTGAATCAAAAAATACGTGGCAAAGTTTCATGCTAATCTGAAATCAGAAGAGATGCCAATTGCATCTCTTTCTGGGCATGCGCATGTGAGAGGGAAATAGTCGATGCATCACACCCTGAAGAGTCCTTCTATTTGAAGACTCTCAGATTAGTGATACAAGGACCTGATATGGCTTTCTAAATAAGCTGTGTCTTCTCTATTGGGACCCCATCTAGTGCTATAAATAGGGGATGACAGATGAGTAATCATTCAATTCTTACATCCCCTATCCACTCTAGGGTTTAGGACAAAGGCTTGTTCTTTTAAGACAAGTCTATTCCTAATAGCTCTAAGAATTTAAGAGGTCCAGAAGAAGGTGGTTAGGTTTAGTGGGTGATTCTAAAAGGTTCAGACTCAGGTCTGAAGGAAGATCTGATCGACTGGTGGCTAGTCAAATTCTAGGGGCTAGAACTCTTGAAGCAAAGTAAAGGAGGAGCACTGTCTTTGGTCTAATTTTTGTGTGAATCACTATTGAAAGATGGACACTTGGATGCCTCATAAAAATTAGATTAGCACTAGAGGTATTCTTCTTATTGAAGTTTAATTTATTGTACTTTGATTGATATAGTCAAGGGTTTATGGGCATTAGGGTTTTCGAAACATCAAGTATTTTGAATGAAAATTTCAAACACCTAACCCTTCAGCTACGTCACTGAAATTCAATAGTAGTATCAAAGCCTATCTTGATTTATATAATCAAAGGTTAAAATATTATCTTGATTGTGATCGAGTATGGATTTTTGGTTTGGTTCAAGTCGGATCAATGGTTGAACCCAATTGAACATCCGAACCTTAACATGTCTTAAAGATATATTTTAGATACATAATATTAAATGCATGATGTATGTATAGAATCTTTCTTAGTAGTTTAGTACTCAAATTGGGGTTCATCACTAGGCCGTCCAGTCATAAGAGCAAGTAGGGTTCAAAGATCCTCTCTTCCCATTCCATAGGGTACTCTTATGGCATGTTGGGGTGCCACTGTGATATCCCAAGAAGAAGAATAGTGAAAAGAGTATTTTATATTCATGCATGTTATTAGTACTTTATGCATATGATATACTAAGATGTTATGTTATAATCATGTTGTATAATTATATTTTTATATCTTAGAGATATGATTAGATGCCAGGTTTAGTTGTTATGATACAACTATAATAGTGCATTGATATGATTGGTTGAATTAGGATATGCATGAGACCATTAAAGTTCTCATAAAAATCATATTAAGTCGTAGTGTTGTGAACTAGTAACTGACCTATTTCTTGAATCGATAAATCATTTGGTGTCTAAAAAGTGTTTCAAGTATGATGATTCTTTAATTGGTTCCGTTTGCTGGCCAGATCAATTTATTGGTGTCTAAAAAAAGTAACGAGGGGACTCCCACCAATCTTAATACTTTGCTGGTTAATTGGATTAGTTCAAATCTTGAATGAAGATTGTTCAGTATTTTGAACACTATATATACCTTCCTTCATGCCTAGTCAATACCCTGTCAAAAATCATAGTAGGCTTGTTGTGATATCCATAAGGCTTGCTATGGGAATTGATATGGGTTTGCCTTGGTGCATATTAGATGCTTTATGATATATTTTGGATATATTACTTTATTATGATATCCACAAGGATAGCATTTTTCAGATATGACTGTATGAAAATGAAGAGTCTGATTAACTATAAAATACTATAGTTTGTTGTGATATCCATAAGGTTGAGTATTTTTAGAGGCAAGATTTATATTGAGAATTGCATGAGATGTAATTGGATAGGTTTTCCTACTTATGAACACATTGAGATTTATAATGATATCCATAAGACTTCATTAAGGGATTAAGGTCTCAACCCCATTAAGAAATCAGATGAGGATTTCTTGTTTACCATAGAAGAGGGCTATGGTATTCGATAAAATAGTGGGAGACATAACTAGTTAAAAGATCTCATCTAGTTATGCATATCAAACATGAGTGATCTACTTATACTATTATTCTTTATTTATGTAGATTTAAATTTATATTATGGTTTTTTATTTTCACTGCATGAAATCATAAATAAAAATATATTGATCGATCCAAACTATGTGGATTGGTTGAGAAACTTGCAAATTAGGTTCATATCGGAGAAAAACTTTGATGTTCTGGATATTTCTGACCTTGAAATGGTCAGTAATAATGAGAAGACAAAAGATATCCCCATAGATATTATCTGTTCATTTGATGGTAAATTTGGATATTGGAAGAATAATTACAAGAATTATCTTGCAAGATTGAAGCAGAGTGCAAGTGTAGCACCAAAATGTATGTATATGATACAGACCTATTTTTCAATGAGTAGTTCAGACTCTGATACTTGAGTATTGGATACCATCTATGGATCATATATTTATAATTTATTACAGCAACTACAGAATATCAAAGGTCTGAAAAGAGGTGATCTTGAACTGTTAGATGTATGTCCTAGAAGCCAATACGGTTGACACATTATAATAAATCTAGGATATAATTTTATACTTAATATATTGATATGATCAATAAAATGATAAGTTTTTTTTCATTTAAATATGATGTGTCCTTGAATCATCCATGAAATTAGTTTCGATACATATTCTTAAGATATTGAGAATTAGAGATATATATTTAATTGTAAATACTTTCAATCATAGGATCAATATGAGGATGGTGATAGATCCGAATAGACTGATGCATAAATCACTTCCTTCAGGATAAATGAGTTTTTGATCTACTGTATAGAGACACAGAGTGACAAGCGCGGGTGGTTGTTAGAGAACAACTAGTACTGAACGTGACTATAGGAGAGATCACTTAGATTTCTATTCGATCATCAATGATTGTCTCGATGCTGTAGTTATGTGACTGATATTTTAACTTGAGATGATACGACTACTTGCTGTGAGGCTGCTGGAGTTTGACTGACATATAAATATGGGACTCAATGAGCTCTTGTAGTGGATGTTGGTGATAGTTGGTCCACTGTAAGAGTGGGATGTACATCAAGATAGGATCTACTGACCTTGATAGAGAAAAGCAGTCCTACTAGATTTGAAAGTCTAAGTCTAAGAATCTGTGGCCACAGCAGTGTGATTGATGTAAAAGAGTTTTCATAGAAGTCACAACTGGACTGGAGCTAATCGAATATATCATATGACTGATGATGGGTTTGACGATTTATCTATGACCTGCCATCTAATCAGGACTCACGATAGAGGGACTGAATCACATGTTAACTACATCTAAAGGTTCATTTCAGTTCTTCTGGATTGCCACTACATACTACTAGGTACACTAGTGGATTGTGAGAGCTCACTAGGATTGTTTTGGATCGACAATACTTGCTGAGTTAGAGTGAAATTGTTCCGACCCATTACAAAGAGTTTCAATGATATGATGATAGAGATCATTGTATATCTTACTACCAGATAGAATTGAACCTATAGGATCACACAACAAAGAGATTAGATTTGAAATAAGTAATTAAGCTTATGAAATATCAATTGGATTTAAAGAAACTCATTGGGTTCATGGTAATCTTGCTAGCACATGGTTGGATCCAATTCTTCTTTCTATTGAGATTACTTATTTGATAAGATAATTCTAACTTAATTATCTGCTAATAATCAATATGAATAAGATTCATGAGACTCCAATTATTAGGTGTCTAAGGTTATGGATCATATAAATTAAGAGTGTAAGCCCCTAATTAATTTTCTTGATAGTTATTCTTGGGTGCCACCATGATTTGATTATATTCGGCATGTCCATTGATTAGAAGGCCTTTAGTTCTCCAATGGGGCATCTCTTTGGTGTATTTTGGGGTATCTAATTATGGGTGCAAGAACTCTAATTGTTGGCACCTAAAGGGTCTCCTAAAGTAAGTTAGATAATTTAAGTTAATAGGAAACCCAATGTAAGTAGGACTTGTATTATATGATTGAATAGGATTCAATCCTTGTGCCTATTTAAAGGGATCTCCCTTAAGATCCCTTGAGCATCCAAACCAGCAGCCCCCACACCCATAAAAAGTCTCCACACCCTCTCTTCCTCCCCTTTTCTCTTCTCTCTTGGATGTTCCACACACCCCTTCTCTTGAGATGCACGTCCTAAGGTGTTCCATGCCTAAGGTTGTTGGGTGCCTCTTCCTTGCTGGTTTCTAGCATTTGGTAGCAGTACATAGCAAGGAGAAACTCTAGAGAAGAGGAAAAAAAGAAGATCAAAGAAAGAGATCAAATATTGATTGCGATCTAGACTTCATTCAGATTCAGCAAGCTGAATTTTTAAAAAAAAAAAAATTAGATTGAAGAGGGCTATTCCAGACTGATCTCAAGTGGATATCTATAGAGGCCGGACACTTGTATGGCTAAGAGAAAACCTCTTCACTTCAAAATCTAGATTTGAAGAAAAAGATTGCGAAATAGGTATGTGATTTGATCATAATCTGAATTTCAGCATATGAGATAGATTCATGTAGTTTTATGTTTATATGCATGCATAATTTAGATTAAATATATTTTAATCTTATTCTCTACTGCGATGTTTAGAAAATAAAATTTTAAAATACATATGCATGCACCAAACCTCGAATACTAACATGAACTTTATGGCGCAAGTGGAGAGTGCATTAACGCAGAAGCTGTAAGAACCTATATGCTTGATTTACCTTTGAAAAAAAATTTAAAATTAAAAGACTGTAATTATATTTCAAAGATCATTAGAAATATTATTTCTATACCTTTGTTATTAAAACAAGGTTATGAAATAAAGCTAATAGAAAATGGATGCTCCATTTTCTTTTCTAATAAATTTTATAATAGTGGTTATATTGATAACAATCTTTTAGTTCTTGCACTCAATGAAAATAATTTTTATATTGAAAGAAAGAGAAAAGATATGAATATCACATATTTTTGGTATTCCCACCTTGATCATATTAGTGAGTCAAGTATAAACAAGTTATACAAAGAAGAATTTTTTGACCCGTATGATTATGAATCATTGAGAACTTGTGAATATTGTCTCATGGGTAAGATGACCAAGACTCTATTTTCTGGATATAGAGAGCAAGCGAATGAGTTGTTAGTCCTAGTACATATAGATGTATGTAGATCGATAACATCTCAGGTCAAAGGAGGATACTCTTATTTTATCACCTTTACAGATGATCCATCAAGGTTTGGATATGTGTATCTTATGAAATATAAATTTGAAGCCTTTGATAAGTTTAAGGAGTATTAATATAAGGTTAAGAAATAAACTAAAAAAAATATCGAGATTCTTCAATCTGATCGAGGAGGAGAATACTTATCCAGTGAATTTCTTAATCATCTTAAAAGTAAAGGTATTCTTTCTGAATGGAGCCCTCCTTATACACCCCAGTTAAATAGTGTATCAAAAAGAAGGAATCACACTTTAATGGATATGGTGCAGTCTATGATGTGCTTTACTGATCTTCCAATATCTTTCTTGGGATATGTCCTAGAGACATCCGCATATATTTTAAATAAAGTACCTTCAAAGTCTGTTGCAAGCACACCATATGAGATATGAAAGGGAAGAAAGTCTAATCTTAAACATCATAAGATTTGAGACTGTCCTGCTTATGTCAAAAATATTTTTAGATATAAGCTTAGTGCTAGATCAGATAGATGTAGGTTTGTAGGATATCTTAAGAAAACTAATGGATACTACTTCTACCATCCTACTGAACAAAAGATATTTGTTAGTAGGCACGCTACTTTCTTGAAAAATGAATTCATCCAAGAAGGAGGCAGTGGGAGAAATATTAAACTTATGAAAGTTCAAAATCTACAAATCGATCCAAAAATACCTATAGTTAAACCACAAGAAGATCCTCAATCAGAAGTACTCAAGAATGAGGTACATCCACAATACACACCTCCTCTCCAAAAGTCAGATAGAGTGCGTCAAGCATCTTTGAGATATGATTTTATCTTTAAGAAAAATAATTCGATCAATATCATTCAGGATGATGATCCACTGACCTATTCAGAAGCTGTTATGAGTAGAGACTTAGACAGATAGTTGGAAGCCATGAAATCTGAGATGAACTCGATGTACACCAGCCAAATGTGGACCTTCGTTGATGCACCTAAGGGTGTGACCCCAATAGGATACAAATAGGTCTTCAAGAAGAAGGTCAGAGTAGATGGCCAAGTAGAAACCTACAAAGCTAGGTTGGTGGCGAAGAATTTTAGACAAAGGTAAAGAATTGACTATAATGAAACCTTCTCACCAGTGGCTATGCTCAAGTCCATCAGGATTTTGCTTGCTATAGCAGCATACTACGACTATGAGATCTAACAGATGGATATCAAAATCACTTTTCTCAATGATAATCTTGAGGAAGAGATCTATATGACTTAGCCAAAGAAATTTATCTCAGTGAGAGGGCAAATCAAGTATGCAAGCTAAAAAGATCCATTTATGGATTGAAGCAAGCTTCAAAGAGTTGGAATATCTAATTTGATATGACAGTCAAAGAGTTTGGCTGTATCAAAAATAAGGATGAACTATGTGTTTATAAGAAGACAAGTGGGAGTGCTATTATCTTTTTGATTTTATATGTCGATGACATAGTGCTCATTAAGAATGATATTGCAATGATACAATCGGTCAAGATTTGACTATCGAATAAGTTTTTCATAAAAAACTTGGATGAAGCATCCTATATACTGGGTATAAAGATCTATAAAGATAGATCTAACAGGATGTTAGGCTTATCTCAGTCACAGTACATAGATCTCATATTAAAGAGATTTAATATGGAGACAAGTAAGAGAGGTTATCTGTCTGCAAGTCATGGTGTACATCTCTCTAAAAAAATATATCCTAAGACACCAGAAGAGAGAAAGAGAATGAATGGGATCCCTTATGCTTCGACTGTGGGATCAATTATGTATGCCATGCTATGTATCAGGCCTGATGTAGCTTATGCTTTAGGCGTAGCTAGCAAATTTCAGGCTGATTTAGGGGAGGATCATTGAAAAACTATAAAAAATATGTGAAAGTACCTAGGAATGATTAAAGATATTTTTCTCATATATGGAGGAGGATCAGAGTTGAAACTAGAGGGATATACAGATTTTAGTTTTCAATCTGATCTGGATGATAGCAAGTCAATATCAGGGTATGTGTTGATCCTAAATGATGGAGTAATGAGTTGGAAGAGTTTCAAGTAGTAGATAGTAGCTGACTCAACTATTGGGATAGAGTATATCACTGCTAGTAAAGCTGCTAAGGAAGCTGTCTAGATGAAGAAGTTCATCATGGAGTTAGGAGTTGTTCTTGAGATTGAAGAACTGGTGCCACTCTATTGTGATAACATTAGGATCGTTATTCAAGCTAAGGAACCTAGGTCTCATCAAAGATTCAAGCACATCCTCAGATGCTTCCACCTTGTTCGAAAAATTATAGAGAGACAAGATGTTGTCCTTTAACGAGTTGACACAAAGAACAATATAGCAGACCCATTCACTAAGACCATACCACAGCAGCTATTTGATTGCCATCATGATTGTATGGGATTGAAATACAAAGGTGATTGGCTTTAGTGCAAGTGAGAGATTGAAAGAGAAGTATCCTATAAGCCATGGGACTTTTCTTTATAATTTTTTAACTCATATAATGATATTTATTATTTGATAATAAAATGAGGTATTGATTCATCATTTTAGCTGTATCTTATTATGTCTAAGATTATGATAAATCATAAAAATTAGGACAATAGTTTTAGGAGACATGAATGGGTTATGCTAGTGAGACCTAAAAATCTAAAATCCTAATCTTAAATTTTTTTGATCATAGGAGCATTGAGTCAGAGATCAATATTCTAGATAGACTGGCATATCCTATGTATACTCAATGGAGAGGGTGGCAGATCTCACTAGCCACTTGTGTATGTGACACTAATACAAAGATGTGGGTACTCATTTGAAAATGAGTCCACTGAATTGACTCGATAAAAGAGAACATCTTATGGAAGCCTTACTTATATGTCAAAAATAGTTCTCTAAGTGAAAGTTGTGCAAGTGATCCTTAGACCTGAGATCACCAATGGTATCTTATGCATAGAATCCATATTTTGGTTCATATCCAGGTATGGCATTAAGATATGTATGAGATATTTTGGATATGATGGAGTATGCATGAAGGTTATGAGTAGGTTAATATGAAATCGAATACTCCTAGTAAGAGGAGATCGCATCCTGTGTATTCTCATCCCTAGATAACTCGAAAAAAAAAATTTAGCCAAAAGCAGGAAAGAGATTAGAAAGAGTTTCTAATGCTTCATCATTGGAGTCATCATTGATTAATTGAGAATTGATATGAATATGGGTTTGAGTTTGACATAATTTCATACTCATGAACATATTCAGGGTGCAGGGATGATCGAAGGATTGAATTGCACAGTAACTTATCACTGAAGGGTATATTTGATATTTTTATCAAATTTTATATCTTCTAGGTAGTCATGATACATTGCTAGACATCAATCTTGACTTGTAGGTTTAATCAAATTGAAGAGTTTAATTCGATCACCAATTAGAAAAGATTCTAATTGTTGAACTCGGGTTAGCTTGATTGGACCTAAATCGGCTAGATTAAAATCTAATCAAATTCGGTCAACTTACATCCAAAGCTATTGTTGACTGGATGTGAAACTCAATGGATCATACATATATGAAAATTAGCAAAGGACCCTTTTGATAAGGTTGATTAGAATTTTAGATCCAATCAGGGTTCCGATAAGCATGCTAGCATGTGTAGAAACCCTAGCTCTTTTGGAGATCAATTTGATCTTATCCCTAACTAATTTGCTAGCCCAATTGGTGGGCATTTGGATCAGGTTGTGCCACCTAGAAACAATCCAAAAGGGGATGCCATATCTTATGTTAACGCCAAAAACCAAGAGTCCAAGTTGTGAAGGACTCTTGGAGCAAAAAATGAAGAACGCACGCGCTCTTTGGTTTTGGCATGCAGAAGGACCAAGAGTCCTTCTGCTTTGGATCTCTAATTTTTATGACAACAAGATCAGATCTTGAACCACCTAGCACACCTTTTAAAGTATAAAAAATTATTTGGATTATGCATGGAATTTTTTCTAGAACCTTGCCGCATGCGCGAGAGATCTTTTGAACGTGCGAAGAGATGCGAAAACTCCTTCTATTTAAGGAGTCTTAGGTGATACTTTTATCTAGTACTTTTTCTTGATAAAGATCAGATTGGAATGTTGATTACATGTGATTATTATGGAAAATTATTAGATAATGTATCGTTGCTTTTGACGCCCTTTTATTGGGCATGCGCTCGCATGATAGAGAAGGGCTCGCGCATCTCTCCACAATGAAGAGTCCTTCTATGGTTTAAACTCCTATCTAAATGGGGTGTCACTTGCTGATAACCTTTCCATTTGAATCAAGGAATATGTGGCAAAGTTTCATGCTAATCTAAAATCAAAAGAGATGCCAATTGCATCTCTTTCTGTGCATGCACGCATGAGCAGAAAATAGTTAGTTGACGTATCACACCCTGAAGAATCCTTCTATTTGAAGACTCTCAGATAAGTGATATGAGAACCTGATATGGCTTTTTAGATAAGCCATGTCTTCTCTATTGGTGCCCCATCTGGTGCTATAAATAGGGGACGACAGATGAGTTAATCATTCAATTCTTACATCCCCTATCCACTCCCTCTCTCCTTCTCTTACAACTCTTGGGTTTAGGACAAAGGCTTGTTTTTTTTAAAACAAGCCTATTCTTAATAGCTCTAAGAGTTTAAGAGGTCCCAAAGAAGGTGGTCAGGTCCAATGGGTGGTTCTGAAAGGGTCAGACTCAGGTCTAAAGAAAGGTCTGATCGACTGATGGCTAGTCGAGTTCTAGAGGCTAAAACTCTTGAAGCAAGGTGAAGGAGGAGCGTTGTTTTTGGTCTAATTTTCATGTGGATCACCATTGAAGGGCGGACACTTGGATGTCTCATGAAAATTTGATTAGCACTACAGGTATTCTTCTTATCCAAGTTCAATTTATTGTACTTTGATAGATATAGTCAAAGATTTTTGGGCAATAGTGTTTCCGAAGCATTAGGTATTTTGAAAAAAAAAATTTAAACACCTAACTCTTTTGCTGCATCATCGAAACCTAACATGTCGGGTTATATTTTTATCCTAAATAATGGAGAAATCTACTAAAAAAGTTTCAAGCAGCACACTGTGGCTGACTGTGTTTGCGAAGTGGAGTATATCGCAGCATCTGATGCTGCAAAGGAAGCTGTATGGTTGTGGAAGTTCATCGGCAAACTCGGAGTTGCACCCTCCGTTGATGGCTCTATTTTGTTATACTACGATAATACTAGAGCCATTACTTAAGTCAAAGAGCCGAGGTCCCATCAGCGCACCAAGCATATTCTGTACCGCTATTACCTTACCTGGAAGATCATGGATCGAGGTGACGTCGATGTTTAGAAGATTAATAGAAAGGAGAACCTAGCCGACCCATTTACTAAAGTTCTCAAAATTAAAGAGTTCAATGATCACAAGTCGAAGATAGATATACGATACTGTACTGATTGGCTTTAGTCGAAGTGAGAATTGTTGAAAATATGTCCCAAAGCCAAGCGTCAGTCTGTTGATAATTGTGCTCATTCTGATAAATTGTATATAAATTTTTATTAATAAAACTTATTTGATATTTTGATTATAAATTATCAATCTTGAAACTTCCGTGTTGTAATAAAGTCCTTAGGACTATAATTAATCGACAAAGGAGGATTTGTCGTTTAGTCCTTAAAAATATTCACGATCAAATGATATGCTATTAATAATGTTAGATGTGTGCCCTAGATGCCAGATCGGCTGACACATTTCTGTACAAATCTAAGGGCAAAATAATAATTTTGACTATAAATGAATAAAAGAGTTATTCTTCTATCACATTATGTACATTGTGTCTATGATACATCCTTTGAGTTAGTGGAAATGTTAATTCATATTTTCAAGAGTGAAAAATTTAAGGTATGAATTTACATAACTAACTCATAAACTGCTCCTGACCATAGGATCATCACGAGGATGATGATCGATCCGAAAGGTTGGTGTACGATCGCTTTCTTTGGGTAGATGAGTCTTGAGTCTACGATGTGGAGACACCGGAGTGAGAGTATAGGTATTCAGTGAGAATGAAAGTACTGAGCGTGACCCCTTCGAGCAGTCATAAGGAAGTCTATCTTCCGTCGATGACTAGCTCGATGCTGCAGTTGTGTGTCTAGTTCTTTGACCTAAGGTGCATCGACGGTTCACCTTGAGTGTGTTATAGTTTGACTACACCATAACTCGATCTCCTAACCATTCAGAATCCTGAGGTGTGTGTTGGCTGTAGCATATCCATTGTAGGAACCAGATCGCACCAAGATGGGATCTATCAACCTCGGTAGATGAGAGAAGTAGTCCTATGATGATCGAAAGATTGAGTCCTTAAGCCCATGGCCATGGCAGAGTGAAATAATGGAAAAGAGTTTTCCATTGGGGTTTCACATCGGACTCGAATCGATCGATTGATTCATATGACTGATGTTGGGTTGGACGAGTTCACCTTAACCCTAATTCATTCGGGACTCATGATAGAGGAACTCAATCACACAGATAGCTGCAGCAAGAGGTTCATCTTCAGTTCTGATAGATTGCCACCATATACTGCTAGGTGTCACTGGTAGATTTTGGGAGCAATTAGAATGATTTTGATGATCGATCATTCTAATTGTCTGAATCAGAAGAGTTCTGATCCATCGAAAGGAGTTTCGATGATGTCGATGATGAGATCACGACATATCTTATTACCATACAGAATTAAACCTAACTGGGTCACACAAATAAGGGTTAGGGTCTGAATGTCATCAATTGGCTAGTCCAATTGATTTGGATAAGATCCAATTAGGTTCAAGAAAATCGTGCTAGCACTCGATTGAGCCTAACTTTCTCCTCGTGTAATCTTTTCTATCTCTACTGAGCCAAATGTGATCTGGCTCATCCAGAGAACCTTAGAAAGGTTTTTCTCAGTCTAATTGAAGCTTGTCCAGCTCAGAAAAGGTTTGTCTTAATTCATGAGATGAATTTAAGACAACACCTACTAATTTCTAGCACCTGCCAATTTCATTTTAGGATATCTGTCAAAAATTGACATATGGGTCTTAAACTGAAGAGGACTTATTGGAGGATTTTTGTGGAGTATCCACATGCCTAAACCTAATCAAATTGGATGCCATAATTAGATTATGGCGTGGTCCAATTGGATTTAAGTGGGCGCCCCAAATGGATAAGAACCAAAGAGTCCAGATAAACTTGGACTCTTTGGCGCTACTCTATTTATGCTTATCCAATGTTGGCGCCACCTTTTGGAGATAAGGTGGGGTTCTTATCTGATATGATCAGATGATATCACTCCACCAATCAAAATTTTTTCAAAATTTATTGGAATTTTTTGATTGGTCGAATGATGTGTTACTGCACAGCATACAGAAATTATATAAACCCTGCTGCACCAGGGTTTCATGGCAGAAATTATTTTATGCAAAACCCCTATTAGCTGCCACCACCTCCTCTCTTCTCAATATCCTCCCTGCTCTCCTTTCTCCTCTCTTCACGTCCAAGAAGTTTGACATTCATCTGGCATAGGTGCAAGGCGTGGTGATGCCTGGAATAGAAGGCTGCAGGACATCTTCGACAGGCTGCTGCTCCAACTTCAGAAGGAGTTCTGAAGTACTTCCAAATTAGATATTGATCTAATTTTTGGAGCGTAGAATCATGAGGAGAAGATATTCTAGATCCTACCTGAGTGGATACTGGTAGAGGCCAAGCGCTTGCATGGCTACATCAGAACCTCAGGCAGTGCTGCGATCATCTACAGGGTAATTAAATTACCCTTGAGGTATGTCTATGTTTCTCATACTTTTAGATTTAATTTTGAAATTAAAATATCAGATAATAAAATTAGATCTAATAGACATCAGATCTAAAATAGTATAGGATAAAATTTAAAATTTATTCCACCCCAGATTTGATGAAATCTGGAAGATCCTACACAGAGGAAAAATGGTTTTCCTCCCTTCAAGTGTATCAGAGCCAGGTTGTTGGCTCTATTTTAGATCTATTTTAGATCTAATTTTAATTTTAATCTATCTAATTTCAAATGTCACATCAAATATGATAGGATCTAAAATCAAAATATTTAAAATTAAATCTAAGAAGATCTAACATGCATGAGATGCATAACTAGACTAGGATTAATTGAATCCATGAATAGTCTTAAGTTTTATATTTTAATGAGATTAAAATATGAATTAAATATAATTTATTATTTATTTTTTTGATATTATAATTATTATAATTAGATTAAAAAATAAATAATAAAATTTTAATTATTTCATAAAATTGATCTGTTGCATGTCAAGACTAGTTGTAGAATTGTTCTAGTAACTTATCTAGAATAGTTTTTATTTTGAATAGTTTAATTTAAATTTTATTTTTCAGATATTACATGTGATGTATTAGATCTGAAAGTATATTAACTAGATTAATTTTGGATACATGAGATGTATGCAAAGCATGTATTAGTTAGATCTTAAATTGTATATGTGATATGTTAATTTAGATCTAACTAGTTTTGTAGTTAAAATTTATATTTTTGATTAAGGTGTTCCTCATGGCCATCCGGTCATAAGAATAAAGTAAGATTTTAAGACCCTCTCTTCCCATTCAATGGGATGTTTATATGACATGTAGGTGTGCCGCGTGTTCATCCTTAATCAGAAATCAAAATTTACTTTTCTGTAAAATCCTAGATCCTGAAATCTTAGGATTTATTTTATATGCTTTGTTTATGAACCCAAACTTAATTAATGTATTGAGCTTATGAAATTAAGTTAGGTCTAAAATTGAGAATTTTAGATCTAAGATATTTTCATAAGATTGGGTTCGGGCTTGGGTAGCTCAATTAGGTCTAGCGGTTGATCAAACCGAATTAAGAGTTGGTTAGGTGGGATCATAAAAGCTAATAATTGATCAGTCTAATAGGATTAAGTCTGGGTCAAGGTCGAATCACATTTAGATGTGACTCGATCAAGTTAAGACCTAATTTGGCTTAGTGGTTAGAGCCTGGATTGTAGACTAACTCAATTAATTCTGGTTCGACAATTTGGTGTCTAAGGTAAGTTGGGCAGATGCGACCGACTGGTTTTTAATTGGGAGCTACTCGACTCGAATGCGTTCTTGTCGAGTTAATGATATATCCCTCCCACCGGTCTCACTTACCTGGCCATATGTGTCGATCCAGTTCTGATTTGAGGTGGCTAATAATTCGAGCTGACCCATGCAACTAGGTTAGTCATAATTGTTATGACTATATCAAGTCAAGTTTAAAGAGACCTAAATCAAATCTTCCTAAGAAAATATTAAGTCTAGGTCTTCCACCATTGTGGATGTGCAGGCCCTTCCCGGGGTTGATTGTTCTCGGTTGGTTACAGTGGCTCAGTTGCACCGAAAAGATACAACCATATCTATTAGGCATTGGATGCTACGGATTAGAGGATGGGTTGGGCTCAATATTTCGGATATAGTGAGGGACCCAATTAGGAATCTAGTTCGTGCAAATGGTGGGTTTGGCTTAACTAAGGATTGGAGCAATATCCCAGATATGGTGAGCTTCATGAATTAGAGACCAAGTTTTGGGTGCACCATGATTAGAGAATCATTGGACAAGAGTTGTCCACTCATCGGTTGACTCATCACCAATAACTGTTAGGTGAGGTGATGAGCCAGTCGGTGAGACTGCACCACCCACAAGAAATCACTAATCACGGAGATTTTCACATCTCTACCAAGGGAGTGTAAGGATCTGAAAAAATAGTGGGAGCTTAATTTGTTTAAAAATGAAAACCCTAAATAAATTGGTTGAGTCTGATTACAAAATCTAACTAGAAACTTTTGACTCTCTACAGGAAACATGTCTGCCTCAAACCCTCTGACCAAAATTCTAGACACTCATAGACTGACTGGACCAAATTTTAAGGATTGGTTGAGGAACTACAGAATTATTCTGGGTTTCAAAAAATTGACTCATGTCTTGGATCAGGACCCACCTGCCATGCCAGCACGTCCGACTGCTGAACAGAGAGCGTCTCTGAAAAAGTGGACGGACGATGATAACAAAGCCAGGTACTACATGTTGGGTGCAATGTCTGATGATTTGCAGTGCCAACATGAAAATATTTTGACTACCCGCCAAATGTTGGCTCACCTACAAGAGTTGTTTGGTGAACAGAGTCACGCGGCCAAGTATCAAGTCTGTCAAAGACTTTTTAAGGCCAAGATGCATGATGGACAGTCAGTCCAAGATCATTGTTTGACAATGATCAAGGATCTTGAGGAGCTTGAGAAACTCAGTGTCATCTTAGACAAGGATTTTCAGATTGATGTAATCCTTCAGTCCTTGTCCGATGTGTAGGAACCAGATCTAGGGTTTCAGGGTTAGATCTTGAAAAAGAGGGTTAGATCTTGAAACTTTTTTAAGATCATACAGCGGAAGACTAAAATAAATCAAAATTTATTTTCTAAGATCAAAAAATCTCTAGATCTAAGATCCTATTACATGATTATTACATGGTATTAAATCAGAAATTAAAATATATAAATATAGCATGAACTACATGTTGATCATATCAACATGTTTCTATACTACATCTAATGTATGTATTAAACAATAGATCAGATCTATTACCTTGCAAGTTAGACGTTCTAACCTTGTTGATCTGGGCTTGAGGATGATGTTACAAGTTGCACACGCATCCGACTTCTAGGAGTCATCCACACGAGCCCACGAATCTCGATCAGAAGTCCTGCTTCAGGAAATCAGCACAGTATGCTAGTACTGCGCTGATCCTTCTTTGATGGTTGATCAGGTGCCTCCTTTTTCTTGATTTGAACTCTTCCAAAGATGAAAAGTAAAAGGAAGAGTTTCAGATCTGAGACACTCTCAGAAAACTCAAGATGGAGGGAGGAAATATATGAAAACAAAAAACCAAGAAGAAGACCCTCTTCTTCTTCACATTTTTCTCTTTAGACACCCAAACTTGCATCTTTTATATCTCCACGACCTAAAGGTATTTCTCTTTGATTTTTGGATGGAACAAAGGTCTCTCTGATCTCTAATTTCCCCAAAATTTTACGAAGAAAATCATCTTATATAGAGAGATATGATAGAGTCCTTGTCTAGGTCAAACACCTAGTCAAGGCTTATCCAAACATGGCAAGTTAAGGGACGCCCAACTCTTGAGCACCTCCTTCATATTTTCATGCATGGATCACCAGAAAAGGGTGCACAATGTATACCCTAAAATCCATGAAAATTCCAAAAAAAATTTGGATAAATTCGGTGCAAAATTGAAAGAGTTTTGGATTTCTAAAACTCTATCTCATGGAATTCGAAATCCAAACTTATTCCTTTTAGATTTGATCCAAACCACCTTCCATGTAAGAAAGAAGAGAGGAGACCTTTTGTGAACATGGGAGAAATCTGGGAGAGGGCTTTTGTTGCACAAAATAAGTGGAGATTGGTGTTGAATAAGAGAGAGGGCATGGAGAAGGATTATGTGGCGCAAGGTGGAATCCTAGTCTTACTAGGATTCTGTCTTATGACTTGTTTTAATTTGGTTTCCCAAACCAAATCAAATCAAAATTAGATCAACCCAATTAAAATAGGTCTTAACCCAATTAAGAACCTAATTTAATCAGATTAAATTAGATTTAAATCTGATTTAATTTTCTAATCAAATTAGAAATTAGATTGACCCAAGTCCTAGTTGAACTAGGACTAGTTTTTCCTTGCACTTGGCTTATCCAATAAACCAATTGGACTTGATCCAATCAACCCCAAAATAAATCTAATTAAATTATATTTAATTAGACTTAATCTCGGCCCATTAGCTTAATCAAATTAAGCCAATCAACAATCGAATTGCTAATAGTTCCTCCTGCAACACTTGCACTGGATTAAATGTCAATCGTATTGATCATTTAATCCTAGAACGATTCTTAATCGTTGATCAACCATCTGATCGAATCATGAACTCTAATGTGTGTGACCTCATAGGTCCGAACCTAAGCCGGTAGCATAGAAATAAATTTTTATACCAATCGAAGTGACCATCTAGCAATGGTACCCGACGACCGGATAGGTCGAATGTGTAGAACAACATCCTTAGAACCCATGCGGATATAGTTTTCATATAATTCATCCCCTTGACCAAAATGATCATAGGACACCCCAGAGTTTAACTGTCAACTCTGATCAGGTTGTCCACATTGTATTTCAAAATATCAAATCCATCTGATGGATTACCCTGGCCAAGGTTTTGCTAAATTGAAATACAGCGACTCATTCTTCTCCAACTCTTGGAGTGGTCAATCCCATCTCGATCACACTCTGACTTCGCAAGTACTTGACTGTGCCCAGAAGCCTTCCGTCTCTAAATTAGAAATTCAGTTAGTCCAGTACCAAAGCACAGTGAGTTGCTTGCAAGTCACTGAGGCGATCTCAGGTCTAAGGGACACTTATACCTATATCCCATCAGAGATATTCTCGACAGTAGAATACTCTGGAGTTGGTCACATTCAATGATGATGTACCCTTACATCTCACCTGTATGCCATACCAGTGTCTCCACACTCCTTGGTTAAGAGGACAACCAACCCATATGGCCTACAGCGACCTATGCTCGATAGAAGCTGTCGTCCTTATTAACAGCTTATCATTTGGTCGTGAACAGTTTTAAGAACTAATCGATAAATCCTCTCTTTATCGAATCTAAATAGTCCTAAGGACTTCATCATAACAACGGAGTTCATTAGAAGATGAAAGCTTATGATGAAGATGCCAAATATATTTTATTTATTAACAAATCAATTACAATACTTGGTTGCTCAACCGTCAACAGCTTGACGATTGGCTTTTTGGGACACATTTCCCAACACGATGGATATGGTCAGTTCATCATGAACTTTCATATGCATAAGATGTAATGTACCTTGGTCGAGTTAATGAATATGCTGGTTACGACTGAGCTTTCAATGAAAGGTTCAAAAGGCTCAGTTCTTACTGTGGAGCAGACTTCTTCCAAGAGAAAGTCTTTTGGAAAGAAAAAGAAGTTCGTGAAGAAGCAGAAGGTGGATGGAAAGAACAAGAAGATAGGATCGAAGAAGAAGACTTCTAAAAAAGAAAGATATTTTTACTGTCAGTCAGAAGGCCATTGGAAGCGGAACTGTCCTCAGTACCTGGCCACCCTGAAGAACAAGAAGAATGGTCCTTCTGGAGGTATGCTCATTATCGAATCTAATCTTACGGTTTCTTCTGCATCTAGTTGGGTGCTTGACTCTGGTTCTAGTGCTCATTTGTGCACTTCTATGCAGGGTCTTGAAGAGAGCAGGAGGTTGAGGGATGGGGAGATGATCCTACGTGTCGGGAATGGAGCAAGAGTTGCTGCTGTGGCCGTAGGAACCTACCCTCTACGATTACCATTAGGATTAGATTTAGTTTTAAGAGACTGTTATTATGTGCCTGCAGCAAGCAGAAATTTGATTTCTGTTTCATATTTAGCACAAGAAGGCTATGTGATTAGCTTTCATAAGGACCATTGTAACATATTTATGAAAATAATAAAGTTGCAAATGGTTTTGTTATTAAAGGTCTCTATCAGTTACATGTTGATGTATCTATTTTTAATATTGAGCAAAATATGAATGCCATAGGAATTAATAGGCCTAGAGATAGTCTAAATGATAAATATCTGTGGCACCTAAGGCTAGGTCATATAGCAGAAGACATGGTTAACAAATTGAAGAAATCCGGGCTATTGAGTCCGCTGACTTTCGAGTCATATCCAGTTTGTGAATCATGCCTTCAAGGCAAAATGACCAAGCTTCCTTTTGTGGAATATGGAGAAAGGGCCACAGACCTACTTATCTTAGTACATACGGATGTGTGCGGCCCATTTGATGTGCTGGTTAGAGGCAACTTTGTCTACTTCATTATCTTTACCGATGATATGTCTAGGTATGGGTATGTGTTTCTAATGAAACACAAGTCTGAAGCCTTTGAAAGGTTCAAAGAATTCAGACATGAGGTAGAAAAATAAATAGGAAAGCCCATTAAGGTTCTTCGATCAGATCGAGGAGGTGAATACCTTAGTCGGAAATTCTTAGACTATCTTAAGGACAATGGTATAGTCTCTCAATCGACTCCACCTGGAATGTCTCAACTCAACGGAATTTCAGAACGGAGAAATCAGACCCTATTAGATATGGTCCGTTCCATGATGAGCTTCACAGGCCTCCCAGAATTTCTTTGGGGACATTGTCTCATGATAGCAATTTATGTATTGAATAGGATTCTCTCTAAAACTGTTCCTACCACACCGTATGAGATATGGTATGGTACGAAGCCAAGTCTGAATCATCTCAGAATTTGGGATTGTCCGGCTCATGTCAAGAGACAGCAGATGGACAAGTTAGAGTTCAGGTCTTTTAGAGCTCGGCTCATAGGATATCCTAAAGAGTCATTAGGATATTATTTTTATATTCTGGAAGACCACAATGTGATGGTGAGTCAAAATGCTATTTTTCTGAAAAAATAGTTTATTCAAGATGGTAGCATCGGAAGAATAATTAAGCTCAAGAAGAATGTCTCCCAAGAGCAACGAGCTAAAGAACCTGAGGAACCTAATCAATCAGAACCAGTCCTAACACAACCTCTTCCACCTTATAGATCGACTAGGGTTTTTCATCCTCCTGAAAGATACTTAGGTACCATACAAGAGGATGTAGAGGAAATATTCCTCACAGGAAATGGGGTTCATGGTGATGATCCCAAGACCTATGACGAGGCGATATCAGATATCGACTCTGAGAAATGGTTAGAGGCAATGAGATCAGAAATTGACTCGATGCACTCAAACCAAGTCTGGACCTTGATAGATCCGTCTGAAGGTATTATACCTATTGGGTGTAAATAGATCTTCAAGAGAAAGATAGGTGCAGATGGGAATGTAAAGACATTCAAGGCTAGGCTCGTAGCAAAAGATTATAGTCAGTGCGAAGGCATTGACTATCAGGATACCTTCTCGCCCGTAGCCATGCTAAAATTCATCCGCACATTGCTTGCTGTTGCAGCCTATTTCAATTATGAAATATAGCAGATGGATATGAAAACGGCGTTCTTAAATGGACATCTTGAGGAAGATATCTATATGGAACAGCCGCTTGGATTCACATCCAGTAATGATGATCACAAGGTCTGCAAGCTGCAAAGGTCTATTTATGGACTTAAGCAAGCATCTCGGAGTTGGAATACTCATTTCAATGAGGTGATCAAAACGTTTGGTTTCATCAAGAACGAGGAGAAACCATGTGTGTTCAAAAAGGTCAGTGGGAGCGCAGTTGTCTTCCTCGTATTATACATGGATGACATCCTCCTAATTGGGAATGACATTCCCATGTTGACCTCAGTCAAAGTATGGTTTTCTAAGGAGTTCTCTATGAAAGATCTAGGAGAGGCATCCTTTATACTGGGTATTAAGGTCTATAGAGATAGACCAAATAGGATGCTAGGACTTTCACAGAAGATATACATAGAGGAGGTGCTAAAGAGATTTAGCATGAAAAACTCCAAAAGAGGTTTATTACCTTTTAGACATGGCATTCATCTCTCCACTGGACTTCTGTGAAATGTATCCTTAAGTACTTGAGAAGGACTAAGGATATGTTTCTAGTCTTTGAGAATGGAGAACTCTAGATTCAGGGATTTACAATTCAGACTTTATGTCTGATATAGATGATCGAAAGTCGACATCTGGGAGTCTGTTCATTTGTAATGGTGGTGCAGTTAGCTGGAAGAGTTCAAGCAAACGGTGATTGCAGATTCCACCATGGAGGCAGAGTACATTGCTGCATCAGAAGCTGCGAAGGAGGCATTCTTGTACAAGAAGTTTGCCGCAGAGCTTGGAGTGATGTCAACAGATGCCATACCTCTTTACTGCGATAATAATGGTGCCATAGCCCTAGCTAAGGAGCCAAGGTCTCACCAGAAGTCCAAGCACATCGAGCGGCGATTTCATCTGATCCGTGATTACCTCGAAAAATGTTATGTCGAGGTCAAGAGAGTCGACTCCACAGACAATGTGGCAGACCTACTGACTAAGCCATTGGGCCAACAGAAGATCAAAGCCCACCTTGAGAAGATGAGACTTAGATATGTAGCCAATTGGCATTAGGTCAAGTGGGAGTTTGTTAGATGTGTGCCCTAGATGCCAGATCGGCTGACACATTTCTGTACAAATCTAAGGACAAAATTATAATTTTGACTATAAATGAATAAAAGGGTTATTCTTCTATCACATTATGTACATTGTGTCTGTGATACATCTTTTGAGTTAGTGGGAATGTTAATTCATATTTTCAAGAGTTGAAAATTTAAGGCATGAATTTACAAAACTAACTCATAAACTGCTCCTGACCATAGGATCATCACGAGCATGATGATCGATCCGAAATGTTAGTGTACGATTACTTTCTTAGGGTAGATAAGTCTTGAGTCTACGGTGTGGAGACACCGGAGTGAGAGTACAGGTATTCGTTGAGAATAAAAGTACTGAGCGTGACCACCTCGAGCAGTCATAAGGAAGTCTACCTTCTCATCGATGACTAGCTCAATGCTGCAGTTGTGTGTCTAGTTCTTTGACCTGAGGTGCATCGATGGTTCACCTTGAGTGTGTTATAGTTTGACTACACCATAACTCGATCTCCAAGCCATTCGAACCCTGAGGTGTATGTTGGCTGTAGCATATCCATTGTAGAAAACAGATCGCACCAAGATGGGATCTATCAACCTCAGTAATGAGAGGAGTAGTCCTATGATGATCGAAAGATCGAGTCCTTAAGCCCATGGCCATGGCAGAGTGAAATAATGGAAAAGAGTTTTCCATTGGGGTTTCACATCGGACTCGGATCGATCGATTGATTCATATGACTGATGTTGGGTTGGACGAGTTCACCTTTACCCTAATTCAGTCGGGACTCTTGATAGAGGAACTCAATCACACAGGTAGCTGCACCAAGAGGTTCGTCTTCAGTTCTAATGGGTTGCCACCATATACTGCTAGGTGTCACTGGTGGATTTTGAGAGCAATTAGAATGATTTTGATGATCGATCATTCTAATTGTCTGAATCAGAAGAGTTCTGATCCATCGAAAGGAGTTTCGATGATGTCGATGATAAGATCAGACATATCTCATTACCATACAGAATTGAACCTAACTGGGTCACACAAACAAGGGTTAGGGTCTGAATTCATCAATTGGCTAGTCTAATTGATTTGGATAAGATCCAATTAGGTTCAAAAAAATCGTGCTAGCACTCGATTGAGCCTAACTTTCTCCTCGTGTAATCTTTTCTGTCTCTACTGAACCAAATATGATCTGGCTCATCCAGAGAATCTTAGGAAGGTTTTTCTTAGTCTAATTGAAGCTTGTCCAGTTCAGAAAAGGCTTGTCTTAATTCATGAGATGAATTTAAGATAATACCTGCTAATTTCTAGCACCTGCCAATTTTATTTTAGGACATCTGTCAAAAGTTGACATATGGGTCTTGAACTGAAGAGGACTTATTGAAAAATTTTTGTGGAGTATCCACATGCCTAAACCTAATCAAATTGGGTGCCATAATCAGATTATGGCGTGAGTCCAATTGGATTTAAGTGGGCGCCCCAAATGGATAAGAACCAAAGAGTCCAGATAAACTTGGACTCTTTGGTGCCACTCTATTTATGCTTATCCAATGTTGGTGCCACCTTTTGGAGATAAGGTGGGTTCTTATCTGATATGATCAGATGACATCACTCCACCAATCAGAATTTTTTTAAAATTTATTAGAATTTTTTGATTGGTCGAATGATGTGGCACTGCGCAGCATACAAAAATTATATAAACCCTGCTGCACCTAGGGTTTCATGGCAGAACTTGTTTTATGCAAAAAAACCTATTAGCTGCTGCCCCCTCCTCTTTTCTCTACATCCTCCCTACTCTCCTTTCTCTCCTCTTCATGTCCAAGAAGTTGGACATTCATCTGGCATAGGTGCAAGGCATGGTGATGCCTGGAACAGAAGGCTGCAGGACATCTTCGACAGGCTGCTGGTCCAACTTCAGAAGGAGTTCTAAAGTAATTCCAAATCAGATATTGATCTAATTTTTGGAACATAGAATCATGAGGAGAAGACATTCCAGATCCTACCTGAGTGGATACTAGTAGAGGCCAGGCGCTTGCGTGGCTACATCAGAACCTCAGGCAGTGCTGCGATCATCTACAGTGCCAGGTGCTTGAGTGGATACTGGTATGTCTATGTTTCTCATACTTTTAGATTTAATTTTAAAATTAAAATATCAAATAATAAAATTAGATCTAATAGACATCAAATCTGAAATAGCATAGAATAAAATTTAAAATTTATTCCACCCCAGATTTGATGAAATCTGGAAGATCCTACACAGAGAAAAAGTGGTTTTCCTCCCTTCAAATAAGATGATAGCAATATTGAGTATAGGTCGTTGTGTGCTATATGAGTTGGTTGTCCTCTTAACCAAGGAGTATAGAGATACTATTGTGGCATGCAGATAGAATATAGGAGTACATTCACATTGAACGTGACCATGTGCAGAGCACTCTACTGTCAAGAGTAGCTCGTGAAGGGTATGGATATAAGTGTCCCTCAGACCTGAGACCACCACAGTGACTTATAAGCAAGTCACTGTAGTTTAGTATCGGACCATCTAAGTTTCTAACTCAGTGATGGAAGGACACTGGATGCAGTCAAGTACTTATCAAGTTAGTGTATGAGTCAATATGGAATGGCCCCTCTGAATTAGTAGGAGATAAGCATCAGTGTATTTCAATTTAGCAAAATCTTGGTCAGGATAATTCATAAGATGGATTTGAAAGGTTGAAATATAATGTGGTCGATTAAATTAAGGTTGACAGTTAAATCCTAGGTCACTTTGAGCATTAGGATCAAAGGAATGAATTATATGGTAACCATACGTCAGTAGGTTCTAGAATGTTGCTTTTTAATATTTTGACCTATCCAGTCGTCGGGTCACCATTGCTAGATAGTTATATCGATTGGTATAGAAAGTTATTCCTATGTTGTCGGGTTAAGTTCGAACCTATGGGATCACATGCATTAGAAGATTTGGTCAGATATGATGGCTGAAGAGTCCAACTGGATTGTGACTCTGGTAAGGAGTCCCACTGGGATGGTGGTCTGGAGGAGAGTCCCACTGAGACTGAAATTCTACTATTAATAGAAAATTAATTAATAATTAGATTACTAATTGACTCAATTTGATTAAGTAAAGAGCTTTGGATCAAGTCTAATTGAATTAGATTCAGTTTGACTCTGATTGGGTTTGATATGATCAATCCTGATTACAAAAAGAAATTTAATTCTGATTCAATTAGGATTTGGATTCAGTCAATTCCTAATTGGGTTAGAAATTTATTAAGATATTTAGATTCCTAATTAGATTAGATTTATTTCTATGAGTAGGTTCAATTCAAATTTGATTTGGATTAGAATTGAATTAGAAATGAAGAGTCCAAGTCGACTAGGACTCTATCCTTATCTCCTTGCGCCACACTTGGACCCATGCCTTTATCCCCATGCCAAATTGGATTTGGCTTGACCTTTTTGACATCAAAGTAATAGACCCAATAAGGGTAGGTGGCAATGATTGATGACTCATAATTCTATCTCTTGCCTAATTCGAACGCGATCCAAATTAGAGATAAGATGAAAATAAAAAAAGAGATTTTTCATACAAGAAAGGTTGTTGGCATCATATTGATTTTTTATTTATTTTTCTTAGAGAGATCTTGGGTGTGTGAGACATCAAAATTCTTCTCAACATTAAAGAGATTTTTTTAGAATTTTTTGGAATGCCAAAAGTGTTTTGGCATGGACTCTTGGCGCCCTCTCTTCGTTGAAAACCCTAATTCCAAGTCTATAAAAGGGTGGCTCCTCCTCTTCTTGGCGTGATACATAAACTTCCTTGCTAGTTTTTATTTTTCCAGAGCTCCTCTCCTCCTCCTCTCTTCTTTCTTTAGATTCTTTCATCCTTTAGAGTGTCCAAGATACTTGAAAAAAAAGAAAGAGTCAGCCGTCGAAGTTACTTGCAGGCTAGCACCTCCAAGCCCCTGATCTGCGTCAGTCTTCATATGAATTTTTTTGTAAAGATCAGATGACTTCATATGACTGAGAGTGATCTGAGAAACATCCTCTCCAAGTATTGGACCAGAAAAGATCAAGATCTAATTGGTTTGGTAATTGTTTCTAACATGTCTTGATCATATTAATAGATCTAATAGTTAGATCTAGAATTTCAGCATCGATGAGATCGATGTGTATTTTTATTTTCAGATCTAAAGTGCATATTTTTCATATCATAAATCATCACATGGTAGTCTAGATTAGATCTTATGCATATGATTGAGATTAAATTATTTGATCTTTCCTTTTCGCTGCACAAAGATTTTTAAAATTGCATGCATAGCACTACCGCATATTTTCTTCAATTAACTCCTGTAATCTATAGGGATCAATCTCATCTTGATCCATACACAGACTTTGTAAGTACTTGACTATATCCAATAGCCTTCCATGACTGTATTAAAAATATAGATAGTCCAGCATCAAAGCACAGTGAGTTGCTTGTAAGTCACTATGTTGATCTCAAGTCTGAGGGATACTTATATCCATACACTTCGCAAGCTACTCTTGATAGTAGAATGCTCCATAGAAGAGTCACTTGGGTAGTGATGATGTACTCCTACACCTCATTTATATGTTATACTAGGGTCTCCACACTCCTTGGTTACGAGGACAACCAACCTATATGACATTCAATGACCTATACTCGATAAACGTCATCGTCTCTTAATGACGTATCATTTGATTGTGAAAATATTTAAGAACTATTTGATAAATCCTTCTCTATTGATTGTCATATAGTTCTAAGGACTTTATCACAACACAAGAGTTCTAATAAGGAAGATGTACACCTTGTGATGAAAATACGAAAATAATTTTTATTTATTTATAATTCATATACAAATTATAAAGAGCACAATCATTCGAACGATTGGCTTTAGGACATATTTCCTAACACTCTTCTCATCAAATATAACATCCCTATTGATCACTGACCTTTGTGCTTGAGAATCCCACAACAGGTATCCCTTAACTCCTTGTGGATACCCAATGAAAGTCATCTTCTGAGATTTTGGATCTAGCTTGCTCCTTTCAGTTACCTCCATATGTGCATAAGCCGAGCAACCAAAGACCTTTAGGTGGCCAAGCTCCACCTTCTTCCCACTCCAGACCTCCTCTGGAATGCCTCCATTCAGCTTTCTATGGAGAGACCTATTGACAAGAAAACATACAAAAGTTAGAACATCACCCCAAAAAGTTTTGAGAGTGATGTTTGTAGCCTCAAACTCTGTGCCTTCTCCATTAATGTTTGGTTCATTCTTTTCATGACACCATTCTACTGGAGGGTCATTGATGTGTCTTAAATTATATCGCATGCGTACGGTATGTAATGTAGCACGTTCGATCAGTACAGATCGATCCCATGAGAAACTGAGTGTTTGAATCATATTCAAATTCTTGCTCAGGTTAGCTTTAATAGAGAGGAGGAGAATTTATCGGATTATGTTAGATTACTAACTATCAAAGCAGTAAAATAATTAAATATAGAAATAAAGAGTCTAAAAGATCTAAAGCTTTTGAATCTACTAGACCAATGATTTAGATAGCCTTCCTATGGTTTCTTTTATGATGTCTCTTAATTAAGGTGTAAAGCATAAACAAGCATGGACCATGAAAAGATTTAACTCAACTATGATCTATCAAGTCTTTCACTTTTACCCTAATCAAAAAACTTTTTCTTTCAACTACTTCTCTTGTGTTACCCAAGTATGGACTATGAAGGGGTTCTAACCCAACTATAATCTATCAAAATTTTCCATAAAAAAGATGAAGAAAGGAGTTTAAAATACTTGTGAGCCTTCTACCCATTACTCCTCTTGCACCAAATCAAGCATAGACTATGAAGGGATTCTGATCCAACTACAGCCCATCAAGTCTCTTGGCAAGAGACATGAATGGAGAAGAACTCTAAAAATTAAAAGCTTAAAAAAAATTCAAAGAAAAAGACTTCTAATCATGATCTAGCTTCATCACAAATCCAAAGGGGATTGCTTAGCTAGACATAAATTGATTTGAAGCAAACATAAAATAAAACTATGCTAATTGCGAGAATTTAACATTACAGAAATTAAAGAATCGTAGAAAAATAAATGCAAGAAATTAAACTACCCTAATGTTGAAATTAAAAATTATATAAATTAAATTGAAGGAAAAGAAACTAATTTATTGCTTGAATAAAATTTCTAACACAAATATTTTTAACCTCTGAGCTATTAATAGGGCTTGGAGTTAGAACAAAAATTTTAAAAAAAAATAAAAGAAAAAAAGAAGAACCTAAACTAGGATCTTCTCCCACAATCTTCCTCTACAGAGTCTTCTAATTCTTGTACCACTCTCTGACTGACTCTCCTTCTCGTGTGTTGGAAGGATGGAAGGAAGTGGAACAAAATGACTAAAAAAATTTAAAAGATGGATATTCTCATATATCATATGGGCCCTACAAGAGATATGGTGTGGAGAGAGATATATAAAAGTAAAGGTATTGGCTTTATAGATATAAAAGATAGTAGATTTTTTTTTTTTTTTTTTTTTGTAGATGTGGGACTAATAAAAATAAAGATCGGTGAGATCTCTTAATCCTTTGTGACTTTTTTCTTTCCTCTTTTGATTTTAAGACCCCTACTCTCTATTTTCTCCTCTCTATTTCAGTTAGCGAACCAGTCTCAGGCCCGTGTACGCCGTGGGTAAGGACCGCCCGCTGTTCCTTTTTCATTCGCATGCCCAAACAAAACCGTGCTCGATCCTGTACAGCAGCATTCAAATATCATGGCTTCTTGCTCTGAGTCCACACCCAGCCCCTCCTTTACTTGCCTTCACATTCCACATTCGTGCATGCACAGCCGTGAAGCAAAAATAAAATAGCCACACTCCAAAGGCCGCTTCATGGACCAATGTGCCTGCTCGAAAGCCCCAAAAGGCAACGTACAAGCTTTGCTTCTAGTATCCTATTTGCAACCAAAAGCCTCTATTGGTGCAGAATTCCGTCGAAGCCGGAGTTGCTGGAGTCGAGATGACCGTGGCCGCCATCGGGACCTGCAAGAAAAGTCTAAATCGGAGTTGGGGGTGCTCTGACAAGACCCTCTGATGCTCAAGTCAGTACTCTGCTTCAACAGAAATGGAGTGCTCGAGTGAAAATTTTAGCAGAATTTTGAGATAGAGTTTTTGAGCTTAGAGAAGAACGTATCTGGGGATCCCTTTTTATAGATGGAGAGCATAACTGCTTGACAGTGACGTCTGTAACTGCCTGGTAGTGGGCCGTTCAGAGCCGCCTGGAGTTTGTTACGAAGAGTAGTGGCATCAGGGGTCGTTCAGAGCCACGTGGAGTTTGCTACGGAGAGGAGAGTGGTGTCCGTTGTCGCAACTTCTCAGAGAGTAGTGGAGCCATGCAGAATCCGCTGTAGAGAGTGGAGCAGGGTAGTGGCCATTATCGTGACTTGCCAGAGAGTTTGAATCTGTCAGCTGAAGCTCGGTTGGGGCATCTGACGGAGTGGAATGGCTCTCTATCCCATCGATCTGGGAGAAGCTCGGATACCTCGAAGCTGCTGATGAGTCTACTGCTATCGGATACCTTAGGCACTAATACCACAGGTGGGAGTTATCTGTTGTAGAAGCTCGGATGGAGACTTTCCATTGGTGAAGCCCTGCAGGAGTAGGATTGTTAGAGAAGTCTGTCTGGGATTCGCCTGATGTGGAAGCTCGTCTGAAGATGATCCGCCAGAGGAGTTTGGTTTCATGAAGGATCTGGCGGGGGGTCGGCCGGTGATGGACTTCGAATGGTGCTGGGGAGGTACGATAGATGTCGGAGGCGATCGATCGTTGTAAAAGTCCAGCTGCCGGAGTCCGTCCATCGTAGAAGCTCGTCTGGGATTCGGCTACGAAGAAGCTCATCTGGGATCCTGCTACGAAGAAGCTCAACTGAAGTCTACCGTAATGGAAGTTCGAAAAAGGCATGTTTACAGTAGGGGCTCGAATGGAATTTGCTTACAGTAGAGATCCAGAGTAGACCGTCCGCTGTAGGAGTTCGGAGTAGACCGCTCGCTGTAGGAGTTCGGAGTAGATCGCTCGCTATAGGAGTTCGGAGTAGATCGCTCGTAGTAGAAGTTTGGCTCTCACAGGAGCCCGATCAGGATCTTGAAGGTGGACGACCACCGTAGAAACTCGGATGGAGTCCGATCTCTGTAGAAACCTCATTGTCAAAGAAGCTCGGATATCGACGGAGTCTGGAAGGAGTTCGGAGAATAGTTGGTCACTGTAGAAGGTCGGCTAATAGTGAGGCCTAGAGAGCCTTTGGAGCGGCATGGTAGATGGATGAAAAAGCTCATTGTCGGAGAAGTCCGGAAGGTCGGACGGTCGGGAGGGTTCAGAGAGACGCCACACATGGTCGAAAGCCGGAGAAGCCATGGAAGGGTCGGTCCTTTACAAACTTCGATCGAGGGGGTTATTTTATACCCAACACCAGTCCCCCTGCTTTTGAGTTCAGATTCCAAATGAAGAAAGTACAGAGAAATTCTCACGGTCGAAGTTGCTTCCCTCGATTTTCATGCTCGGTGGTTGCCAGATATTTTGACGTTCGGCACGGTGGTACTAGAGGCTTTTCGAAAAAAAAAATTTCTTTTTGGAATTTTCACCGGAGTGTGGCTCTAAGTACGGTACAATAATGACTCTGTCAGCTGCCAGCCATTTTCAATAGTCTGTCAAGGTGAGTGGGACACGCGGTGAGTGCAGGCTGGCCAGAGGAGTCCGCAATCATTATTGCGTCGGATCTCGGGGTCTATTTAAACATGTTCTCCTCCTTCAGGGGTCTCACTTTGTCTGAGAGAATCCCTCAGTTCATCTCCTCTTCCCCGAGAGCTCCAGCTTCCTCTAGCATCCTTCTTGGCCTTAGGCATCCTCCAGGTCAACTTCCATCGTCCTTGCCATCTTCCTGCACTCCCGGGGCCGATCTAGGTTAGTTCCGAAACTCTTTGTCGTTTTCCTGTCCTTTCTTCTTCATATTCTGTTCGTTTAGCTTCCTTGAGGGCCTGTTTGCTATTTTTCTTGATTTTTTTGAGATTTTGTGGCTTCCATTTGATCCGAAATATCTTCTGATATCTCCTCTTCTAGCAGTTCTAGGAGTTCGTCAGCCCCAGTCCCCCAAAGTTCTGGTACCGTAGACGAACCCATAGCTAGGACCGAGCCTTGTCCGGCTTTTGCACCAGACACCATCCCTGGCTCCTTGACTCCGGATGAACTCTCACTGATAAGGATTCAGTATGGAGTTCATCCGAAGTCAAGGAGCCAAGGATGGTGTCCGATGCAAAAGTCGGACAAGGCTCGATCCTAGCTACGGGTTCGTCTACGGTACCAGACTTTGGGGGACTGGGACTGACGAACTCCTAGAACTGCTAGAAGAGGAGATATCAGAAGATATTTCGAATCACATGGAAGCCACAAAATCTCAAAAAAATTAGGAAAAATAGCAAATAGGCCCTCAAGGAAGCTAAACGAACAGAATACGAAGAAGAAAAGACAGAAAAATGACAAGGAGTTCTGGAACTAACCTAGATCGGCCCGGGAGTGCAGGAAGATGGCAAGGACGATGGAAGTCGACCTGGAGGATGCCTAAGGCCAAGAAGGATGCTAGAGGAAGCTGGAGCTCTTGGGGAAGAGGAGATGAACCGAGGGATTCTCTCAGGCAAAGTGAGACCCCTAATGGAGGAGAACGTGTTTAAATAGACCCCGGGATCCGATGCAATAATGATTGCGGATCTCCTCTGGCCGGTCTGCACTCGCCACGTGTCTCACTCACCTTGACAGACTATTGAAAATGGCTGGCAGCTGATAAAGTCATTATTGCACCATACCTAGAGCCACGCTCCGATGGAAATTCTAAAAAGAAGAAATCTTTTTCGAAAAGCCTCCAGTACCAGCGTGCCGAACGTCAAAATATCTGGCAACCACCGAGCATAGAAATTGAGGGAAGCAACTTCGACCGTGAGAATTTCTCTGTACTTTCTTCATTCGGAATCCGAACTCGAAAGTAGGGAGACTAGTGTTGGGTATAAAATACCCTCCCCCCAGCCGAAGTTTGTAAAGGACCGACCCTTCCAGGGCTTCTCCGACTTCCGACCGTGTGTGGCATCTCTCTGAACCCCCCCGACCATCCGACCTTAGGGACTTCTCCGACAATGAGCTTCTCCATCCATCTACCGTACCGCTCCAAAGGCTCTCTAGGCTTCACTGTTAGCCGACCTTCTACAGTAACCAACTATTCTCTGAACTCCTTCTAGACTCCGTCGATATCCGAGCTTCTTCGACAATGAGATTTATACAGAAATCGAACTCCATCCGAGTTTCTACGACGGTCGACTACCTTCAAGATTCCGATCGGGCTCCTGTGAGAGCCAAACTTCTACTACGAGCGATCTACTCCGAACTCCTACAGCGAGCTGTCTACTCCAAACTCCTACAGTGAGCGGTCTACTCCGAACTCCTATAGCGGGCGATCCACTCCGAACTCCTATAGCGGGCAGTCTACTCTGGATCTCTACTGTAAGCAAATTCCATTCGAGCTCCTACTATAAACATGCCTTTTTCAAACTTCCATTACAAGTAGACTTCAGCCGAGCTTCTTTGTAGCTGGATCCCAGACGAGCTTCTTTGTAGCCGAATCCCAGACGAGCTTCTACGATAGACGGACTTCGGCAGCTGGATTCTTACAATGACCGATCACCTCCGACGTCTGCCGAACCTCCCCAGCGCTATCCGAAGTCCATCGCCGGCCGACCCCCCGCCAGATCCTTCATGAAATCGAACTCCTCTGGCGGATCATCTTCAGACGAGCTTCCACATCAGGCGAATCTCAGACGGACTTCTCTAATAATCCTACTCCTGTCGGGCTTCACCAATGAAAAATCTCCATCCGAGTTTCTATAGCAGAACTCCCACCTGTGGTATCAGCGCCTAAGGTATCCGACAGCAGTAGTCTCGTCAGCAGCTTCGAGGCATCCGAGCTTCTCCTAGATCGATGGGATAGAGAGCCATTCCGCTCCGTCAGATGCCCCAACCGAGCTTCAGCCGATAGATCCGAACTCTCTGGCAAGTCATGACAATGGCCACTACCCTGCTCTACTCTCTGCAGCGGATTTCATGTGGCTCCACTACTCTCTGGCAAGTTGCAACAACGGACACCACTCTCTTCTCCGTAGCAAACTCCACGTGGCTCTAAACGACCCCTGATGCCACTACTCTTCGTAACAAACTCCAGGCAGCTCTGAACGGCCCACTACCAGGCAGTTACAGACATCGCTGTCAAGCAGTTACGCTCTCCGTCTATAAAAAGGGATCTCCAGATACGTTCTTCTCTAAGCTCAAAAATTCTATCTCAAAACTCTACTAAAATTCTCACTCGAGCACTCCATTTCTGTTGAAGCAGAGTACTGACTTGAGCATCGGAGGGTCTTGCAGGAGCACCCCCAACTCTGATTTAGACTTTCCTTGCAGGTCCCGACAGCGGCCGGGTCATCTCGACTCCAACAACTCCAGTTTCGACGGAATTCTGCACCAACAGCCTCCATAACATTTAAAGCCAACATGGGCCCCCCTCATTAAATGCCATGCCAAAGTCTATTTTTCCTTCAAAACCATCTCTTTTGAGTAAATACTGCATATGTCCCCTCTTGCCTTTTTTTGGGCCTATCATGATTTGGGCCATGGCTTGGTTTGGACCGTATTTGATCCTCTTTTGGTCTTCATTTTGGATCCAATCCACTGCCTTTAGGCCTGTGAATCGGACTTTTTGCGTTGGTGCTCCTTTTTCTTGTAAAATATATGAAAAAGCATCAATTCTAAAAGACTAAAGATTATTTAGTCTATAAATTAATGCTTTTTTGATCATATTTATGCACTTACTACACCCCTAACTTGAGTCTTACTCGTCCTCGAGTAAAGAAAAGATTTAGAGCTAGATACCTTTAAGCTTAGAGTTTTAAGTTTTACGGAACAATTTTTTTTCAAAAAGCCACTGATATTCAGTAGAGCGTGAGTGAGGTATATCATTGAGGTATTAATACTTAACCAATATGAGAATTAAGTGAAAAATACTAAATCTTTTCTGAATTATTTCTAAATTGCCCCTACTTTTATCTCTAAATCATTTACCTTCACATGGGTGAGTGTATTGTTACTTCCATCCTTCATTTATTATAAAAGCATCTTCACATTGTCCATTTTTTGATACGAACATCAATGATTACTTAAGTGAAGGGATCCAGTTACTCAGTGGGAGATCAATGTTTAGATTCTCTTCTCTCTTTTTTTTTATAATGTTATACTACTATTGAGTGTCTTAACTCCTTAAGCTTTTTATCTGACCTATGTAGCAAGTTTTCAGCCAATGACTTCCAAATTAGATGACTTTAGAGCACTAGATATAAAATATCTTTTGGACTTGCTTGCTCCAATCAAACAGGTTACGAGTTAAAACTAGCCTTACAATGAGCTTCTTTGCCCTTCTCATTTTTCGATGCGAACCTCAATACTTGCTTAGGCAAGGATCGATTACTTGGTGAGAAGTACTTGAAAACTATTTTATTTTTATTTTTTTTATTATAAAAAATATATAGTTTCTCTACACTAGCCTATAAGAAGTAATTTTTTCTTTGATGCTGGTAGCAGGAATTAGAAGTCCTGACGAAAAAATATTTATGTTCTAGACTTAACTCTTTATTGAATTTTCTTAATACTTGATTCTTTGATATCTCACAAACTCTCTGATCTATTCATCAATTTATTTTAAAAAAAAATTACTTAGTTTAGCTTGATTCTTTAAGTGTAATCGGTGCCTAAATGCTAAATGCTAACTTACTCAAAGACCAAAAAAAAAATTATAATTATTATTCTCCCCCAAACTTAATCGATATTATCCACAATGGAGAGACAAAAATAGAGGGTACAATAGATAAAAAAAAAAGATAGGAAAAAATATACCTGACTCGCTGTGTTCTTAGTTCAGTAGGGGTCTTCAAATATCCTTGCAGATGCATATTTGGCTCTCCTCCCTAACTTATTCATTAAAGCAACTGAAGTAAAAGCCTAAACAAACTAAAGAGAGAAATGAAATTAAACTATAAAGATCTGAGTTGCCTTCTAGTAAGTGCTAAGTTTAACATCTACAATTGGATGCTAAAAAAGTACTTATCCTATTTCTATCCGAATCTTAATGTAGGTCTATAATTTCGTACGTGATTCATCTCTTCCTTAAAATATTTCCTACATGGGACCATTATGTGACTCATTCCTTTGATAGCTAACAACTCTTCTTTTATAATTAGATCTAGGTATAACTTAAGTACTGGTCGGGGTTCTAAGAGGCCTAGATCTATGTACTCGATGTGCTAAAAGAGTGTTTCTAGATCTCCTATTGTTGCCTCTTCCATTTTAGGCAAAGGTTCAACCAGTGCCATGAGGGGTTCAACTAGTAATTCTGATCTTGGCTGAGTATAATGGTCAGTAGGTATGGATACTGTTGAGATTTCATGATTTCATACATGCAAAAATATTGAAACAAATACGCAGAAAAAATTTTAAAAAATTTAGATTAAATCTAATTTAATCTAAGAATGCATAAGATCAAATCTTAAAATCATAAATAGGATCGACATATGTGAGATAGGATTCAGATACAGAAATTAAATAGAGAAAAATAAATAGAGAAGATCTAATCTTCATACCTTAGCACGGATTGATCTATACCGTGAACTGATGATCATGAATATCTTCCAAAGGTCTCTTAAAGTCACACAAGCGTCTGGCCTCTACGGGTATTCATACAAAACTTCGATCTAATCAGAAGCTTTTTGATCTCACTGGGATGCTAGCTCTCTTACAGAGATCGCATTTTGATGGTTGAAAATCTTTTCTTCTCTCAGGACACTCTTAGAGAAGAAGAAAATATGAGGATGATGATCTCTATGTTAAGGATCATGAAAAAAATTCTTTCTTCTTTTTTCTTCCTAAAATCCATGCACCAAATCTCTCCGCTAGAGATGTAAAAATTTTTATCCAACTTTTGGACAAAGAGGAGAAGAAAAATCCATGTCCAAACATAGACAAAAGAGAGAAAGAGATGGTCCTAACAACCAACCTTTGGTTGTTTGTCCAAAGGGATATACACCAACTTACCTCACACCAAGAAGCATCACGCTGTCTCTCTCTCGCCCTTGAATTTTCATGCTCGCCTCCCCTCCTTTTGGGCATCAAAACTTGATCCATATCAGCCTTTGGTACCGTCCCTTAAGACCCATGTTTAAATAGGCAAAGGAGAGATAGAGTTTAGGTAGGAAGATAAGAGTCCAAAGATCACGGGACTCTTGCTTTATGATGCCGCCCACAACTAATTCTTTTGCACCCCATATATTTCATGGAAGAAAGGAATAACATGGACTTCTTACACGCAACATACCTCACACACAAGAAGAAAAATAGGTGCAAACAAAAAAAGTGGGCATGGGGCTTCCTTATGCGCATGGAAAGAGAGAGTTCTAATCTCATATGACTCCTTTTTAGATGGCTAATTTAAATCAATTTAAACTTTAACTAATTCTAATCATATTAAAAATTGATTAGATCCAAATAGATTAGAATTTAAATCTGATTAGGAGTCCAAACTATTTAGATTAGATGTCACCTAATTAGAGGAGTCCTAGTCTTTTTGGACCTCTCTTGGTGCTTGAGTAAAACTCAATTTAATCCTAATCCAATTAGAATTTAGTACACCCATGAAGAGAAAAATTCTTAATCTAAATAAAAACTCAAACACTCTTGTTTAGATCCTAGTCCAATTAGAAATTAAGTCAAATCCAAATCTGAATTCAACAAAGAATTATTCTCCCATGCAATTTGGTTATCTAAAATAACCTAATTAGGCTTGATCAAATCAAATCCATGTCAAGTCAAATTAAATTTAATTTAATTAGACTTGATGCAAGCCCCATAACTCAATCAAATTAAACAAATTAGCAATCTAATTGCTAATTAATTCTCCTATAATTCACTAACTCTTTAGCAAGTTACTTAATTATAACTTTTGCATTGGATTAATCATCAATCAAATTGATAATCAAATCCTACCACGATTCATAATCGTAATTCAACCATCTGATCAGTCAAAAGCCTCTTTGTGTGTAACTCCATAGATTTTATTCTGTCTAATAATGAGATATATTATGATCCCTATCACAATATCATCAAAATTCTTTTCAATGGGTTGGAACTATTCCAACTCTGGCCATCAAGGATCATCGATCATCGAGATGATGCTCGTGGGTCTCACAATCCACCAGTGATACCTAACAGTATATAGTGACAATCTAGCAGAATAAAAGATGATAAACCTATAGGTGCAGTTAACGTATGATACAGTCCCTCTATCGTGAGTCTCGATTAGATGACAGATCATAAATGAATCATCAAACCTCATCATCAGTCATATGATAGATTCAATTAGCTCAAGTCTATGTATGATTTTTATGAAAACTCTTTTCTATCAATCACACTGCTATGGCCATAGACTTAAAGGCTCAGCTTTTTAAATCTCATAGGACTACTCTTTTCTGTTAGGATCGATAGATTTCATTTAGGTGCACATCCTACTCATACAGTGGATCAACTATCGCCAACATCCATTATAAAGACTCATTAAGTCAATATTTATGTGTAGTCAAACTCCAACAGTCACACTGCGAGCAGCTATAGCACTGCAAGTCAAAGGATCAGTCACACCACTGAGCATCGAGAAAGTCACTAATGAGTGAGCAGACATCCATGTGACTTCTCGTGTTGGTCATGCTCAATGCTAGTTATTTTCTAACAACCATCTATACTCTCACTCCAGTGTCACTACACCGCAGACTCGAGACTTATCTATCCGAAAGAAGCAATCCGTGCACTGGTCTATCTAGATCAATCACCATCCCCATGATGATCCTATAACTAAGAGCAATTTAAGAATTAACCATCAATGACACATGTCTCAAATTCTCAATTCTTTGAGAATATGCATCATCATCTTGTTAATCTCTTAATGATTCATGGACACATAAATATAAACAGTAATATAAATACCCATAAAGTATAAAAATATATCTCAAAAATATGATATGCGTTAGCCAAGATTGACTTCTAGAACATACATCCAACAATCTCCCACTTACACTAAAATTAATCTGTCATATACTAAGCCCTATCTTCTCAAGACAGGCTTTAGTCTTCAGCTAGCTAAGTGACTTACCAGTGGATTATCCATATCTCATATAGAGTTTACTTTCTGTACCTCTATGTATTTCTACTTGAGATAGTCGCATGTTCTGTTGCTCTATGTGCTTGGATATCTAGTGAGACCTAGACTCCTTAGCAAGGACTATGGTGCCATTGTCTTTGTAGTATAGTATCATGACATCTGATGGTATGACATCCAGTTCTACAACTAACATTAGAACCAGAATACATCCTACACATCTACAGTGTATTCAACTTCCATCGATCGATTGCTTAGAATCCTTCCAAGATATCGACATGATTACACCTATGATGTAGACATTCTATCATTAAAATCAGACATAAAATCTGAATTGGTGTATTATCCCACTCCTAGCTTTGATCCTTCTCCAAATTAAGAACAAATCCTTAGTTCTTCTCAAAAACTTAAGGATGTTTTCACAATAATCAGCGCTCTCAGCCTAAATACAACTGATATCTACTCGTGACATTCACATTATTAACTATATCAATTCAAATATATTACATGGAATATATTTATACCTAAGAGGATAGCGGATCCCTCTATGAGATTTCTATACTGAACCCTTTCAGCATCTACTCTCTGTACTTTATATGTGAAAACACAAGCATCCAATTGTATCTATCTCTATAGATCTTTATATTCTCAAAATATAGGATGTTTGCTTCATATTTTTCATTGAGAATTCTATATACAATCATATTTTAACTGATGTCAGTATTGGACACTCCCACTGATCGAAATAAAAGTTCTAACTCCAAGATTATTACAGACTTTGTGATCTCTTATCACGAGAAGTGAAATCCATAAACTACTCCATATAGAAATCTTCAAAAGATATCTAGTCAAGAAAGCTAATTCACATTCTTTTTTTGGAGTCGATGTCTAACATCACCTCATTGTAGGTTTTGGGATCATCTCTATGTTCCCTATCTCCCATGAGAAATAATTTTTTTTTATATCCTCTGTTAAGCATACCCAAGTACCTTTTGAAAGGATAGAAGATCCTACTATATGCACGAGGTGAAAAAGAAACTTACGTATACTAGTTCATCATGAATAGGTTCTTTAGGTCCTATGGCTCGCTGCTCTTCAAAGACACTCTTTGAGCTTAACTTTCCTCTCATTACTTTATTTTGGTTAAATAATTTTTCAAAAAGATAGTATGATGGGTCACAATCATATTGCAATCCTTTCAGAAGAAAAGTAGTATCCCAAACTCTTTTAGGATGAGTTTTATAGACTTATCCTCTAACATATCCACCTACTGTCTTTGACATAGGCTGGACATGCTTGAATTTTGAAATAATCAAGATTCAATTTTTACTATGCCATATCTCATACGGTATGGTAGGAATAGATTTAGAAAGAATCCAATTTCATAAAAATAAAGTATATCCCTAAAGAAATAAAATAAATCAATAAAATCCATCATGGGCCAGTCCATATCTCATACAGACCCATAACTCTTCTTAATTATCTCGTTGAGCTGAGATATACTAAGAGAGGTCTAATATGAAACTATGTCATTTTATGAGATAATCAAAAAAAAAAATTTTGATATTGTATCCTCGATCCGATCAAAGTACTGTTAAAAATTCTTTGATTTACTTCTCTACTTTACATATGAATTCTTTGAACCTTTCAAAAATTTTAGATTTATATCTTACATACATACCTATACCATGACTGATCATTGGTAAAGGTAACAAAGTAGAAATAACTTCTTTTGTTAGAACATCAAATGGGCTACACACAAAAAATGTGTACAAGGATAAGTATCTTAGTGGTCTTTTTTCTCTTGTCCCACAAGAGTAGCTTGATCATTTTTTTTCAAAGAGATGATACACAAACTAGATATGACTCAACAGTCAATGAGCTCAAAAGCTCATATTTCTCCAGTCTATTAATAATTTCTTCTCTTATACAATCTAGCCCAAGGTTCTATGTATACTTAAGATTTATCTCAACTTTGGATCTCTCAGATCCAATGGCATTCACTGCTTACTCAATTAAGTTCATAGATGCATCACCATGCAAATGATAGAGACTGTCTCTAAGAACTAAATCCAAATAATGATCACAAAGGATAGATATCCATGGCCACAGCAGCAACTCTTGCCCTATTACCAATTTTAAGGGTTACTTTCTCAGCCCTTTACCTTTTTATAGACTCTATATAAAAATACTAGGCCTAAAACTCAATTGGAAGAAGAAAAAATCATTAGGATAGTATTAAGCAATTTTGACATGCCTACTCAAGATGTGTCCATGTTTCTTTAGGCTCTCCAAGTATTTACCTCTGAACTCTTTCAAGGTTTCTTAGTTGCCAATAATTTAACTAATTCAAATAAGATGCCAAAAAGGTCATTCATATGGTAATCTACCATAAATTATCCATATAAACTAAACAGGGATTGCAGGATCAAATCCATAAATAATTCCTTATGCATGATCATGTCAAGCCTTTTAAGCTTCTTAATATCATTGATTATTATCAAATTATGATCATAGACTGACTGTCCATCATGCATCTCATACGCTGTGCGACTCTGATCACCTCATAACACTTATAGATAAATCAATATATCGTTGACAGTGAACATGTGCTTATACATATGTTGGAGTTCATCTAACATAGACTTCAACATATAGCACCTATCTTTATTGTCATTGTCCATCCACTCATCAAGTATAGCTCATTGACTTTGGGTTGGACAGGTTGTTAACATCAGAATAACCTAATAAAGAATATTGCTTAATTTTTCTAAAATTAAAAATGATTCTTAGGTTTGTGACTCAATCTATATAATTGGTTTTGGTTAAACGGTTAATATCTAGGATTTAAGCTAGAGGGTTGGAAGCTAACACAATAAATATCAGAGAGCAAAGATTCTAATTGGATGTTTGTACTTATTTTATAATTTGCTCTATAGACTTTTAGATGCAACAAGAAAACTCTCACTATTTTATCAGATCTCTCACACTCTCCAAGTGAAGAAACAAAAATTTTAACATGATAATTAGGTTTTTAATGAGTGCTACGGTCCCACCGATGCCGTGCACCTCACCTAACAGTTATTAGTAACATGCACATTGATGCATGGACAACTCTTTATTCAGATACTTCTCTAAGCATGTTGCAGTGACTTGATCTCTAAGTCATATGAGCTCACCTAACAGTTATTGCCCACACTTTTTAGTTAAGTCAGACCCATAATTCACAAGCAGGTGCAAAGCCATCATTGGGTCTCTTACCTAACAGTTATTGAGCCTAACCCCATCTTTATCCGGGAGCAACTCTTTGCTAATAGAGTGATTGCGTGTTCTCGATGTAACTGAACCACTGTGATCAGTCTAGAATAATCAACACCGATAGCACATCCGCACATCTACAATGATGGAAAATCATTAGACTTAATGTTTATGGAGAGATTTGAATTTAGGTCTCATCTAATCAATCATCATATGACTGATCTAATTGGCATGGGCTAAATCAAATCGCCAAGCAACCATATTTGAGACTCAATCTTCTAAATTAATCAGGTAAATGGAGATTGGTGGGGATCCCTCCGTTGCCTTCTTTAGACACCAACAAATTAGCTAGATAAGTGAATAGAATCAATTAAATAACCACCTTTCAATCACTTGTCTTAGACACTAATTGGTTAATTGATCCGAATAAGTTAGCTTAGGTGAATCAGATTCGAGCCATAGAGTCAAATTAGATCCTTAGGTTAATAAATTTTACATATGGATGTCAATCGATTCGATCAACAATAATTATATGATCTTAAGCTCTATTGACCTAACCCTAATCAATACTTGACATGGTTTGATCAACTGCTAAATCGATTTAGACCCAATATGATCAAATCAAAAATTCTAGATGTAATCCAACTACATGATCTAATTTGATCTATCCATGACCAATCCCTCATGCATAAACACTAATTTCAGATCTTAAATCAAAATTTTTAGATCTAAATTCTTTGCATGAAAAGTAAGTTTGATCTTGAAATAATTTTCAGATCATGAACACAAACATATATCATATACATGAATAAGTTCAGGTCATAGAAATAAATTTCAGCCCTAAATATGCTTTCATATATCATATATACGAATCAAAATAGATCTCAAAATTCTTTTCAGATCTAAATAACAAAATATATATCACATATATACTGAAAAAATTAGATCTAAAATTTTATTTAAATTAAAAATTTTAATATCGTTATAGGACAACTATATAATATAACAAGTTATATCAAGACAACCTTATGTCAGAACGATATCAAAAACTTTTAGATCTGAAATTTTTCTCTACAGATTTCAAATGTAAATCCTAATCTCATACATATAACGAGGCTCTGATACCACTGTTGAAATTTCATGGTTTCATGCATGCAAAAATATTGAAACAAGTATGCAGTGAAAATTTTAAAAATTTAGATTAAATCTAATTTAATCTAAATATGCATAAGATCAAATCTTAAAATTATAAACAGGATCGACATATGTGAGATAAGATTTAGATACATAAATCAAATAGAAAAAAATAAATAGAGAAGATCTAATCTTTATACTTGAGCATGAATTGATCTACGTCGTGAACTGATGATCATGGATGTCTTTCAAAAGTTTATTGAAGCTGCACAAACGTCCGGCTTCTACGGATATCCACACGAAGTTTCGATCTGATCAAAAGCTTCTTAATCTCATCAAGGTGCTAGTTCTCTTGCAGAGATCACATCTTAACGATTGAAAATCTTCTTTTCTCTCAAGATACTTTTAGAGAAGAAAAAAAAATAAGAGGATGATGATCTCTATACTAGAGATCATAAGAAGAATCATTTTTTTTCTTTTCTTTTAAAAACCCATGCACCAAATCTCTATGCTAGAGATACAGAAATTTTTGTCTAACTCTTGGACAAAGAGGGGAAAAAAACCCATGTCCAAACATAGACAAAAGAGAGAAAGAGATGGTCCTAACAACTAACCTTTGGTTGTTGGTAAGAAAGAAAGGATATACACCAACTTACCTCATGCCAAGAAGGATCACACCATCCCTCTCTCTCCCTAGAATTTTCATGCTCACCTCCCCTCCTTTTGGGCATCAAAACCTGATCCATATCAGCCTTTGGTACCATCACTTAAGACCCATGTTTAAATAGGCAAAGGGGAGATAGAGTTTAGGTAGGAAGATAAGAGTCCAAAGATCATGGGACTCTTGCTTTATGATGCCGCCCACAACTAATTCTTTTGCACCCCATATATCTCACGGAAGAAAGGAATAATGTGGACTTCTTATACGCAACATACCTCATGCACAAGAAGACAAATAGGCGCAAACAAAAAAAGTGGGCATGGGGCTTCCTTATGCGCATGGAAAGAGAGAGTTCTAATCTCATGGGACTCCTCTTTAGATGGCTGATTTAAATCAATTGAATATTTGACCCATAGAATGATAGAAACATTGATGGGTTATATGTGAAAGGAATAAAATATTCCTTCATCTGCCTAGGTGATTCTCCAGGGTTTTCAGCCATTTGATTATCAGGTTTAACATGGATTAACCGTTCAACTTCAGGATTAGGTTTAACTAGGTCAGAAAAAAAAATCTTCTACCATGCATATACTAGTGCAAACACTTTTTTTTTAAGAAGAGGAAGAAAGAAAAGAAAGAGGAAGAAAGAGAGAAGTTCTAAAGGTGAGAACCTTAAGAAAACCCTAAACCTAGAGATGATAGATGAGAAGAATTAGTTGTGGTTAAGTATTAATTACAATCAATTTAGTAAGTAATTAAACCTAGACACCTACGAATTTTTTAGACTTAATAGTTTGATGTAGAGTGGCTTAGCCTAAATACAAGTTGGGTCTGTTCTCACTTTCTTTACTAACCAAGTAAGAGGTGGGGTCATGGAGGTCCCCCCATTGCTTGCTTTAGACACTAATTAGATTGGTCAGGTAAGCTAACAGAACTAATTAAATAACCACGAGTCTACTTAGGCTTAGCCTTTGTAACCTCTTGCCTTAGACACCAGTTTCAAAGATGAGTCCAAATTTACTTTGTATTTGACTTCATCACAATACTCAAACTGAACTCAATTGATCCTAGAGGTCAATATCTACTTAATTTTAATTAGGCTTGGGTTAATGTGGAATGCTGGTTGGTAATTTTTTTGGGCTAAGAAAGATGATGAAATCTTCATCTTATCTTGTTATGGGTATTGTCCTTAAGTTGATTTGAGATGAATATGTACAACCAATTTCAAACAAGAGATTCTATGTAACTAAATTAGATACATGAAACTAATTAACTTGAGAGGCTCACTTTGTCTCTAGCAATCATTAAAATAAATAATAATAAATCTATATGATGCATGCTCTATGCAATTAGGGTTTCTACTCTTGTCATGAAGTTTTTAGTAGGTTCAAGTGAGTTATTTTTAAATTAATTTGAAAAGAAAGTAAATAATACTAAAAAGAAAAGAAGTCTAGGGCTAGGATTGACTCACCAAGCAAAATTGAAAGCTTTCTATCTATTTTTTTATTTTTCTTCTACCAAAAAAAATAAAAAAAAAGTTAGTAAGCTATATTTATAAAAAAAATTAAAAAAATAAAATATTAAAATTGGTGCCTTCTTCGACAATGGCACCAAAAATTGATAGCTTGCAATGTTGTCGTTAAGACATCATGATTATTAAATTAATTTTAATTTTTAAAAATTAAAAATACATAGAAAGTAGTGAGTCAAATTGAATCTACAGAGAAGGCAGTACTTTGATTTGAAATATTTAATTTTATAAAAAAATAAAATTTTAAAAAATTAATTTAAATCAAAAAATAAAAATTAAAAGTATAAAAAATAAATCTGGTACTAAGATCTACTATTTAGATCCTAACTTCTACTTGTAATAAAAATAAAAGACAGAAATTTAAAGAGCATAGAAATAAATTGGTACTAAGATCTACTAACTAAATCCTAGCATCTACTTATAATAAAAATAAAAGATAAGAATTTAAAGTGCAAAAAAATAAATTTTATATTAATTAAGATTTAAGTATAAAAAATTTAAAAAAATAATAAAATAAAATAAAACTATAACAAAGACTCTAAAGTAGATTAGCACAGTCTCGTCAGGAAGATGGTTGATGATCTTTCCTTCTTCTTTCGTACTTCATGGAGCGAACTAATTTTTCTTCTTCTCTCCTTTGGAACCCTAAACCTCTCTAATCTTTTTTCTTTTTTTTTTATTTTTTTATTATTTTTCTCTGCTCTTTTCTCTTATTCTCGAACCTCCTATTTATAAATAAATTTTTCATTTTTTTTTTGGAAGCAAAAGGAGTCCTAAAATCTTTTAAAATCGTATTATACCTATATCTTAATTTTCTAGCCGTTGGATCACATGTGGACCATCCAAATCAGCCCAAAAATCAACGTTTAAATCCTTATCACGATCGAGATCAACCGCAGCCATCGGATCATGCATTTGAAGTGTTTTCAGCCATCGAATCGTGCTCAATCTCTCCTATTCACAGTCGGAAATGCTTCTGCCTGTCGGATCATGTGATAGATGGGTTTTCAGCGTTGGATGGTGCATCAGATTCCTTCTTCATTTAGTTCTCAACCGACAACGAACAACAGCCATTGGATCTCGCTTCAAATTAATTTGGACCGTCAGATCACGCACTAGGAGTGAGCCACCACCACTAGATATGATAACGTGCGTCCTTAGCCGTTCAATCATGTATCTGGCATGATATCAACCGTCCGATCGCACAAAAATGAGTTGCCCATCGTGAACCGCATCATGCACCATGTACTGTTTCTATAGACAATGCCCTTAAATCTATGGACAGAGCGACCGATCCATCGTGCACCAAAGGCCATAAAAATTGACTTTTGGGGTATTTTGACTTGATTTTTGCTCTAATTTTGTGTCTAAAAAATAAAAAAATATGATATGCGTTAAATTACTTATTTATTATTCATTATTTTGATACTTAAATTACTCAATTAACTTGATATCTATTTTTTATAAATATACTCTAATTTTATATTTTTTTAAATTATTTATTTTTGTAAGAAAATCTAATTTATTTATGAAATTAGATTTTTTTAGAAGATGTTAGCACCATAAATTATTAAAAATATCTAAAATAAATATAAAAATATACGACTTATCAGAGAGCAAGATCATAAATGTATCATTTTATTATCACTATGGTTTGTAGTTTGTAGTGATTTGGATTGCTTTGATTAGAATACTGATTTATGATTAAAAGATGGATTCGAAAATCTGAAGTATTTTCTTCTAATTGATTTTTCTCAATTTTATTTTTGTCAAACTTATTTTTTTTATTCCTCTTAAAAATTTTAAAATCTAAATTGTTCATCATATTTATTTTAATTGAACACAACTCAGTTCTTTGATCCCTGAGAATTTGATCCCAACTTATCCTATCTATATAGTTTGAGTTAGATTTTTATTTTTGACCACCCATGATAATGATCAGACCACCTAACTCAACACTGAAAGAAACATAGCCCAACAACTCAATAAATGTAGACATGGTGACATGGATTCCCAACAAGTGAATAGTTAAGTGGAGGTATTATTGGTTAGAGCCATCCTACCACATCTATTTTGATCTATCCAATAAAGAGCCATTATATCATTGAATAAGAGACAAAGAATTAAGATATTATTAATTAAAATGATTTTATTATGTGTATCTTGCACCATCCAATAACAAACCAGTATACCATCTAAAAAAAATTTATTTAAAATAATAAAAATTGTTAGCTGGCCAATCATAATCAACAGTGAAACTTTTTTCATTTAAAACTTTCAATCAAGTTTGGATAACAGTGGACTTTTTTTGAGAACAAAAATCATATGGAATGAACACTATAAAATATCATATAGAGTGGGTTTGATAGTTTGCCATATTTCTTTTAATACCAATCTTAAAGAATATATCTAAAAGTTAAAAAAAATTTTACTAATAGAGTTATTAGTCTCATGATTAAGGCATTCTCTTTCTTTCTTATTTTCATAGCATACTTTTTAGTGATACATACTATATGATCATATGATATATACTAAATATATAGTCAGATAATATATACTGTAAGTTTTTTTGATACCCAGCAATGATCCAATATACAACTATAGCTAAATTGATATATAGTTTACAGCATCTAATATTCACCAGTACACAGTACATAACTAATAAATACACACCTAGCAAAATTGTTATTCGTCGTTCCAATACACACCTCTAGATAAAACGATATACAATTTTCAGATTATAACACTTATCAGTATATACAGCACATCAGCAAATAATATACACTTGATGACTTACTAATACATACTATAAGCTTTTTTATGCACACCTAGCAATGACCCAATACACACCTACAAATAAATTGATACATAGTTTACCGACTTTAGTATCCACCAATACATAATATATGGTTAGTTGATATACATATAGCAAAATATTTATCCGATGTTCCAATACATATATTTAAGTGTAAAGATTTTTAAAAAAAAGAAAAATTTAGAAGAGGAGAAAGGGACTCGAGGAAGACTTCATGGATAGGAGAGACGGTGCGTGGGGTTTGGAAGAGAAGAGACTTGATAGGAATATCTTATAGATGGGAGAAATGGCTTGATGAGAAATATAATGGACGGAGAAATTTGATGAGAAAGAAAGAGAATATAGACGGTCACGAAAGATTTCTCTTAAACATGCATTTTCTTTTTTTTATTTATTGTTTCAATCATGAAACTAATAGACTTCGTTAGTAGGAAGAATCCAATCCCTATTTGACTTCTAAATTTCTTCTTTAAGATACGAAAAAAAGAAAACTTGGTATGAACTAAGCCCACCCTATATGATGGCCTATAATGCCTGCCCCATATGATTTTTGTTTATTTTTTTTAATAATAGATAATGTGCTAGTTTGCTATTGAATGGTGCAAAGTAGTACATATGTAGAACTGTTGTAACCAATAATTTTTCAAACCGAGATGGACCAGATCCGGCTGAGACCCATCCATTTAGATGCCAGGCCCACAGTATGATGCTGTTCCTATCTTCCTCGGCGAACGCTGCATTCAAGTGGGTCAAGGGGTGTCCTGCTCCACTTGGACGAGTATATTGGGTTTTATAGCTCTAATAGCTTCCGATTCGAAGAGAATGGTAGTAGTAGTTAAACCAATTTCCGCATAAACAAGTGACAAAATTTGATGTTAAAGTTCTCCAATCTCTAAGGACCGGCCATATTTCGAGATTCGCTATTTTAATAATAATAAGAGCTGCCGTTGGATCAACCACATCAGAGTTCTTGCCAAGCTAACAAGTTGCTGTCCTTAAATATATTGGTAGGAGTGGTTTGTTGATCAAAGATAGCTTTTACATGTTCTTTTAGACCATGTAACCACATTTTCTTGGCTAACCCAAGCATTTGTGATGGACTTGGCTGGTCTGAGCGGAAGAAGTATTTAATGGATAACTCAAGATTCCATCAGCTGAGGAAATGTTTGAGATAAGTTCATGATTTTTTTTGTTCTTTAACAGAGAGTTAAAATATGCTTCCAGCCTTAGCGATATACTTCTCATGTACAGAGGAAGTAGGAACTGTCAGATGGGTAACTTTCACAGCATAAGCAAACATCCAGCAGAATGTTGCAAGTTAGGTGTTACAAAGTCGATATTATTAGTAGAGTTGATACCACAAACTTTGGAGAAGGCAGGAACCAACAAATAAAATTCAAAACATCCAAATATCAAATAATACTCATTTTTAAGTCATGATTAAAAATAACATGCCAAATTTCTGAACCACTTTGGTTTTCCAATACATCAATACATTAATGCACTCTCTTCTGTCCTAAGAACTAAATTTTCACACTACTTTCTTCGGCCAATATTGTGTAAAAGCCATACAAGAAGAGGAAGCAACCGAAGCGCAGAAGAGCTCCGTCTACGCCCACTTGCAGCTGCCACATCTATTAAATTATGAACTTTGTCACAAATCTAAGTAGGCTTTTAGTGTCCACAAACAGAAATCTGTATAATAACTTTGGTATTCCATTTTACCATAGAAATAGGTCAAGTCCTGCCAAAAACAATTTTTTTTCATCATCTCAGTTTTTCTCACCATATCATTAACAAATAAAAGTATCTTCCTGTTCACATTAATTTAATTTGAAGGTTGTAATAATAAAAAATAGTAAAATCACCACCACCCACAATTGTTAGCATCATCAGTTTGCAATTCATGTGTTCCGTGAACAAGACATCAGAAATTGATAGAATATCTGCAGCAAGAAAAATCAATTTTCCAATAGCACGTTGGAGAATTATTTAGCAAAATTGCCACTATCATATAGGCTGCCATCTTAAAGATTTGATAGCATAAACTTTTTTACAATTTCTTCACATATCACCCCAGCTGACAGCTCTGTAATGAGCTGAAATTTAGAGGAAAAAAATCTGCAAAGTCAGCACTCTGCAGATGTTAATCACTCAATCAGAAACAGATACAAATTATAAATAGAAACAAGAAGAAGGCATAGGCTTTATTAAGTCAAAATTTTAGCTGTAACCGAAACACAATAGGAATAAAGAAAAAAGAGCTGGGGTCAATTATGGAGTGCCAGATAGTTCTTGTCACTTCCATCCTTTCTTCCCCAGAAACTGCTTCCCAGATCGCCTTTGCTGCTTCTTCCTCTCTTGACGCGAACGAGCAGCCTTTGCTCTCTTGGCAGCAATAGGCATCGCCTTCTTGTGCTCCTTTTGCCGATTACTTAGACCACCAGCCTGTCATCCAATACAAGGGTTTTTCTTTTAGAAGGGTCATCCAGTACCATGTTATCAGCATCAGAACAAAAGTCGTGCCACCAACATGAAGTTTCAGATAAGCAGATAACTTTGGTGTGATAAAGTGATAGTCAATTTGCCATACGAGTTATAGTTATGATGACTCAATCTGTTATTCTCAGGACTGCAGAATTCACATCACTGCATTAAAGAAAACTAGTGTGTTGCACCAGTACAGGATTAAGTGATGGATAACAATACTGTAATGGTGGGGATGCATAAAAGATAAATTAGGTACAAGTAAGATAAGCATTCCATTTCTGTTGGATAGATAGGTGAAAGATAAGTAGATGACATGATTGAGAGGGTCGATGATTTGCTTTGACATAGGGCGTAACCTTGAAAGTAGATAATGATCAAGAGGGATAATAAAGTCAAATCCCAAATGGATGGTCGTGTTATGGATTTGTTGTTGGGATGACGCAACCTGCCACTTGCTGAACTTTGATGGAGCTAAGAAAAAGGTTCCTCAACAGAAGCATGCCAACCACAATTATAATGTTAGACAAGCCCAATTCTTGTGTTAGAATTAAAAAAATCTGAAATAAATTGAATAGCTACAATTTTTAAGACTTTTCCAATATCACTCAGCCTTATATTCGTGCCTCAAATAATTGTCACTTCCATCTTTTGTTAGACTCTTCGCAGTCCATAGGACTCAACAGATGGTTGCTTCTTGGCAGCAAGAGCATGAACTGAAACAAATAAAGCAGGTCTCTTGACCTGCCTCTTGACCTGCCAATCAGCCCTCTAGGCATCACCACAGTTCCCTCTCCTCAAAGCAACCTTCAGCCAAGAATTTGGCTCCAGTTCTTAGGGTTGATGGAAGAGAGTTTCACATAACAACCCGTTGAATCCTTTCACAAAGCTTGTCACCTTAAAATTGCACTCTATAACCAACACCATTTTAACAGGAAAAGGCTTAAACAATGTATCATTATAATCATGAAATTAGCAAAAGCAAATTATTTTGCATTTTCTTCCGTAAAATTCAAGGCAATATGCTTGAATCAAGTTTTTGTTGCCCGTAACTGCAATAAGATAACATGCCGATAAAACAGACTGATGACATGTAAACCAATATATAAATCTGGTACCAGGTTTACCTTTTTCTGTTTTACAGCAGTTCTAGCATGATACTTTCCTCTATCCTCCCGTCCTGCTCTCACCAATGCCAGCCTTTCTTCCTTGCTCAGCTTTCGTTTTATATTTGCCTACACATCATATTAATTTGTAGGTTACATAATGATACAAAATCACTCCAAGAAAAAAATAATAATGAAGAGTCATAGTTAGGTTTTAGCCATAAACAAACAAAAATAGGATCATAATACAAATGGGACACATGAGCATATAAGGGTAAAAATTTGTTTTTAGGAAGGAACTGAAGTGTGTCAATCTTAATTGTACCGACAGAGTATGCATTTATATATATATGGGGCACTTATAAACTGGAACCCATGATCTCAAACTTGCAAATATATTTGACAACCTTTTGAGCTATGGGTCAGCACAACTCTTTGCAGCAGACACCATAATAGATAATAATGCTTTCACTGAAACAGACACCATCCCCCAGAAATGGGAGCGAGCGGGCTAGTCGCATGCATGCATGCATGCACGCTCGCGCGCGCGCACACACATACAGAGAGTCTTGTTTTGCAACCTTCCCTCCCATGGTATGATGGTCCTAGTCTTTTGCATTCTTGCTTGCTTCATTGTTTAACATGTGGATCAGAAGAAGGAATTTTAAACCCCTTGAAATGAAAACTCACCTCAAGTTTAGCTGGATCTACACGCTTTACAGTTAACTGGTCAGAAGAGGGAATCTTAAAACCATGTTGAGCCATAACCAACTTTGCTTCTCTCTTTGCCTACATTGAGCACAAACAGAAAAATTAGTCAAGTCTGAATAATAATTTATGCTTTGGAGAAGATTACATCTATGTTTTATTTTCACATAAATATTATGGCCATAGCATATTTTGAATTTTTTTTCTAGAAAAAGCTCCCAATGATAGCTTAGACAATTCACAAAAACTCCTTGAAAAACCCTCGGTAATAAGAAAACACACTAATTAGAAATGTATTAGAAAAATTCACAATTTAAACTATTTAGCTTCAATAAACTTGAACAGAAACTCTCAGCAGTCCCAGCAAATACACCATATTTTGAGCCATGAAAGAAAAAGGCCATAAATAGAATATAATAACTTTTCACGTTCGACAAACCTTCAACTCTTTAATACGTTGGAAGTCTTCATTTGAAAGAATTCCATCAGATTCATTTGCCAATTGTTGTGCCATCTTCGCTCCAGCAAGTCTCTTTAGAACCCGAAGACTTGTATCTGCAGAATTCAATTGTCCATCATCATTTATAAACTTCCTTTTCTGTGTTTTAGATGTCTCTTCCCCCACTTCATCATCATTATCACTATCATCTTCATCATGGGAGCGGTCATAATCATGATCACCATTATTTGACTTCTTCGATGCTTTGGAATTTGCAATCATCTCTTTATCATCATCATCAACTTCTTCTTCTTCTTCATCGCTGGATGTCAAGTCTCCATCGACACTATTGCGCAGATCGTCATAATCACTTCCATCATCACTAATACCATCCTCCACTTCAACTTCCTCACCATCCGCTTCTCCATCCTCCTCAGAAACTTCATTGTCCTCTTCCTCGTTGTCTTCTGCAGCAGCATTCTCTTCTTCTGAGTCAGCTTCATTGTCATGCTCGGTTCCATGAGATGGCGACTGATTCAGTTCATTGTCAGTATCAGAAGCATTACTTTCTTCATCAGAACTATCGAGTGTAGAGTCATCATCGTGTTGTAGTAGCTCCACACCAGGAACATTGCTAGCCACACTGACTTCTCCAAATGCTTTTGGCCTAGCTTTTGGATCAATGGGGCGGCCACGATCTTTTTTGACCAACAGGGAAGGACATATCTTCATACAAATTAAGCATTAATGATTAGAAAAGGACCTATCCAATAAGCAGAAATGGTACAAGAAAATCTATAACAAGGTATGCAATCCAACCTCTCTAAATAAAGTCATCAAGGAACGAGCTGCTGTTGAAACTGCTTTCTCGTGAGACTTTTTGTATAAGACAAGGTCTTGGAGCAGATCTTCATTCATTAACTGGAGTCAAGGAAATATATAGTTGTTTTAGTTTAAGGAAATAAGTAAAATAGATGGTAACACCAGTCATAACTATGTAAATGTTCCATCTCATATATGCACAAACACCTTTTTGCTTCTTAAACGATATACATATCAATTGTCAGTAATATTGCATGTCAGACATAGTCACACAAGTCAACAAAGATATATTGCATCCTTCTAAACTATGGGACCAAATAATTATATGTCAAAACATATCAAACAAGGAAGTTGCTTGGGTAGATTAAAGTAATATGCAAACAGGGGACACAAAGATAGCACCGATTATCCAAATTTAACATGAGTTGATATGCTTTAAAATGCCACAGAATTCTGCTTCACAAAACCAACTACCACACATGCATCTCCAATTAAATGCACCCACATCCATTCCACACACCACAAGTTTAGATGTATCAACACGCCACCCATAAGCACAACCACCTCCTTTGTGCAGCAGCACATCAGGGGGCATGGAATCCATAATTAACTGCATAGCAACCAAGATGGCATTTGGATTAACAAATTAGTTTCTTTTTTTCTAAATTCATTTTTCCTTTTCCAAAACTTTTAAAAGGCCTGCTTTAGGAAGGGATTAGAATGTCAACAAGAAGTTATATGATTATAGTAACCAAGGTTCGCCGAACCAGTACCAAGGCTCATACCAATTAGTGACCGGCATGGTATGATATAGGTCCATACCGTGCCATTTCAGGACATATGAATTAATTTTTTCCCAAAAATGAAGTTGGCAAACCATTTGCTGATTTGTTTTTGCCAATCTTGAACTAAAGTCGTCAAATGGTTTGCCACTTCAGTTTGAAATATTCAGAAAAAAATATGGAGTATCCCTTATTTTGAAATGAAATAGGTAAACTCTCTACCAACAAGATGAGGGTTTTTGAGCACATCCCCCCCCCCCCTCCCTATACCTCTGTTTTGAACCAATGGACTGAATCATGCCAATAACCGACCGGGCTGGTTTGGTTACTTCAGTATGCCCTGAAGTAGCCAGATCAAAATAATTCAGCAGCTCTTGATACTAAAAATTTCATATTAATGCACATTCAAGGAAAATTCTGAGTTATATATTGTGTTATATGTTCCATTTAGAAAGGACAGAAAGACATGGACATCTATGTTGTATCTTGTTTGGATTTTAAGAATTAATAGTGTGCAGCTGACCTTGATAATAAAATTCAACTAACACTAACAGCTATTTAATTTTGTTATTCTACTGCAAATATTTCTGACAGTCACGTCTGATTCTAATCCATATTTCTGCTTGAGAATCACATTTAACTTGTATAGGTCAACATATAATAAACACAAGGAATAAAATGAAAACATTCATAAGGCACAAACTAAGATTTAACATACAAACATTGCTCAACTACAATGTAGACTTGGTAGCAAATGACACCATGATTTTAGTGAAAGCATCAAAAACAAAATTTTGAATTTTGAGATATAAGTGGATGTAAAATTAAATCAACCATAAAAATTGGCTGTTGCTGACTAGTCAGTGCTTAGGCCACCTACTTATACCCGAATAACCTAGCAAAGTCTCCTCAGTCAATAAAGGTTTCAGACCTGCAATGACAGTTAAGTATTCAGAGATCCAATGGGATTCCCAATTTCATCCCAATTATATATTAATGTGTCCATTTGTTATGAATTATGACTCAATTCTTAAAGAAGCAACAAAGTCAGATTGTACAAAGTTCACAGAAAATCATGTCAATACATGATACCTCTCATATTTGGACTAGGCATAAATTGACAAAGGAAAATGTTAAAGGTGAAACTAGAGGGTCTAACACAGGCCTTTATGGCCATGAGAAATCGTACAACACAAACAAAGCAGAATACAGGACAACAATGACACTTGAGAAACTAGGAGAAAACAGTTTATTAGTGGAAATTATTACCAAGGGCATGCGCAAACAAATCTCTCTTACAACATTCAATCCGACAGCAATAGCCTGTTAAAAGAAGGATGTACCAAACGTCAGCTTAGAACCCAAATTATATAATACCGGTACATGATTATACGCCTGTGCCACACCAAACATATACTACACAATACCTCTGTGCGAGAACGATCATGCACAAATTGATTTACTATCTGTTTGAATAGTGGTTCAACTGCATCTGGAGGCACCTAATCATAAAATCAGATAGGATTTATGAAGCCTGTTAAACTGAGTACAAGAATAAAAATGAACAGCAGTCTCATGATCCAAACCAACTGAGAAAAAGCAGCATAATTACAAACTAAATAAGGTAAAACTCTACCATATCATGGCAGGCCTGGACTGCTGCTGCAAGCAATTCCGTGACATCACGCTGATGAGGCTGCCAAAAAAACATTTTAAAAAAAGAATTGAAAAGTCACTAATTGAGGTTTATCTTTGCATCCATATTCATGAATATCTGTGTATACCTGAACATATTTTTGAAGAAATGGATAAAAATTTAGCAGGATAAGATGGTGCAACCCAACAGTTCTTGCGATTACTTTCAGCATCATCATCCTAACCTGGAATTTATAAACATTGTCATAATCGAATACAGGATGGGTAAGCATATTAAGCAATAAGCAACATCTGCTGGTAAACACATTATACGGAGAAAATTTTATGATTATATGCATCACCATGACAAAACAGTAATCACTTGATGACATTATCATTTTCCCTATATAGAATTTATGAAGACAGTAAATTGAAGCACTTGATTAAACCTTTGGAAATCTAATCAATAACAGTAAACAACCTAGTAAAGTTAGAAGCTTTCATATATCTTTTAAGGTTTTACGTGCCATAGCACATATATTACAGGTGATCCCAAGTTTAGCATTTGAGATAATGATTGCTAAACAAAGATCTCAAAATATTGAGAGAAAATAGATGAATTCCAAAAAAAAAACAAAAAAATCTTAGAACACATAAAGTAATATGTCTACATGCAGATAACATTTTAAAATGTCTACATGCAGGTAACATCAGTTCAGACAATGAGTACTGGTCATGAATAATTCATAGATTTGCAAGTTACTGATCATTCATAAATAATAGTGTTATTACAATCTGTTTAGGAAATCATGTGGTCTCTAAAATTATTGTGACAATTCATCAATTTCTCAAGAAATTGAAGAATCGTCATTGCTATGGAAAACATCTTTTGACTCATCAGGAGCAAAAGGTGTTCTTGCACCAAAAAAATTAATTATATGATATATATTTGGCAATACTCATTAAGGATTTGATGATGACAATTGTAAGAGGCATGCCTCACATACATGTGTGTGAATTCCAAAATTATTGGCAAATCAAATCGATGAAAATTTTTGTGAGTTTGGAAACCTTGCACTCAATAAGTTTAGCCTATCAAGTGAGCAATATGCATATGATAGATATTTGAATAAGCTATAGTTTCATTTGTTATATTTCCTCTTTGTTATTCAGGCAAGTGATCAATATTCTTTTGTTGTTGTTTTTTTTTTTAATCACAGAAAAAAGGAATACCAATTTATGGTCCCAACCTCAAGTTAGGTATGCTAACAGAGTTATCTAAAGGATGTCTCTAGGGACTTTAGACTAATGCAGTGAGAGTTTCTGGAGTTACAGGGATCAGCTTGTGTGGCATGACAGTACAGATATGCTGCTCAGATATGTTAAAGCAGGAAAAAAAAGAAGGTACCTGGAGGTAGTCAAGTCCACTATTTCGTATACCAAACAAAAAGTATGATAGGGTAAGTTCCATATTGTTTTCTGATAATGGATTAGATCACACCAATATCAATCTTTTTATTCCAAGGTGAAGCTTCGATGACTTACCCAACAACAAGGAACTATTGGTTTTGGTATATTCTTGAATCAAAATAATGAATACCAATCTTTGATAATTTTGTCAAGCCCTCTTTTGGACTTTTTATGAGGATTATCCTCCTGGCATGCCTCCTGTAGACCCTCACAAGTATCTTCCACTCAATCAGCAAACCATCTAGAATTTTTGGCATTATTTTGAAACCCCCCCCCCAAAAAAAAAAGGGCTGCTTGTTAGTCCATCTGTACTAATGACTGCACTAGAAACATCTAGCCAACCATATATTCACGATTCAGCAATGGTATGCCTTGACTTTTTATTTTTTTATGTTTAACAATACAATTTAATACAACACGTTAATAAAGAGCACTAGCTGAATAACACTAAATAAATAAATTGTACAACTATCTCATGATTTCTGATGGATCATAATGAAGAAAACTGAGTAGCAACCAACGGAAAGCAACTATTACAGCAAAGGCAGCAACAGTGGAAGCACATGCACAATAACAAGGACATCATATATGAAATCAGTGCCAGAGACTTTAGAATATATAAGTCCATGAAATTTAACCCCAAGTACAACTAGCAAAGAATAAAGTGAAGTGAAAATTAACCCCAAGTACAATTAGCAAAGAATAAAATGAAGCAAAACTACCTCGAATCGCTCATTGCACTTCTGGAGACGAGAGAACAACTTTTCAGCAAAACCCTACAGACAAGAAATGGGGAAAAAAATCACTTATCATGGAATCAACCAGAATCAAATCTGTGAAAAGCAGTATAAGTGATATCCAACCTGTGCATCTTTTAGATAGGTAAGAGGAGAATAGTAACTGGTTTTGTTATTTTCTGATGCTATACGTTGTTGCCTTTTCATGCTGCGAACAACACGTTGCAATTTAGCTTTCTTCTTTTTCTTGCTAGCAGTAGTACCTTTATGATGTGCCTAAAAGGAAGAAAGAAAAGAATGATGGCGACCAGAGATCATTTGTGAAATCATTTGCTGCTTGCAGTTAGTAGTATTGTTGTCCCCTAGAACACAAACTGCTGTGACCATTTTGTAAAAAAATTATAATGTGTATCTTTCCTGTCATGGAAATCAAATCCCAGGAAAACATGCAAAACCAACATGATTATAAGTAGCTGTTGAACGGTGCTCTACTGTATACAGTTACATGTTTATCTGCATCACTAGGTCAGCGCACCAACTAAAATTCCTTTCATGCTTAGCCGTGACATAATAATTGTACAACACTGACTTTTGTCAGCTTCATAATTCATAAGGTCATCATGCATGCCAACAAGATATAAAAATTAAAACTACCTATGATGACTTATGAAAGAGGGCAACTTTTACAAAGATGAATGCAACAAAGGGCATAATTGTAAAGAACAAATAAGGGCAGCTTGTGAGGAGATGAATGCAACAAAGGACATAATTGTAAAGGACAACATACAAGACCTTGTAAACAGCCTCCTTGCTTATAACAATTTGTGGCTGTTGACTGGTTTCATCCTCACTGCTGGAGGCTTCACTATCATCCTCTTCTTCAACCCGTTCATAACCAAGAAGGAATGCAAGAGCAGCTATCATAATCCTGAAGTTACAAAAACTATAAGAAATTGTTGATCAACAATAAATTTACAAAAGTGAAACTATATACCTTGAACATGTGTGAAAACATGCATTGCAAATGGCATTGGCTGTCCGATCATCAAACCACACTCTTCGTCTATGAAGATCACAAAGGATAACAAGAGATCTTTTGGCCCTTAATTCTTCCTCTCCCTAAATGGAACACAAACTTGCAGTTGTTAGTCAAGAAGCAGCATCATGAGATTCATAAGTGTTGATATGAAATAGCATTTATCAATACCAGATATTACAAGGATTAGCAAAATTCGAGAAAATGAAAGCAATCATATATCAGAAACATCACATATTGGACAATAATGGACAAGATATGAACAAGAAATATTTCAGACCTGTAGTATTAGAAAAAGTATATTTTGCAATTTGCGATTCTTGGCTTCATTTTTGTGCTTCTGGTTCATTCGCCGAATGTTGTGAACGACATGCGAAAAGGCTAGTTTTCTTAATGTCCGGTCCCCAAGAATTTGAAGATCCATGAACAATTCAAGAGTTTCCTCAAGATCAATTATCTGGATATAAGAACAGAAGACTGCATGTGAGTACTATTAAATTCAATAAGAATACTAAACCTCAACTGATTTGAAACAAATCAATGGACTTGAAAGTGTGGAAGCCTAAACAAAGTTATGTTGGAAAGTCTTAGCCCTCACAAATAACTTTGAACATCAGAATAATGAGAAATCAGAAAAGTTCCCCAATATTTCTACCTATGAAGGCTTTCTATGGTGGCAATTTCTCCATCTAGAAATTCTCATTAGATTATCTTAGCATCAAGAAAGTCATATAATCATGGGCTTATCCATTATTATATTAAACACAGCCAATGGCATTGCAAGCTCAAATGGAAAAGGTAGATGATAAACAATAGGTTAACGGCCATCTTGAAAAGCATTTTAAACTCATGTATAGCAAATGAAGAGATGATACCCCAAATAGTTGAGATACGCCTATTATCTACTATAATATATGAAGCACAAACATTTGAGGCCTAGTTAAGTGTAGGGTTTAATATTTCATCTAAAACAACATAACCAAAATCAAAATGTTTCAGTTCAACTACAACTGATCCAAAATTGTGGTCCATTCAAAGTTTCAGGCAAAATTAACATATGGAGTCAAAATCATTCTTCACAAGGGGCTAAAGTGGATGTAAAAACCCTTTATATTGATCTTCTGTCTTAGTTTTGGCTTTTAATGGAGCATACCATTTTTCCCTTTTTGCAGACAAAAGGGAGTTGAAGCTCCCTATTATTAAGATTTTTCGAAACACACACCCCCTAGCATTAGCCATTACATAGTTCCATAACTCAACAGAAGAATAAGTTGTCCACATTGTCTATTAAAAACAATCCCTTTTTTTTTATTTTTTACAAACTTCACATTAAAACAGAAAGGAAGAAAGGGAAAAATTAGCTTCCCGTACCTTTCTATTGACGAGAAGGATCAGGGCCTGGGCGAGATGGCATCGGAGCGAGGAGGGGAGGGAGCGGGCATCGGAGTGGAGCAACTCGGCGATCTGGCGGGGGAAATCGGCGAGCTTGTCCAGGTAGAAGGGGGTGACGTGAGCGAGGAACATGGCGAGGTCGCCGAGGTCCTTGGCGACGGCGGGGTCGGAGGAGGGACTGAGCGCGGACTGATGGCGGAAGAGGTGAAGGGATGACTCGAAGTGGCGGTAAAGGAGGAGGAGCTCCGCCTCGTAACCCTCCGGATCGCACTTCATCTTTGACTGCAGAGTCGGGAGGCTCAGCCTCTCCGCCGCCCTTCCGGCGGCCGAGAGGGACTCCGGGGAGAGCACGTGAGCGCTAGTCGCCGGCATCTCGGAAACCCTATTAATCTCCGAAAAAAGAGAATGAAAAGAAAAAGAAAAGAAGCGAAAAGAAAAAAAAATGATCAATCTATGTGGGAAAAGGTCTCACCTTTCACGGCTTTCCTTTGCCTTCGTTGATCTTTCTTATGTTTTCCCCCCTCGTTTCCTCTGTTTTTACGTCCTCAGGAGTCTCAGTCGGGTGGGCGGCTTGCGGCCGAACACGGAAGGTTTGACTATGGCTAGGGTTTTGTGTTGGTCATTTATAGTTAATGGTTCTAACGGTATAAATAAAATATCAATCAGACACGGGTGTCTTTGCACGGTGGCTTATTGGCAAAGCAAATGGTCGAACCATCTAAAGATTTGGAGGTTCAAATCCCCATTTTCTTCTATTATGTATGTGTATTTTATAAAAATTTATAATATATATGTATAATATAATTATGAGCAATAAGCATCCAAGGGGTAAATTTAAATCTATCTTAAGTCAATATATTTTAATTTTAAACTCTAAAGATCCATACGATATGTTAACTTTTTTTTATATGAATTATTTTATAATTATATGATAATATGATATTTTGATAATGATAAATTTTTATTAATATAATATTTTGATAATAATAAATTTATTATTTAGTATAAGAAGAGATAGAGTGTGATGGTCCAATCCGAGTGAGAATTCCAGCCCACCAAAGTCCAAAAAAAAAAAAAAAGAAAGAAAGAAAACAGGGGAGAAGACTCCGAAGAGTCTTCTTCCTCCTCTCACCGGCTCCCAATCGGAGTCGGAAAGAGCCCCCCTCCGGCTCTATTTAAGGAGGAGAACCCTCCTCTCTCCCTCTCATCAAGAAATCTCGGGGCAAAACGGTAGAGACCGCCGGAAAATCCACCGCGGAAGACCGACCTGTGCCCGCCCAATTTCTCACCGGAAAAGTCTCGCCGGCGTCGGAGGTAAGCCTCCTCCCCTTCTTCTCTTCTCCCTTGTCCTTCCCGTGCTGGTGTGCACGCTCGCCAGCGACCGGAGTCGCCGGATTTTGTTGCGGAAGAAATCTTTCTTTTTTGTCGTTTTTCCGACGCCGGTGGTCACCGCCGACCACCGGTTTGGTCTCCCTCTTGCCGCCGGATTGCTCCCCTCCTGCCGATGGCTGCCCCACGTCGGCTACGCCGCCGGTCGGAACACCAATGAGGGGACTTGCCGGTCCCCTGTTTCAGCCCAAAGGAACCCACGGGAAAATAAGAAGAAGAGAAGAAGAAGAAGAAGGAAAAGAAAAGAAAAAGAAAAGAAAAAGAAGGAAAAGAAAAGAAAAAGAAAAGAAAAAGAAAAAAAAGAAAAAAGAAAAAGAGAAGAAGAAAAAATAAAATAATAATAATATAATAATAATAAATAGGATTTTCTCTCCTCTCTCTTTCGTAAAGAAAAAAAAAGAGAGAAAGAAAAGAAGAAAGAAAAAAAATAAAATAAAATAAATTAATAAATAATGATATAAATAATAAAATATGAGAAAGAGAGTTTCTCTCTCTTTCTTCTCTCTCTTCAGTCTAAACTAGTATTTTTTCTCTCTAGAATTGAACTTTCTCTCTCTACTTTTTCTCTCTAGAATCCTCCCTCTAGATTATTTCTCTCTCCTAAGATTTTTAAAATTTTGAGAAGAATGATGATGAATTTAAATGATCCTCGTGATGGATTTTTGATCTGTGATCGTCGAACGGTACACCGACATCCACTTTGATCAGATCAAGTATTTTAAAATTTTATTTTTCATAATTTTATTGAATTATCCACATGATAATCTGAGCATGATTTGATCTAATCGATCAGGATTTGTTGAATCATATTATCTGAAGAATCCAAAATGAATTTTCTCTCTCTAGAATTTTCTCTCTCTAAAATATTCTCTCTCTTGATTGATTCTCTCTCTAAAAAGGTTAGTGAATGAAAAAATTTCTTTTAATAGTCCTGATCTGATTCTAATGAAGAACCCTGATCCATGGTTGTCAGACAGCGTACTGACATCCACCTTAATCAGACCATGAATCTTTAGATTTGACCATCAATGATTTCGATCTAGCCATGACTTGATTTGATCATGTTGATTTCACCACTCGAGATATTGGACCAATCGTAATGTTGGATTGTGTCACCTGATCAATTCGAATTGTACCTCATGAATTCTTTCTCCTCTAATTTTCTCTCTCTACTTGATTTTATGAAATCAATGAAGAAACTTCGATCCTATCACTTCGAATCTGATTTGATCTGATAGTCAAACTTTGAATCGTTTAGGTCCTCATTAGATTTTGATTAGATGAAATTAGATGATCGGACCCAATCTAAACCGTTGAAATATGGTATTCGTATTCTTTCTAATTATTGAAATTGATTCTGTATAGGATTGTGGATGTTTGATCATGGGATATCGCAATATGATCTACGAACAGAATTTTTGGAAGAAAATTTTTAGAATTATGTGGATTTATTGGAATGCGTTCGAGGTAAGTAATGTTTCACTTTTTTCTAGATTTATCGACAAATTATAATGTATTTTTCTGATATGATTTGTGAAACGATGCATGAATTGGATGAATGGTATTTTTGTTATGAAAATATCTTATTTGAAATGTTATGATGAAGCATGATTGAACATATTGATTTCATGATGCATTATATTGATTTATTTCGATACTACATGATTATATGTTTTATTATCGAAATTAGAATATGAAACATGATTTATGAAGAATTATGATATAAGAAACATTATGAATTGACAACCTGACTATGTAAAGGATCCCACCAATGGGGGCATATACATTGGTAATTGATTATTCTGAGGGTTTATGTCGCCAGCGAGACCAGCGACATGTCGCCAGAGAGACCAGCGACAAACCTCCAGCGAAATCAGCGGTTCCAAAGGACTTTACTGCCAGATGATTCGCAGCTCACCGCAAGCAGATACGCGGTATTATGACCCTGCCACAGAAAAAATGTGGTCATAGCTCATGGTTGACGAAAAGAATTGAAGAACAAAAGAAATTGAAATCTGGAAAGAAACTTGAATTTTCGAAAAAGAAATAAATTTGGTATGAATTATATTGCAAATTGAAAATTGATTTCGAATTAATGAACTCTATATGCTTATTTTCTATAAATAATTATTTACTTAAATGCCTGATGAAATCTGTTGAAAGTGATCATTGCTTACTGGGCTGTCTAGCTCATTACCTCCTATTTTATTGTTTTTACAGATGTTGAGGAATTAAGATGATACAAGATATGAATGGAAGAATGATCAGAAGCAGAATCTCTATACTTTTATTTTCGGTCGAAAGTCTTATTTGAATTTGATGTAAAGCCTATGAATCATTGTTGAATTTATTGAGACATTAAAGAAAAAAATTAGGTCGTTATGTTTTAGATTTAAATTATTGACTAATTATTCTGCTGTTGTTTTAGGATAGTATGATAAGATGCCTTGCATGCTTATGGGAAGAGTTTTCTATGAGTATGTAGCGGTTGCCATGATCCTCGATTCACAATCTCGGATCGGAGGCGTGACATAGAGAGAGCAGGAAAAGTAGAAGAAGAAAAAAAGAAAAAATCTTAATTTATCATCCAAACGTAGATAAGATTAATTATATTAGATTTTTCTCTCAATAGCATTTTATGTATAATCTTATAGGATCAAAATTTATATTTCATCATGATTTTTATTTTAACATTATAAAATATAGACACCCAAACAAGTAAAGATGTGCACAATTTGGCTCGAGTCGGATTAGGATCAATTTTCAAACCAAACTTATTTAAATTGATTTTTTAAAATCAAAACCAAATCGATCACGTAGAATAATTGCTTAAAATCGAACCAAAAGAATCAGTTCGGTTTATCAAATTGTGGACTATTGGATCTTTGTCAAACAGATAACTTATGGATCGCCGGAACGAAGTTTGAATTTGTGCTTGAAATCTTCAAGCATTTGGTCCTCTACTCTCCTACAAAAAGTGTTGGTACAATCTTTCTACCCAGCATCTTTTGGATCATAAAACTTTTTATTTTTCTTATTAGATTTATAAAGCCCCAAGATAGTACCTTTGTCGGTTGGGAAGACCAGGATGCATCATGTGCCCTTTACAAGGAAAGTCTAACTTTAGTTGGTGCTGAAGTATTGTCACCCTGTGTGATCCTCGTAAGGATGGCTATGATTGGTTCATCACAAATTTTTGTCAAGTGTGAATCCCACCAATATATGAACTATATTGTGGCTGGCTTGGGATTGAATAGAAGAAATTGGAACGAGCATAAAATTAATCTTGATGTAATCAGCCAACTCGATCCAACTAAGTTTGGTGATGGAAACTCAGCCAAATAAGTCACGGTAAGGTATGGCTTGTGTAAGATTGAATTGACAAGCAACAAAACTTGGGGAATAGTATTCAATTGAACATCGATTATTCTTGGATAATTCTATAACTGAGCCCAGATGTAAGTCATGAGGAAGCAAGAAAGATCTCCATAGCATGCCGATAGTTTTGATTTCCACTTCAAACATATTAGAAGAAGGAAGAGTAAGCCAAGAAGGATGAGGTGTATGCAGAAATGGGAAGAAAAATGAATTGTTTCTTTGTAATGGCCCTTCGTAAAACTTATAAAAGTACTCAAAAAATGAAAAAAATAGGCCACCAAGTTGTGCGAGTTCAAGGCCAACAAGTGCAAAGGAGAAAGAAGAAAGATGTGAAGATTGAATTAGAGAAAATAAGCATCCAATCAAAGTTATAAAATCTAGAGAGGCCCATCATAGCTAGTGGACCCCAAAAATAGAGAACCCAAAAGGAGGGCGGAGAGACAGATCGGCCGATCTTTAGCAAGCCTAAGATGAGCTTTAACAATTTTTAATTACTAGCAGCAAAACAAGAATTTACAGATGCAGGTAAGATAGAAAGTGACTAATTCTTGATGGGTAATAGGGCCTTTGCAATTACCATATATGTCTCCTAAATAGTGGCTGAAGTTGTCAATAGAGATGAAGATTTCAGAAACGACTGGAAAATTTTCACATAACAGTCCGAGATCTAAAAGAAACCCTAAGTCAAGTAAGTTGGGGCTAACATACCGTGATTAAAGTAAAAAGTGTTGGTCAAAGAGGACCCAAAACACAAGATAATTAACAACAAATGATGATTTTCAGTCATCAAAAAAGTTAAAAATTTTATAATATTATGAAATCCATTCTTTTCTCAACTGGAACCTTTTAAAGTTAAAATACATTAGGCCCAACGATCCTATGAAGATGAGATAGTGGGCAAAGATCTAGGAGGGTTAGTACCCTCTCAAATGCCAATTCTAAAGTTTGATCGCTAGTACAAAATACTTTCTTCAGAATGGACTAAAAAATTGAGGAAAAAGATGGTAGAATATCAAGTTCAAAGATGGGACCCAGGATAACTAAATTAGAGGATTTAAGGATGAATAATTGGAGATTGGCGAAAGCGAGGACCTCAGAAGTTTCTAACTCCCTTTGCGTCTCTTGAACTATTCGACTAAAAATGGAGCGGAAGATTTCATGGTGATGAGTCAAAGAACAAGGGTTTTGCGACAAGTCTTGGAATAATGAAGGTTTTGGAAAGAGGCCGAAGTAGGTAACCAAGTTAAAAGGATGAAGGTGATATTCATTTAAATACGGTGCATCATGCATGGTTCATGTCAAATGGAATACCCAAGGAAGGTGTGACACGTGCTGTAAGATTTTAGGATCCACAGAGATATAAAGGAGAATTTAATGTCTATCGCATATTACAAAGATGAGACAAGTCTTATGAAATATATTTCCAAGGCTATGTCGCTGAGGTAAGTATAATATTCTGTTAAATCTTGTCATCCTCCCAACCGTCAAATAACAAGATGTGGAAAGCATTATTTATACCATTTATTTATATACATAGATGTTGAAAATTATATTCTAAAGTCAATCATCAACCTATTGACAGTTGAGCTTATTGATGTAAATATATATGAATTTTTATTAATAAAAATTATTTGGCATCTTTTCATCACAAGTTATATATCTTCTTTTATGAACTCCTGCATTGTGATAAAGTCTTTAAGATTATTTAGAATCGATAAAGGAGGATTTATCATTTAGTCCTTAAATATATTCGCAAACAAACGAAATACTATTATTAGGACGATAGCTATATCAAGTGTAGGTCGTTATATGCCATATACGTTGATTATCCTCTTAATTAAGGAGCGTGGAGACACTGATATAGCATATAGGTGAGATATACGAGTATATCTCACTAAATATAACTAACTCCGGAGTGCTCTGCTGTCAAAAGTTACACCAAAAGGATATAGGTATAAGTGTCCCTCCAACCTAAGATCACCACAGTGACTTACAAGTAACTCATTGTACTTTAGTGCTGGCCTACTTGAATTTTTAATTCAGTGATAGAAAATTTTTGGATACAGTTAAGTACTTATAGTAATCGGTGTATGAGTCAAGATGAGATTGACCCCTCCGAATAAGTAGAAGTTAATATATCACTATATTTCAATTCAGTAAAATCTTAGTTAGGATAATCCATGTGATGGATTTGAAAGGTTGAAATACAATATGGTTGACTATTTCAGAGTTGACAGTTAAATTCTAGGTCACTTTGAGCATTAGGGTCAAAGGGATGAATTATACGGTAATCATAGTCCAGTAGGTTCTAAGTGTTGCTTTGCACACATTCGACCTATCAGGACGTCGGATCTCATTGCTAGATGGTTACTTCGATTGGTATAGAATTATTTCTGTGCTATAGGTTTGGGTTCGAACCTACAAGGTTACACACATAAGAAGTACCTCTCCGATCATATGGCTGATCGACGGTTGAGAATCGTTCGAAGGTAAAATTGTCAATACGATTGATGATTAACCCTGTATAATAGTTGCAATAAATTGATTCACTGAGAGTCAATGATATTCAAGAGGATTAATCAACAATTAGATTATTGATTAACTCAATTTGGTCAAGCATTAAAGTCGAAACTAAGTCTAATTGAATTGGATTCAATTAGGTCAAATCCAATTAGGTTATAGGATGACCTAACCGCTAAGAGAGAATTAGTCCTGATTTGATCAGGACTTGGGTTCAATTTATTTCTAATTAGATTAGAAGTTTGGATACCTAATTAGATTAGGCTAACTCATTTTATTTAGATCTAAATTAATTGGGTTTGGATGAAACCTAATTAAGAACCAAATAAATAAAACTCTAGAGTCCGAACTAGTTGGACTTCTCCCATCCGCCACCTTCTTTTTCCATGCCAAGTTTTCTCATCGCAAAACTTGTTTGTGCATGAGACATACCCTAGCAAAAACCTCTAGTTGTCGCCCTCAATGGATAAGGATAACTTGATTTTAATTCAAATTCAAAGAGGTTTAAATTTGAAACCCTAATCCCTCATCCTTATCCATTCTTGCTGACCACCTTATAAAGGTGTTCAATTTGTGCGAGAATAAGGGAATTGTTCCCTTGTTTTTTTTTTTCAACACCCCACACCTCTTATTCAGTCCTTCTTAGGATGGGAATGGAACTGGATAAGATCTGGTTGAGTTAGAATTCAAAAGAGTTTTGAATTCAAACTCAAATGAGTCCACATCCTATCTTATCTCCTCCTATTCAGCAAGCATTAAAAGACCTATTTTTTGTGTGTTGAATAGGCCTGGTTTTTCCACCATGAGAAGGCTGAGAGAAGGGTAGCCGAACTCCAGAGAGGGGGCGTGAGGTTTGAGGTGGGTTGCCATCCTTTGGCGTGAGAGATTAGAAAAGAACCGTCTCTTCTTTGGTGAGAGTTCAGCATTGGTGCTGAATGAATTTTGGGAGAGAGAGTTTAGATTAGAGAAAAGATATTTTCTCTGATTTTCTTCCAACATCCAGCAACCTCCATTGATCTATCTTCAACCTTGGAAGGATTCGAGGTGATTCTAGAAGAAGATCAAATCAGATCAGCTACCAAGAGCAATCTTCGCGTGATCTAGCAATCCCGAAAGATCAGATCGGTATGAGGACTTCGTGTGGATGATTCATAGAGGTCGGACATCTTGTGCAGCTACGAGCAACCAGTAGAGCCTTAGATCCACATGATCAGCAGTGGTGTTCATCGACTCGTGCAAAGATAATGAGTTCTGAACTCATTAAATTAGGATTAGATCAGATCTAACAATTAGATCTGATCTAGAGAATCGATGTGATCGATGCAAATTTTGAAGTGAAATTTGAGTGCTGGGGTAAAATGATAATTTTAAAATTTTTTCAAAATCACTATTTTACAGTAAAAATTATTAATTAATCTAATTAATTAACATATATTTATCCTACACTAGGATCTAAATATGATATATAGCATGCATGCATTTAAATTTGAAATTCAAATTTCTGCAGTAAATAATTTACTGTTATGTGTTCAGAACATATTACCTTTGTGTGGGTAGTCGATCGTCGCAATCTGATCATCATCGAAAGGATATGATCATCGCAACACAACCACACAGTATGTCTGACCTCTGTGGATCATCCACATGAAGCTTCCGATCTGATCGACTCCTCACGAATGCTAGTTCGTGACTGCACCTTTTTGATGGCCGATGTTGATCGAACTCCTTCGATCGATGTCTGTTGACTCTTCGGATACTCTGAATCATCAGCAAAGATGGTAGAGAGATTGATGATGCTCTCTCTGAAGTTTGGTGGGCTCATGACACTCGTAGCTCACGTTCTCACTTTTCGAACCCTAAGCCAAAACCCTAGGGTACACTCCGAAGAAACTAGTGCCCACTTGTTTCTTTCTTTTCTCTGCTTTTCTTTTCTTTTCTCATGCAAGAAACCTCTCTCACGCCACCCTTTTTTCTCAGTTGTCTCATGCGCATGCCCTCTCTTATCTCCTTTTTAAAACGATGCAAGACCGCATCTCTGCAGCATTTTTACCGCATGAGAGGATAAAGATAAGTGGTTGCTCATTTGAATTCAAATCGAATTTGAATTCAAATGCCAACCAACTCATTCCTATCCACTCTACGCATGAGAAGAGAGGAGGTGTGGCTTCTCTTCTGCATGGAGAATTTACACAAGAAACTCTTTCTCGTGTAAAACAAATGGCGCAAGGATAAGGCTAGGTGGCGCATGGATTGGTTGCTCATTCAAATTCAAACTTTTTTTTGAATTTGAATGGCCAACCAACCATCTTTATCCACCCATATGGTGCACAAATGTGGGGCGTGGGAAGGCCTTTGCGTGGGAGAAAATTCACAAGAAGTTGCTTCTCGTGAATTCAAATGGGCACAGAGAAGTGAGGTGGCGCAGGGAGTTGAATTCAAAAGGTGGTTTGATCATAATTGAATCAACCTAATCAAAATAGGTTAAGCACAATTAGACTAAATTAAACCCAACTTAATTAGACTTAATTAGGTTCAATAAAGTTTTAATCAAATCAGAAATTGACTAAGTCCAACCCCTGATCAAATCAGGGACCAAACCACTTCGACGATTAGGTCAACACTTAACCTAATCGGATCAAACCCAATTGAATCCAATTCAATTGGACTTGATCCAAAAATAATTACTCAATTAAATTGAGTTAATTAATGATCAAATCACTAATTATACCTCTCATAAATACTGAGTCCAAATCTGATGGGCAATCGGGTATCAAAGTCCTTCGATATGAAACCTTGATCGAAGAGTCCCAAACCAGTGAGACTCTTAACCCTGGTACCCAAAATATGTGGGACTCGTGATCAAAGAATCTTGATTCTTGATCACAGAGTCTCAGACACGTAGGACTCATAGTCCATGAGCATTAGGACTCTTCATCGGCCATTAGATCAGATAGGAACCTCTAATATGTGTGACCCCGCAGGTTCGAACCTAAATCGGTAGTATAGGAACCAATTTCTGTACTAATCGAAGTGATCATCTAGCAATGGTACCTGATATCTGGATAGGTCGAATAGTCATAATCATAATATTCAGAACCTACGTGAATATGGTTACTGTATAATTCATCCCTTTTGACCCCTGTGTTTAGAACGACTTAGGGTTAAACTGTCAACCTTGATCAGATCATCCGAATCGTACTCAATTCAAACAGTCCTGTGACTTCTCACTAGGACTATCCTGGCTAAGGTTTTGCTAAATTGAAATACGACTGTATACAGCTCCTGAACTGGAGTGATCAATCCCATCTTGACACACGCACCGATAAGTCAAGTACTTGACTACACCCAGCAGCCTTTTGTCACTGAATTAGAAATTCAGATAGTCCAGTGCCTAAGTACAGTGAGTTGCTTACAAGTCACCATGACGGTCTCAGATCGGAGGGACAGTTATACCCATATCCCATCGGAGCAATTCTTGATAGCAGAAATAGCTCCAGAATCGATCACATTCAGTGCAGATGTATCCTTACATCTCATCTGTATGCCATACCAGTGTCTCCACACTCCTTGGTTAAGAGGACAACCAACCTATATGGCACACAACGACCTATGCTTGATAAACATTATTGTCCTTGGTAACAACGTATCATTTGGTCGCGAACAGGTTTAAGAACTAAATGACAAATCCTTCTTTATCGAGTCTAAATAGTCCTAAGGACTTCACCACAACACAGGAGTTTATTAGAAGATGAAATAATTTGTGATGAAAAATATCAAAATAATTTTTATTAATTTATAATTCATATACTAATACAAAAAAGAGCACAACTGTTGACAGGCTGACGATTAACTTTGGGATACTATTCCCAACAATCTCCCACTTGGTCTAAAGCCAATCGGTGTAGTATCTAATACCCATCTTCGACTTGAAGTCATCGAACTCCTTCACCGTAATGGCTTTAGTGAATGGGTCGGCCAGGTTCTTCTTTTCGTCGATCTTCTGAAGGTCGACGTCACATCGATCCATGATTTTTTGGATGAGATGGTAGCGGCGCAGAATATGCTTCGTCCGCTGGTGTGCCTTCGGTTCCTTCGCCTGAGCAATGGCTCCAGAGCTGTCACAGTAAAGCAGAACTGGATCAATAAGGGAGGGTGCTACTCCGAGCTCGATGATAAATTTTCTCAGCCACACCGCTTCTTTGGCAGCATCTAATGCAGCGACATACTCCGTCTCGCAAATTGAATCAGCCACTGTGTGCTGCTTGAAACTCTTCCAGCAGACAGCCCCACCATTAAGGGTAAAAATAAATCCCGACACACTCTTGCTGTCATCGTGATCAGATTGAAAACTAGTGTTTGTAAATCCTATAAGTCTCAAGTCCGATTCACCATAAACAAGCCACTGATCCTTAGTATTTCTCAAATACTTCAGGATAGTTTTAACAACCTTCCAGTGATTCTCTCCTGGATCAGATTGATATCTACTCACTACCCCTAGTGAGTATGCCACATCTGATTGTGTACATATCATGGCGTACATGATAGATCCCACTGTCGAAGCATATAAAATTCTACCCATACGCTCTCTCTCTTGAGGTGTTGTCGGACAATCCCTCTTCGAGAGAAAAATTTCATGGCCTATCGGTAGATAGCCTTTCTTGGAATTCTCCATGCTGAACCTCTTCAGCATAGTATCAATGTACATGGACTGGCATAAGCCAAGCAACCTTTTAGATCTATCCCTATAGATCTTCATCCCTAGGATGTAGGAAGCTTCTCCCAGATCCTTCATGGAGAACTGTGACGACAGCTAAATCTTTATTCCTTGTAATGCAGGGACATCATTCTCGATTAAGAGAATGTCATCCACATACAATACAAAAAATACTACTACTGGATCATTAACCCACTTATAAATGCAGGGCTCTTCTCCGTTCTTAACGAAGCCATACGTCTTGATCGTCCTATCAAAATGTATGTTCCAACTCCGGGATGCCTGCTTAAGTCCATAAATGGATCTCTATAGCTTGCACACCTTAGACTCATCTGTGGATGTGAATCCTTCAGGTTGTATCATATACACCTCTTCGTCCAGCTCTCCATTTAGGAAAGCTGTCTTCACATCCATCTGCTAGATTTCATAGTCCAGATGGGTAGCTATCGCAAGCATAATCCGAATGGATTTGAGCATTGCCACAGGAGAAAATGTCTCGTCATAGTCTATACCATAATGTTGACGATATCCCTTGGCAACCAAACGGACTTTATAGGTCTCCACCTTTCCGTCTGCGCTCCTCTTCCTCTTGAAGACCCACTTACACCCTATGGATTTTACTCCTTCAGGTGGGTCAACCAATGTCCACACATCGTTGACTTTCATGGACTCCATTTTGGATTTCATGGTCTCTAGCCATTTCTCAGAGTTAGGTCTCTGCATTGCATCCATGTAGGTGATCGAATCCTCATCGTTTTCATCAAGTTCGATAGGATCGCCATCCCGGACCAAGAAACCATAGTATCTATCCGGTTGATGTGGTACTCTACCAGACCGCCTTAAGGGTGCAGAAACAATGGGCTCCGGATCTGATCTAACCAAATTCGGTTCAGGTTCAGCTACCTGTGTCAGTTTTTCTACCTGTCGAACTTCCTCAAGTTTGACCTTAGAGGCAACAGTCCCTTCACCAAAGAACTTCTTTTCCAAAAAGATTGCCTTAAAGCTGACAAACACTTTTTGCTCATCAGCTAGGTAGAAATAATACCCTTTAGTTTCTTTTGGGTACCCTATGATATTACACTTGTCAAATCTAGGTCCAAGCTTATCCGTAATTAAACGTTTAACATAAGCTGGACACCCCCAAACCCTAAGGTGCGAGAGTACTGGCTTACGTCCTATCCATATCTCATATGGTATTTTGGTTATAGACTTACTCGAAACCTTATTTAGAAGGTAACAAGCCGATTTGAGTGCATATCCCCAGAGGGAGATCGGCAGACCAGCAAACCCATCATGGATCGAAACATGTCCAACAAGGTCCGATTCCTCCTTTCAGATACACCATTATGCTGGGGTGTTACAGGAGGAGTCCACTGAGAGAGAATCCCATTCTCTTCAAGATATGTCAGAAACTTATTGGAAAGGTATTCACCTCCTCGATCAGATTGAAGAGTTTTAATACACTTTCCAGTTTATTTTTCTACCTCATCTCAAAATAGTTTGAACATTTAAAACGACTCTGATTTATGCTTCATTAAGTAGACATACCCATACCTCGATAGGTCGTCTGTGAAGGTTATGAAGTAAAAATATCCATCTCTTGCACTTGAGCTCATGGGTCCACATACATCAGAATGTATCAGTCCCAAGAGTTCACTGGCTCACTCACCTTTTCCAGTAAAAGGTGACTTGGTCATCTTCTCAAGAAGACAGGACTCACAGGTTGGAAGTAATTCACAATCACCAACTTCAAGAATTCCTTCTTGAGCCAACCTGTTTATCCTGTTCTTATTGATATGACCTAGTCTATAGTGCCAAAGGTAGACTTCTGACACATTATTTATTCTACGATGTTTACCAGAGGTTTGAACTACATTAACAGGCTGTGATAGTAAGTAAATTCTATTATTTATTTATCCAACAAACATTGTAACACCATTCAAAATGATATTGTAAATATTTTTTTTATTAAAAATTCATAACCGTACATGGTCAAAAGGCTTACAGAAATAATATTTAATAAAAAGCTTAGACAATAGTGACATTCACTCAGAATTACATTACGAGAATTGATTATAAGGTTCATGATTCCTAAAGCTAGAACTGGAACTTTGCTTCCATCTCCAACGTTCAGGAACCTCTCACCATCATCAAATCTCCTACTGACCTGCAGACCCTACATCGAATTGCAAATATGATAAGGGCTTCCGGTATCCAATACCCAGGCAATAGTATAACAAATGAAAAAGTTGCAAGGTGTTATCATATAATTACCTTGCTTCTTCTTCGGTCTGTTCGGATCCAGGGAGGCAATGTATAGAGGACAGTTTCTCTTCCAGTATCTCTGATTCTTGCAAAAGAAGCACTCCGTCTGGCTCTAGTCGGGCTTGCGCTTCTTGGTCTCACCCTGTGCAGACGTCCTAGCATGCGACTGTACCTTCTTATTCTTCTTCTTCTTCGACCTTTTCTTAAAGGGTCGACGATCAGAAGAAGACCCTCCCACAACATTCACCGATTCCTTATAGAGCTGGTGGTCCTTCTCAAAGTTCTGCAGCAACCCCAACAAGCCGTGGTAGTTCACTGCAGGCTTTGTCATTCGAAAATGAGTAAGAAAGGAGAGGAAGGACTTGGGCAAAGAATTAAGGATCGCATCCTTACCGAGCTGCTCGTGCAAGGGAAAGCCCAGTTTACTTAGGTGCTCAATCATTTCGATCATGTACAGTACATGATCGGTGACTGAGGCCCCATCCTTCATTCGAGTATTGAAAATGGCACAACTAATTTTGTGCCTTTCAACATCTTAGGCGTGCCAAAGGAGTCGTTCAACATTTGAAGCATCTTCTGCGGCTGGACGTTCTCAAACCTGCGGCTGAACTCATCATTCATTGCCTCCAGCATTATGCATCGAACGGTGGTGCGGTCGTTGAGCCACTTCTGGTAAGTGTCTCGAACCGTCCCTCTAGCGTTCAGGGCTGGCTCCTCGAGTGCTGGATCCGTTACTACATAAAGAATCCGCTCATGCTCAAGGATGATTTTTAATTTTCGATACCAGCTATCGAAATTAGGTCCCATGAGCTTGCCATTATCTAATAATGATCGAAGTGACAGGGTAGTGGCCATAGCTGCATAAAAGAAAACTAGACCTCTATTAGTATATAAATTATTAATACTAAAGACTTGGACTTTAGTCTAAAGTTTCTTCCAGTATTTTTATGAACTGGTAGCCTCAACCTCCAATTCAAGAAATTACTTTAATTTCTTAGTGGGTACTAGAATCTACACAGACTACACACGAGCCCAACTTTGGTTGGTCAACCCATGTGCAACTATGGGTAGGTTCATAATCAGTTATTTCTCTAAACAACTTCTAGTAATTAATTTTGCCCCAGAACCTAATCAGTAGGTTTTGGCCTCCACTGAAAAGATTTGGTTAGGTCCAACAATTAATATGACTTAATTTGATGAATCAGACCAATAAATTATCAGGCCCGACTTTGGCCGGCCAACCTGACCACCATCAGAAAGACTCAACCAAATTATCATACTATGAATGATAATTTCATTAGTCAATAAGCACCAGGCCTTTGGGCCTCCAGTGATTATTAAACTAATGGACTCATTATCACTCACTTAATGGGAGGCTATGACTTAGTTATCACTATAACTTAATCATTTTAGGACCTAATAATTTTTGAGGATTTTATTAAAGGATAGAAGAGAAGAAATTAACTAGCCAATTTCAATCCTCCCACTGACTTCACCAAGTCAGATTAAAAAGAATTTAATTAAAGCCGGCATTAGGAGCACCTAAATCAGTCACACTGATTTACCTAATAACATGGGTGAATTCTAATTACCAAGTGATCTAATCAAAAACTAACTCACCAGGTTGGCCAGGTAAGTGAGATCAGTGGTGGGATATGCCATTAACTCGTCAGAGATCGAATCAATGCGAGTAGCTCCCACTTAAGAACCACTGATCAAACTACCGAACTTACCTTAGACACCAACCGATTCATTAGTTTTAATTTGATCAACTTAGTAAATAGGTTCCACCGCATAGCCATGAATTAAGTCCATCTTGGTCTAGTTAAAGACATGGACCCATTCAACTACAACTATTGAAATTGAGTCTAGAGTGTCCTTGACCTAATCTAATTCAACTTTTGATTAGATTTGATCAATTACTCTAATTTAGTCTATTTCTTTAAGCTAACCTTAGGTCTAACCCAATTATGGACCTAATCCATCTAACCCATTGACCCATAAGTTTATGCAATTATCTTAGGTCTTAATTCACAATTCTAGACCAACTTGACAACACTTAATTCTTTTAATTAAGTATTTGGGCTGATGGGTCAGGGTTTGGCATTTCGAAAATAATTTTAAATTTGAAAGGTTTTATTTTCTATTCACCAATATGTTGACTCATTTCACAAATAGATCAGTACATTTCATAAATAGCAATTCTATTGCTAATTACATAACAAAAAATAACTCATCAAAATAAATCATGAATATTCCTTTAGATCTAATTTAACACATTTATGATAAATTTTATAATTGAACCTTTACAATTAAGTCCTTTCGCTGCTTCATCTGCATGGGATATAATTGCAGTGGCACTCATACCGCCATAGGAGAACCCATCGAATGGGAGGAGAGGGCCTTTAAACCCTACTTTTCTCCTATGACCGGACAACCATGGCAACCAACCCAATTAGATTACTTGCTACTTGAATCAAGTATATCTAAATATACCAATTTCAAAATTTAAATTTCAAATTTTAAATTTTAAATTTTGAATTTTAAATTCAAACAAATTTTTAAATTTTTGAATTTCAAATTTCAAATTTTAAATTTTGAATTTCAAATTTGAAATTTCAAATAAATTTTAAATTCAAATTTTTAAATTTCAAAATTTTGAATTTGAATTTCAATTTCAAATTTAAAATTCAAAATTTAAATTTTGAATTTTAAATTTTTGAATTTTGAATTTCTAACAACTTTCAAAATTCAAATTTTTAATTTTGAATTTCAAATTTTTAAATTTTAAATTTTAATTTTAAATTTAAATTTTAGATTACAACTTAATCTACGTATGCAAATATATATATCATATTTTAGAATCCGCTCTGATACCTTTTGAAGTGAAATTTGAGTGCAGGGGTAAAATGGTAATTTTAAAACTTTTCAAAATTATTATTTTACAGTAAAAATTATTAATTAATCTAATTAATTAACATATGTTTATCCTACATTAGGATCTAAATATGATATAGCATGCATGCATTTAAATTTGAAATTCAAATTTTTGCAGTAAATAATTTACTGTTGTGTTCAGAACACATTATCTTTGTGCGGGTAGTCGATCATCGTAATCTGATCACATCGAAAAGATCTGATCATCATAATGTAGCCACACAGTATGTCTAGCCTCTGTAGATCGTCCACACGAACTCCTGATCTGATCGGCTCCTCACGAATGCTAGTTCGTGACTGCACCTTTTTGATGATCGATGTTGATCGAACTCCTTCGATCGATGTCTGCCAACTCCTTAAATACTTTGAATCATCATAAAGATGGGTAGCGAGGTTGATGATGCTCTCTCTAAAGTTTGGTGGGTCACGACACTCGTAGCTTACGTTCTCACTTCCCGAACCCTAAGCCAAAACCCTAGGTAACTCCGAAGAACTAGCGGCCCACTTGGTTTCTTTCTTTTCTCTTCTTTTCTTTTCTTTTTCATGCAAGAACCTCTCTCACGCCACCTTTTTTTTTGATCCCATGTCGCACGCCCTCTCTTATCTCCTTTTT